>NW_023276806.1:155923486-156271403 GCF_003668045.3 Cricetulus griseus | reverse complement strand
CTCACTTCCTATAATACTGTCTGTGCATTGTTTAGCCCTAACCTTCATCAATCATACTCACCAATATTTATACAAATGAGCAGAAAACAGATCCACAGAAAAGCCTTCCCATGAGTGTCTACAGCCATTCTAGTCACAACTATGCAAAGCTCAACATGATCAGAATGACTTTCAGTCAATGAAATGGAAACTGTATATCCAAAATTATTCGGCACTATAGTGAAATGAGCCATCAAACCATGAAAAACATAAAAGTAACTATAAATGCATAGTACTGTCAAAGAAGGTGACCTGAAAGCTGCATTCTATGACTTTCACTACTGTGTGGCATTTTGCAAAAGAAAAAAAAGACTGTATCAGCTGAGGAATGGAAAATAAAAACTATGATATATTTACATAATGGAATATTGCTTAAGCTATTAAGAAAAAAAATGAAAACTAGGGGATTCACAAGCAAATGAATGGAACTGGAAATAATCATTCTTAGTTGAGTAACCCAGACCCAGAAAGACAAATGCCACATGTTTTTTCTCATCCCTGGATGTTAGCATTGAATCTTCAGATATGTGTTTCATTTGAAATAGGTCATAAATATCAGGAATTACTAAGGGGCCATTGGAAGGGATGTTCCAGAAAGAGGAAATAGAATACACTGGTATAAAGGGTGAAAAGGAAAACTGGACCAGGAAAGGTTAAACTGGGGTTGAGGAATGGGAGATTCAGGTAGAAGGAAAAATAAATAACACCAAAAACTTCTTGAAAATGATACATGGAAAAAGACAATGCCCCTGCTAGACACCAGAGACTAACAAATTAAAAAGCCCACTGTTGGGTTTGAGTTATTTCTTCTGTAGTTGAACAGTGAGGTCCAAATGACCACCAAACAGTACAAAAAAAGGCTATTGCCACTGCCTTTGGTTACCCTCCAGAACTTGATGGTAGTCATATAACAGGCTGAGATCAAGCTGGTATGGACCTGAAAGCTTTATTCCTATTATCTGGCTTTCATAGTGCTAGAAGGTACTACATATACTACTGGAGGAAACAAAATAAACATCAATACCAAGCTATGAACCCTTTGAGTTACAATAATGAATGGCCAAGAAAAGCATGTCCATTGTTGAGATAAAGTCATGGACATCATAAATTTAACGAAACCAAGTACTGATGCACAAGATGAAACCCATACCTTAGCTCTTACTGAGTTAAGAACCTATTACTAGACAGGGGAAACGACAGGGAATAAATATTATTATTATTATTATTATTATTATTATTACTGTTCTGCTAAGTGGACATAGTATTAAGCTGACACCTAAAGACTTATCATTATACCTGTAGATCATTGTGTCTCTCAACCCTCATCTGAGAAGCTTCTATTTGCAGTAGATGGTGATTGATACAGAGACCCACAACTGGTCCAGGCATAAAGATTAAGAGACTACAGAATTCTCAGCCTTAATGGGAATATATATACCACACTGACCTCCCAATGTTTGGGGATAATTATGGAAAAGGAGGCTGAAAGAGTACAAGGGCTGAGCCAGGATGTGGTGGTGTCACATGCCTTTAATCCCAGCACTTGGGAATCAGAGGCAGACAGATCTCTATGAGTTCCAGGCCAGCCTGGCCTTCAGAGCAAGTTCTAGAACAGCTAAGGCTACACACAGAGAGAACTTGTTTTGAGAAAGAATTTTTAAAGTGACACAGCTGAGATGGAAACATTACCTTGTAGACACGGCAGGCCTCCTGACTTAGGAACTCAAAGTGGTTATGACATGTACAGAACCTGTGCAAGCCCAAGCCAAAGCAAACCCCAGAAAGGAGATAGGAGTCTGGCACACAACCTAACCCTCCCCCACCAAGCCATGGAGCTGTTAGCAATTTTTGGGTCCTTGGGAAAGGAGAGGGGTTTCTCTAACAGTGAAATTCTTGGAATGTCAATAACTCTCCAACAGAGGACCACATGCTCACCATTTCTTAGGTGGCACAAATTAATGATGTAAAGTTGGGTGGTAGGGAAGGGATGAGTTGTGGAAGAGTTGCAGGGAGGAAGGATGAATATGACTAAAACACAAGTGGGAAACTCTCAAATAACTACCAAGAAATTTTATAACTGAATAATGAGAAAAATAAAAGAAAGTCTAAGAAGATCAATGATTGCAAGGTATTCTAGGGAAGAGAGAGAGACAGAAATTAAAAATGCAGAGTATAAGAGACTTTTATGGAAGCAAAACTATTCTGAGTGATGCATTAATGACAGTAAAAGGACACAGGATTTGCCAAAAGTCATGGAACAAAACAATGGATGAATCCTCCTGGAAACCATGTACTTTAGCTAACAAATGTGTCAATATTAAAGCAAGATATTAACACTGGGAAAACTGGGGGATATAGGACGTGTCTAATATGTTCTACATTGTGTTATGTTTTCAAGCTCATCAAGCATGCATGTATAGAGGCGGGGGGTCAACACTGGGTGTTTTCCTCTATAACTTTTCACCTCATTTTTTTTGAGACAAGGCCTCTCAATAAATCTGGTGCTTGTCATTTTGGCTGTGTTGGCAAGTGTCCTGGATCTGTCTTTCATCTCCTCCCCAGCTAAAATAAGCCATTGCATCTTGCTTTATCTCTTCTTTACTGTTTTTTTTTTTTTTTTGTACCTTGTTATAAGACATGAGTTGTGTGGATCCAACTCAAGTCTTCATGCCTGTATGGCAAGTATGGCAAGTACTCCACCCAACGGACATGTTGTCAGCCCTAGATATTCTATATTTGTGTCACATTTTTTTCCTGCAAAACTAAACTTGCTCTGAAGATGGTATATCTTTAAATCTATATTTAAATGTGAATATATAATAGAATATATCTTATTTAAAAGAGGACAGAGATAATTGGTGCACCCGAAAGTATTAAGTAGATTATTTATAGAGGGTATATAGAAACAGTAGGGAAAATAAGAAAAAGGTAGGATTTTCTCAATGTATCGGTTTTGACTTTGAGCCAGATTAATGTTGTATATAGTCAAAAAAACAAAAATTAAATAATTAAAAATAAGGTCAAGTATCCCCAAAATTTATTTTTAAAAACATGAACCAAATTATATATCAACAACATGACAAACATAAGAAAATTAAAATAAATGAATCCATATGCCATTGGAACTCTGCACTGCTTCCATGCACAGTGGCAATATTCTAAGGACAAAAATACTGCAAATAAGCCTTAAACTTCACCTGGTATATTTGGTATTGGTGGCATAAGAACTTAAATGCATACACACACATGCATACATATACACTCATGAGCATTAGACTTGATTAGATGAGCACTTGATAGTTTTGGAAATCAGAAGCTCACTCTAAGAACAAAGAGATAAAAATATGGATTGATAACAACCATCCCCTTAAAAAAGACTTGAGGATGACGACAATACACAATGGTAGCACAATAAATGTGGATGGAATAAAGATAATATCCTTGACAAGCATTGAAGGACAGAGTCCTCTAACACCGCTGTTTTAAATATTCAGCAAATTCTTGCCAAAGTCCTTTTCTTGTTAAAAAAAAATCTAAAAGAATTAAAAGCTATACTTTGGAGATTCATCAAGCAACTGAAACACAGAAAATAAACTGAAATCATTTTTATAGTCATTGAATTTTAATTTTTGTGCACAGGTGCTGGCACTGATAGATGTAACTTGAAGGTTTACTTCAGTGACACCTTTCCCTCCAAGCAAGTTTCAAAAGTAAGCTGTTTGCTTTCCCTTCGTACGATTATCCTAACCCTGGAAGCACCCTTTAAATATGGATTATAAAGTCATCTGCCTTAAAATGTAGCTAAAAGCTTTTCTTTTCCCCAGTCTTTTTGTGTAGGTATTACTAATACAATCAAACTGTTTGGAGCTTAGAGAGTTAAATATTCTGACTAAATAACTTGTTTGATTTTTTAAAAATATATTTATGAGTTTTTAAAGTTTGTTCAAAAGATAACTTTAAAACTATGAAAATACTTTAACAAGTATTTTAATGCTGAACTTCTATGTACTATCAGCTCCTTCAAGAGAAACATCTTACAAAAAGGGGTATTGATGAGGCAGCAGCTTCTCAGTATAGAATTTGGAAGCAATCTGGGACTCCAGAGACCCCAATAGTTCTGATACTTCTATTCTCATCACCAGGATCTACCATTTCTAATCATAAACTATGTTCAGAGTCTGCTGCAGAACTCATCTCCTGTGATTGCCCTTGAGTGGCTCAGTTCACTAGCTGGAAGCAGAAGATGTCTTTAATGATGTGGAGCAAGCTTCATCTGAAGCAGTACTTATCTCTTGATTCCCATGTCATGAGAAGAATGTAAGATACTCATAAATGCTATTATTATGATTATCTCCTACAAAAGGGAATTTGGCATGTACATGAGCTGAGTCCCACAGCCTGAGTCCCATGAAATAACATATTAAAAGTTAATTTTACCACCACATTGACTGGAATAGAGAGCCTAACTGGGTTCCTGATCCCCTTGCCTATTCCACTCTTTAGAATTCACTGGTCAGGACTTCACTTCCAGAGACCAGTGAAAATACTTTGAGGTAACAGGTAACCAAAATGTGACTGCAAAAGAGAAAAGCAAACTCAAGTAAGTTTAATCATATACAAGTACTCTGGGCAATTTTAAATAATAGGCTATAGGCAATCCTCAGTAAAAAATGATGCTACATCTATGCTGCAGTCAAGACTGAGTCTCATTGCACACTTGTAGCTCCATGCCGTCACAGAACCCAACCACCTCAATGTATTTAGTCATTAAAATCTATGTCCTCTCTACATTCCAATGGAAATATTCTGACTGATTTTATTTGAATTGGATGACTCTGAAATGGTCTACTGATAAGGTATGTGACCAGCTACCCTGGTTTTCCCAGTATGAAGGAGTTTCTTGGAACACAGTATCCTCTCAGTGTTGAAACCTGGATGAAACAGGGCAAACAGAAAGTTGGTCATCCCAGGTGGAATATATGATTGATATCTTTATTTACAAGAGAGTGGGAAGAGGGAAGTGAGGTGTGCCTGTGAGCACACAATGCATGTCTACTATCTGGGAAGTGGTAGAATGCTGAGGTGATGTTAGTTCTTTGGGACTATTCCCATTGACACATTACTTCTCTACCCTTGATGGTGGCTACTTTTGTGATACTAACTGAGATAAAAGGCAAGCCTGTGTTGGTTCCAAGTCTATGTTTCTTAGATGCGTCACAAGTACATGTCTTCAATGTCAAAAGAACTGAGGCTACGTTAGGAACCAATCCAGGTAACCTGCTAAGATAGTGTAGGACTTTGTGAGAGCTATGCATCCTTGTAGCTAAGAGAAGATCATAATTAATCTGTTAACAGCCATGAAACACCCATTAGTTGCCCTCAGATAAACAAGACCGGCCAAGATTAGCCAGGCCAGCCCACACCAGAACCATCCTGCTGGGCCCAACCTAGATGGTCAAATGGCCAACAATGGTCTTTAAGTCCGTGGCTGTTTTAAGCCACACAGTGTAGAGTGGTATGTTATACGATAAAAAATAACCAGAGTAGTCACTGGCCTGTGAGATTACAATTGATTATTTTTAACAAGAAATACAGCATCATCTCCAATGTGTTCAGGGTGCTGAAACTATTTTAAAAAGAAGCTGAATTAACTAACTAGTTCTCCCTGCTCTTCTCAGAAAGGTTCTGTATTTTGCTTGGCATCAACCATGTGGGTTATCTCCCTTCTTTATGCTTCAGTGTTCTTGAAACACACTATTCTGTTTCCTGACTCATGTCTTTACATAAGAAACTCCTGAACCTCTATTCTGTTCATCGATCTATCACAACCCTCCTTTTCACTTAAACTCAGCTCAGTCATCACCTCTGTAAAGCTCCTCTGGACACTGCTCTCCTCTTCTGGGAGATTAAATCATTTGCTGTTTTGGTCTTTATTCTCAAGATAAATTTCCCATAATTCTGTTTCATGACATTTTCTCTACAAATATCTACTTACTACATCAAAAGATCAATCCAGCATCAGGCACATCTTTTTGTTCCCAGTATGTTGGGGTCCATAAAAATAACTTCCCTTCATCTTGAGTTAAGGTCAAAGAATTCAAAACTATCCGTACTCTTCCAAGGTTAAAGACATGAGACATAAAGGTCTAAGGCATAGATGTCTTACTTAAATAACAAGAGACTTGGTCTAAGGTGTGATTACTCTTAACCCTCATGGCCAGATAATAAGAGAATCAGTCTAAGGCGTGGTTACTAAATGTTTGGAGAATTAAGGAGAAAGTCTGTTTGTTCCTTGTATCATGGTAAAGAAGTCTTTTGCCATTTTTATGGGACCCAACACCAGTACCCATGACAATCCTGGTACTATTTATGCTTAATCTTAGCCTAAATGTCAAAAGGTAATAGCTGGTATAGTTTAAATAAAAATTTCAGTTTGGAAAATAAAAAAATCAAAATTTTGGTAAGTTGAATAATAAATCCAAATGGAAATATTTTAATTTGGTTTTGAATAAAGGGCATCAGATACTTATTATTTCCATCTCTGCAGAGCAGCCTTTACATTTGGTATATTTATATTAGCATTTAAATTACAAAGCCTAGATTTTTTAAGTAGTGATGTAATTTTGGCCTTTTTAAAAAGTTAACTTCAAGCCTGAATTTTTTTAAAGACTTATTTATTTATTATGTATACAGTGTTCTGTCTGCATGTATGCCTGCAGGACAGAAAAGGGCACCAGATCTCATTACAGATAGCTATGAGCCACCATGTGGTTGCTTGGAATTGAACTCAAGACCCCTGGAAGAGCAGTCAGTGCTCTTAACCTCTGAGCCATCTCTCCAGCCCCCAAGCCTGAGTTTTCTATGGACCCAAAGTTTATAATGTGTTCATAAACAGAAGTTAAATAACATAAAAATAGATATGCAAATAGGGGCAGAGAGTATGAGCAGTCAGCCCAGTTATCTGACAGGTGGGTTGGAGGTTGGGAAAAATACAAGAGCAAGGCAAATCCTCTGTGACTAATATGGGAAAGATGACTTGGCTTTATTCTCCCCAGACAGATGGAGGCTTTCCCCTGTACAGGTTCTGAGCATTCAGGGAGGGAGGATGATTGGAACAAGAAAGGTATTTTATCAGAATGAAAACTAGATGTGCTATATGGGATACCATGCACGTGTAATCCCAGCACCTGTGATGATAAAACAAGAGACAATGAGTTGGAGGACAGCCTTGGATACGGAGAAAGACTCTGTCTTAAAAAAATTTTAAAAATAGCCACAGCAAAAATATAATGACATGAGTATCTCCAGGGGTGAACATATCTAGACACATTTCCTAGATACATTGGTACATACACACACAAAATATGATTGATGACTGATAGATAAATGATAGACAACTAGATATATTAGGTAGTAGATGAGAGATAGATTAGATGGATATAGCTAGATGACTCTTAGATAAATGATAGACAACTAGATATATTAGATGGGTAGATGATAGATTAGATGGATATAGATAGATGGTAGATAGTAGAAAGATGATAGTTGTAATAGATGATATAGAGATACAAATACATAGATATGACTGATAGACAGACAGATATATATTTCTAATGGAAACTATCTAATATAAGTAAAATTAAATTACTCCAGCTTTGCCTCCTCTCATCAGGAGCAGCTCTCTAGAACAGAACTGGCATTCTCTGCCAGTAACTCTATAGCTAAATGTCTATGCAAGTGGGAACATTTGGTATTTCTCCAAATTATAAAAAAAAAATGTCCTAGGACTTACTAGGAAAATATGGCGGATTGAATAAGTACACATCTTCTTTTCTTCCTGCTTCAAATTCCATTAAAATTGTAGAAATATATTTGTACAGACAAAACACACAGACAAGCATAACTCAAGGGAAAGCTAAATCTACAGTTCTCAAAGCCACATGTGACAAAGGACTAAGCAGACTGGAGAACTGGGTATAAAGATGACCATGGGAAAAATTGATGGCACCGCCTTCATGGCAGTGTAGAAGATGAGTGAACTTCACAGAAGATAGAAGCACTACACGATGAAAAATAGGGCCTATTTGAAAGTATTTAGTAAATAACCAGGTTTCCACACATTTCTAGACTCTATGCCCTGATGACTGCCCCTTCCTTAGTCATGTTAGGGACTAAGGATTAATTCATGCAAAGTGTGAGTTAGTCCCCAAGAGTATACAGTAAAGGGATGTTCTAAAAACAAGGTGATATGAAAGCAAGAGTATACTGTATGATGGCAGGCCCTCTTTCTGTAAGACCTAGGAATTTAGTCTTGGGAATGTCTCATTAGGTGCTTGAAAGAAAGATCTCTAAGGCATGACAAGATCAAAAATAAAATTCTAAATAAATTAGTATTAAGTTCACAAAGGTGGTGATATTTAGAATATCATATGCAGCCTGCTTTACATACCTTGAAGGAATTTATCTTCAAATCTACAAATTCACACTCAGCCTAACTATCAGCCAGGGACAGAACTAGAAGATAATTTAGTATAATTTATCGGGATAGGCACAGCACAAAACAAGAGATGATGTGAGAGATAGAAAGCAGGATAGCCAATATAAAAAAAAGGAAGACAATGAGGGTTCCCAGGTACAGGAGTAAAAAGTGACCAGTTAAACCCTGAAAAAATAGTAAGGCCCAAATGAGATCCCTCTGATAAGAAATTCATAGAATACCAGATGGAAATGAACATGACAAAGGGAATTGTATTCACACAGAGAATTATCTATCACAATGAAAAAAAAAGACAATTTAAACTCTAGAGAAAACAAATAAAACATGGCGATGGAGTGGGAAAGGAATCAGAACTTCATATATAGTAATATTATATGGGTCAACAAACAAAAGCAAATACAGAACACTGATCTAACCAAACCATGAAATGAATGTGTTGGAGAAATAGTGATAGGAGCCTATGTGTGTTTACTTAGGGTGTTTAGCAGTAAATAATCTAGTCCTCTGTAAGGAATTTCAAGAGATAGTATCTGAAGTTGAAAAACTAAGAAGGAAGAAAACTGAAAGCATAAAGATAAATACCTGATGATCAGATAAAAAAAAAAGAGATGAAAATGATTGGAGGAGGAGAGACACCAAGGGACCAATTATTAAAATATTAATACTACAGAAATATGTAACACTGTTAGGAAAATCTTCTAAAACTTAACAAGTTTGGCCAAACTAAGAGGCAAAAAGAATTCTAACAATATAAGCATGGCAAAAAGGGCTTAAGGAATCCCACCTAGCTTGAGTTTATTGAACCCACTGCCTCCAAAAAACACAGGAGAAAAATCATGGTAGGAAGTCACCAGCTGTGAATCCCAGGTTTCACAGTAACTTGTTCCCCTGCCTTCACCCCCTCACAGAGCTATTGTAAGGAAGAAAGTAATATTAGTTAAAGGTCTTTATGTGTAAAGAAATCTCAAGATATGGCATAGATTTTGCCCTATAAACAATTATTTCATCTCTACCACCTGTTGGGCAAAGTTCACAATATTATTCCTTTTCTGGTGGTGTTATATAATTGACCTAACTTTAAGGAATTAATTGTTAACATAACTACTCTTGATTTCATAGATATCTTCCTGCTTTCGCCTCATGAGTACTAGGATTAAAGGCATGGGCTACCATGCCTGGACTAATAATAACTTTCTCATTGTCCTTTGCTCTAATCGACTGATATGCAAACAGATGTTCTTGCTTTGCTTGGCCTCCTATGTTTTCCTAAATTTTGATGTCCAAAAGAACACATGCAAGTGGCATGACTGGCAATTTGTATTTTTCATTTCTTAGCCTACCTTATGAAAGCTCCTTAATGAATCACAATTTCAATATAATGGCTAGAGATAAGGTTATGAACCTGTGGTTTGGTTTTATTTTTGACATAGCAGCATAAAGGTAGTCTAAACATGATTTGCCAATTTTATTCAAACTAACTTCTAAATACATTGATTATCAATCCTATTTTCAACTCCAAAATTTTGAATAAATCATAAGAAATAATTTTTAAAGTAAAAAAAATGGGATGGCAGTCATAGTAAACTCTTTTAACTTGCTTCTGGGTTAGGAATCTGTGATACACACTAGGTCTTAGATAACCCTGACCTATTATTATTATTGTCATCTGGAATTTATGCCCTTGTAATCTTTCCCCAGAGTGTAGGCAGGGCCTGATTCTTACTTGAAACATGATGGATAACAAATCCAAGACCATGATGCATAAGGTTGGTACTTAAACCTCACTAACAGGCATTCTTTGCTGATTTCCTTCTTCTCTGGCTGCCATGGGAAGAGGTTTGAAGAAAGACTCCAAACTGAGGCCATGCATGATTCAAGAAACTGAGGGAAGTCAGCAAGAGGCAGAGTCTCCCAGAGATAACCCCACATGTATGCAATCCTATCTACAGGAGCTGGGCACTGGATCCAAGTCATCTACAGATGACACCCCACCCCTGGCTGAAAAGACTCAAGGCAAGTCTATATTTGTGACCAACAAAACAGTGAGGAAGTAAACTGTGTTTATGTCACTAAATTTGTGAACAAGAAGGAACCATTAGTTATGTCTCTCACCAACTCTTGAGTAGCACCAAATAAAGATTGTCGCTTTCTGCTTGTCACAGAGGTATGAAGCCTAACTTAAAGCTCAACTGTCAGCCTGGTGGCATCAGGTCCCTAAGCTGAAGCCAGCATATTTCATCAGCACCTCAACCTCAGATGGCTTCACTCTGCCTACGTCATCTAGAAGTCATCAAAGTCTCTCTTAAGCACTAAAGAATTAAACAATTTACTATTGTTAGCAGTGTCACTCAAATGTCACCCACAAGATGAAGTCATATTCACTTCAGATCTTACAAAACCATAAGGTATAACAAAAAATAGGTGTTTCCTATTTAATAATTAAAAGAAAAAAATCAATATTTTTTAAAACCTCTCAAAAGAACAGATTATAATTCTAACACATTAAACATTTAACAAACCCTGGTTTCTGGGTAAATAGAAAGAAAATCTCCTTTTCTTTTAATCTAGAATAAAAACAATCTGTGGGTGGTGAAGCATACGGAGCCTACATTATTGCACAGAAGGAAAAGGCCACGCGAATGAGACACAATGGCCAGGGAGCACTAGCCACCTGTCTCTCCTCCTCAGCTCCATAGACCAGTTTGCTTTGCCGTCACTGTATTGTTAGAGAAAAACATGGGTATTGTTTTTTGTTTCGATGCTCTATGGTGCTGACTCAGAATGGCGTTTATGTGTGGGAAACCCTTTCAGAGCATCCACATACAGCTGTGAATCATCCCCCTGGAGAACTATGAGGAGCACAGGCACTCGCTGAGGCAGACTGTCAACTTCCCAGAACTTCTGTCAGTGACGTGGAGGTTAACGTGGGGGTATGAACCTGTCAGCACTGAGATTTTGCAGCTGTCACATTTGGAAAAGTTTGTCTCCCTCATAAACTGGTGCTTGCAAGCTAGATTGGACTGAGGGGGACTCATCGGAGAGATCTGAAATTTGACAACAGCAGCCTTGCTATCTAGATGGTTTTGCAATAAGTTGGAAATGACAGAAGGTATGCATAGAGGTCTCACTTTGATGATCAGAGGCCATGAGTAGAGCATGACAAATGACTAAACAAGTGGTTCTTTTGATCACCCCATTAACTGCTAAGGCCTATGTGATTTTTTAACAGATCCCCTCTGGGTTTTGTATGGGCTTTCACTGGACTCATAATTATTAGAAACTTACTAATATAACGTAATTGTCTACAGTTCTGGAGGTCAGAGTAAATATATTTGTTTCACTGAGCTGCCATCAAGGCATTAGAAAAAACTGCTTCTTCTATAGGCTCCAGTAAAAAAAAAAAAAAAATCCATCACTTGCCTCTTCCAGCCCTAAAGCCTGTCAGTATTCTTTGCTGTCTCTGGTTTGCAGCCCCTTCCATGATCTTCAAGGCCAATGGTTCAGTGCAACTGAACAGTGCAACTCCTGCTATTGATTACAGATGGAGACATATCATTCAACCCCAAATTCTCTGTGTCTCAAAATCTTTAACAAATAGTGTTTGCCAAGTCTTTTTGACATACATGGCAACATTCAGTTTCTAGGAATTGGACCTTGATATGTTTAGTAGCCACTATTCAGCCTATCACAGAGAACATCTCACAAATATTTCAATAGGAAACTGATGGTGGCAAGGGGATTTTTATTCATATATAAGACCATCTGAAATATAATTAATAATTAGTTCTTGGGAACTTTCAAAGTCATTCTTCTCAGTAAATACAATATGAAGAACATAAAGTGAGTTAAGCCAATACTATCTTGGAGACATCATGAGTAATACTGTGCATGTGAGAGGATGCAGGTGTATGCCCATGGGTACCAGCGTACCAGGGCATTGGATAAAAGTCTACCAAACACAATTACAAGACTATAATGATACCAGGAAGCGGTACTCAAGGGATGATTCACATTGTAATAACCATGGATACTAAAACCACAGTAGCAAGCATCAAGAAAGTTTACTCCAGAATACTTGGAGCAGACTTTGAAGCAGTTACTCTGACAGCAGAGTATAACTGTTTGCAGGAGTGGGGGATGTATGGAGGAGAAAGCTAATTTTTATTATGTGGCTATTATGCATCAGGCACAGAATAACTGGTATTATGCATCAGGCACAGAATAACTGGCTTTACACGAGGTTCAGTATTAATTCAGTAATGTATCATAAGAGATGATGAAAACATTAAAAGAAGAGGAGAAAAAAAGAGGAAGATAAAGCCCAGGGGCAATTAGGTAACTTTCCCCCTATTTTCCAGCTACACAAATGATATAGCAGAATTCTGACCTATATATGTTATATATGAAAACCAGTAATTTTTTTTCAGCACACTGTAAAATATAGAGGAGTTGAGAAAACAAAGGTCCTTTCAGAAGAGCTTTGAAGGAAGAAGAGAATGAGATAGGGAGAACTTAGTATTAGCACATACCCCATTAGCTGACAACAGCAGCCCATAGATGGATGGCACAACAACACACAACTTTAAATAAGCAACATTCCACACTAGTTCCCTGTTTTACTGTTCAGATCCTTCCTTGATTATATATCAAAGAAATCCATGCTATCGCCATTCCCATAAAATAGGCTCTATGTGGGCTAAAGAGCTGTCTAAAGCATTAAACGCACTTGCTGCTCTTGCAGAGGACCTGAGTTCAGTTCCCATCACCCACATAGTGGCTTGCAACAATCTATGACTCCAATTCCAGGGAATCTGATGTCTTCTCAGGCACTAGGCATGTACGTGGTGCACAAACATAGTACATGCAGGCAACACACTCATACACATAAAGTAAATATACAAAATCTTCTTAATGAGCTCTATATGCAAACCCAGTTTCTAACATTATTTCAGATGAAACTATATCTTCAGTTGAACTAAGAACAAGTACATGGCTCTTCCATAATACAGTTCATGAATTTTCCTTCCTACAGTATTTACTTTGTAAAGATTGTTCAACCTAGTAAGACAGGCCAAGCCTGAAGAATTGTTTAAGACCTATCATGAACAGAACTAAAAGGCAAGTTTTCTTTTCTTTTTTAATGATTCAGCAACATAAATCACCTCCCTCATCCAGAAGAGTCCTTCCAGATCATGCATAAACCACAAGGAAGAATACATATCTAGAACTTTCAGGCAACATCAAATGAGAGCTGAAACACAAGTAAGAACTTTTCAAGTTCCTTCCTGTATCGATAGATAGATAGATAGATAGACAGACAGACAGACAGACAGACAGACAGACAGACAGACAGATGCATTTAGACCAATACATACTGAACACAGTCTGGCATAAATGTCAGACATAGCTATATTCATAAGGTGTGCATCATAAGCAATAAAAGCCCACATACATGAGCCTAGCTGATTAATCCACACCATCCACCTACATCCTTCCATTGTAATTCAGCTTTTTTGGTTATATCTTTTTTTCATAACCTCCAGCCTCCTTCTGCCACCTTTTTTCTGAAAAAAAAAAAAACACTAGAAATCAATAAATAAAGCCCTTCTCCCTCAGCTTTCATAACCAATGATTCATCCTGTGGAATCTATACCCAACGTCTTTATCCTCAATCTGTTTTGCCCAACTCTGGTTATATTTGTACTTATAAGCTAAAAGGATCAGCTAAGAAAAGAACCGACATCATTATAATGAAACCACTTTACAAACTGAAATGTACTCTGCCAATGTTATTATTTTTATCTTTACTTGAAAAGTACATATTGATTTATTTATTATAAAATATAGACTTGAGGAACTGGGGAGATGGTTCAGTGGGTAAAGAGCTTGCAGGCAAAGTATGAGGGCCAAGTTTGAATCCCCAGAACCCATGTTAAAGCTGGATGCCAACACTCTAATATCCTTCATCTCAGTGCTCCTACCAATAGATAAAAAATACAGGAGACTCCCAAAGCTCACAGGCCAGCTAGCCTGGCTTACATATCAGCAAAAACAATAAAAGAGATCCTATCTAAAACAAGGTATAAGGCAAGAACTGACACTTGACTCCTTCCCTCTACACACATACTGTGACATATGCATGTCCACATTTACACACACGCACTCACGCGTGTGTGCGCGCGCGCGCGCACACACACACACACACACACACACACACACACACACACACACACGTGCGTGCGCACACTCATTCATTTTTACTGCTGGAAAAAAAATTGTATCCAATTAAGGGCTTGTGACTGAGTAATAGCCTTGAGAAGATGTGCATTTCCACCAGAACTTGTGAATGTTTGCATTAAACGACAAAAAGATGTATACAGGCATGATAGAGTTGAAGAAAACAAGACTGCGAGATTACTCTGATTTTCTGTACAGACTCAGTGTGTTCACAGAGTCCTTATGAAAGAATGGTAGAAGGGTAAGAATCCAACATGTTAAGAAGGAAAGGCCCCTGAAAATCCAACCTGATATAACCCCAATTCAACACAAAATGTCAATCAAGTTCCATTACCACCAACATCCCAAATCTTATCATCTAAAGCATCTATGGATGTTGCTCTGGGTTTTAAAACAAAATATCTCTCCCCCTGTGGATATGTGAATCTAGAAAACAAGCTAATGGCCCCCAAAATGTGCAATGGTGGTGGGGCATCAGACAGTAAATATGGACATCATCATCCAAAAAGGGAGAAAAACAGAAGGAAAGGGGAGTCACTAGCCTAGAAATTGTGAAGTCAAACTACATACAACCCACTAGAACTTAGTGTATAAGAATAATGTTTTGTGGCTCTGCCCTATTAGAAGTGAACTCTGACCCTGGTTTCCTTTTCTCATAAAGGATAGTATGTATTTGTAGTTGAATGGCTTAACTAGCTTATCTCTGCCTGAAGGAGATATTTGATATACATTAGCATTTTCTGTTTGCTCTTTCTGTATCTCAGTCCAAGCTTGCAGTATGTCTACTGAGATATTATTTCAAACATATGTGGGATGATACACTGTATTCCTGGCTTCTGCTGAGATGCATGAGGGCACCCAAGATACACACACTTCAACTTTTGACATAGCTCTCTATCCTGAAGCACTGGCTTTTATCAAAAGGCCATCCACAGTCCTAGCCAAGGCTCCACAGATACATGGCTGGTTGTCTCCCTATGGCACACTTTCCTGAACTTTCAGCATCTTGAATCCTGAGAAATAAGTCCTCAGATGATGTAGTCCCAATTCCTCTTTGTTTAACAATAAATTTCTAGAACTATTTCTTTCTCCTCACATTTGACAATAAAAATACCAAGCCATAGCTTCAAGCTTCAAGCCATAGCTTTTTGTTTGAAACAGCTCAACTAGTCAGCCACATTCATATAGATTACAGGTTCTTCTCATGCACACTACATATTCTCCCACTCCAAAATAACCCTTCACTTCCCCCTATGAGCACTTCTTTGACTTTCATATTCTACAATCATTGATAAATTCTCTAAGGCAACATAGGTCTTATTTACCATAGTCATTATTTTCCTCTTAGCCTTTGCTGATAGATCCTTTAATAATCACATTTCCATTAGTAATATATTTCATAGAAATCTAGGCTTAAGAAAACATCATACCTCTCAAAATGGCTTTAGTCTCTACTGCCATATTTCAGTGCTACTTGCATAGTTTTTTTCATATTTGTTAGTTTAGAAGCTCATTCTGGATATGCACAAATGAAAAACTAATAAAAAGCTCATTTCCGGATGAGAGCTCATTTCTGCACTGTTAAATATATAATGAGTGACTTAAAACATTAGAAATGTAACTTATTGTGCAGGTTATAGCCCGAAAAGAATTTGAAATGTGTCCACGGGAATCATGAGTCTAACAAGACTTAGAGGGATAAAATTAAGGTGTCATATTTTCTTTCCTCCAGGGAGCTTTTGAGAAGAACTCACTCCCTGACATTTCTAGCTTCTAAGGGATGCCCACATTCGATGGCTCATGGAGGCATCGCTCAGGTACCTACTTCTGTCACTCCTCTCTGCTCCAGTCATTGCATTGTCCTTTATGTAAGCATCACAAGCTAACCAACTGCACCACTCGAAGTTCCCACATTGTCCTTTATGATCCTAATCCTCACATTCCTTCTCATGGGGACCTGTATGAGTGCACTGGGCCCACGTACATGAAAATAACATTCCCTTCTCAAAAGCTTTAGTCACATGTGTAACAACTTGCTCAATTCAAGTAATCAAAACATAGACAACTTTAAAATGGAAATATAAGTCGCTTGCACTATTGTTGCATTTAATAGATTGTTTTCTGAATACAAAAGTCTAGACTGGGCTGATGATACAGTGTTGTGACTGAAGACCAGAATAGCATGCACAATGCTGGTTGCCAGCATTAGCAGAAAATGAAAGATTAGGTCAACAGCCATAGCTGTTTTTAGACTTTATGAATGGTCCATTAGCTGCCACAGATGGCTATAAGAAGGGGAAAGAAGTCTGTCATCCACTCGACTTTCTTGGAAACCATAAATATTTTTCTCATACTGTACGAATGTTTGTCACAATCTCACACTTTTTTTCTGATTAAGGTTTATTCTCCTTCTTGGATCTTTGGGTTAATAATTTTCAACAGAATTTGGGAAATTCTGCCTAGTATTTCTCTAAATATTATTTAGTTTATGCCTTACCATGGTAACAATTATGTTCATACCATTTCTATAGCACTCTATTCAGCAATTAAAGAAGACATATTCTACTCAAATGCACATCTAATATTTATCAACATAGGCATATAGCAACTGTATAAAACTAATTTTCTTTCCAACTTTGGATTTTAGAACTTTATAACTTATAAAACCTGCTTTGGAAGGATTTTGGGTTTACTTTTCAAGGAGTTTGCTATGCTTCTAGATGTGTAGATTGTCGTGCTTTAGTTCACTTGAGGAACTTTCAGACCTCGCATCTTCAAATATTTTTCTGCTCCTCTCTTTAGGTATTCCCACCGCCAGTGCACCTTGTGAGTATAACAACAGACAGCATTTCTCTGCGCATCTATTCACTTTTCTGCATTCCTTTTCTCCCTGATCTTCAATCTGCTTAATTTCTATCCTATCTTCAAATGCACTGGTTCTTTTCCTTTGATAAATCAAATTGGATGTTGAGACTCCAGAAGTGAATTTTTCATTTTAGTTATTATACTTTCCCAGACCAGAAATTTCTATGTATTTTTTTTATCATTCCTCAGGCTTTGTCGACAGTCTTCATTAGCCAAACCTGCCATGGTAAAGCCTTTCCTCCTTTGGTTATGATTTAAGTTTTTTAACACGCCTGTAATAGCTGCTTTGACGTCTTGGCTAATCTTAAATATGACCATTCTCAGTTAATTTTGCCTACTTTTTATTTACGTTTTATGGATCAGCTGACCCTGCTTCTTTGCATGTTCTTGTCACTTTTTTCCTTAGGAAGTGGATGTTTTAGATAATTCTCTGGAACAACTCTGAGTACACTGCCCTGCCCAGTGTGCTTACAGGCCAGCTGGACTATTTCAGTGAAGTCTATCTCCCTTGCAGTGCTAAGTCTCTGTTGCTGCTGCCCAATGGGTCATGCCTTTGTATGAATATCCCCATGTCACTCTCTGAGGAAGGCAGGTATAGCAAGACTTTGTTGCTGTCCTTGAGCAGACACTGGTAATCTACACTAATTGCTGGATGCTTGTTGTATTCTTTTGAACAACACTTGGATTCCTGAACTGTCCTATAGACTAATACAACACATTTCAGTTCCCTTGAGAGAACAATTTCCAAAGACAGTGTCTGAGATTTGTTCTGACCTCAGGTGGCTTCTCCAAGCTATTCATTTCACAGATTTTCTGGTTTACTCTTCAGGCTAAATCTCTGAGTCAAGATACCTTAGTTATGAGTAGAGATGATGGTTTACCTTCACTTTAGAAGCTGAATGCTCAGTGTCAGCTAAGAGAGTAGATAGGGAACAGCAACCTCTGTTTTGGGGGTACCTTTAATATCCAGATTATAACAGGCCAAGGAAAAGCAAATCATGGCTTCCATGACTCTCAGAAGTCATGACCTTGCAAAGTATGCCTGGGGACTGGATGGAAATGAGGGGTCCAAGTGTCATCCACACTCACCCAGAGTTCTGTCTCAACATGAGGTTGCTGGGATATGATGAACAAAAGCAGATGCTGTGACTCTCCCAGAGGACAGCTCTGGGCTGGAAGCTGGTGAGAGTAAGAGGGTGGGGTCTGTGTTCTTGCTGAACCTGTCTACAATGGAATTCCCATCTTTTGAGGTTTGGGGTGGATATAGGAAGGGAAAGAATCAGTTCACAGTCTCAATGGTCTGACAGAAATGAAGGTTTACTTGATCAATTGTCTCTCCATTTAATTATTACTTAAGTACTATCAGGGACATGCTTAGACACAATAAGTCCAACATTGGTTCTACTAAGAATTAGGTCTTCCAGGTTTCTCATGTGCTCTCTTGACAGAAGCGCATCCAGTAAACCAATTAATAAAGATGGAAAGACAACTCAATAAAGAAACTGAGACTTTCTTAAAAACTGGGGAATGGGCGTGGAAAGAAATGGGACTCTGCATTTTCTTATACCATCCACAAAATAAATCAAAATGGATTCTAGAACTATATAAGTTGTAGAATAAAATACAGGTGAACTCTTGGCAGCTACAACTCTGAAATAAGCAAACTAGAACACAAAAAGCAAGAAATATTTCTGTCTCTCTGTCTCTGTCTTCGTCTGTCTGTCTGTCTCTCTCATGGTGTCTGTCTCTCTTACACATGCCCCCAGCCAGTCACACACACACACACACACACACACACACACACACACACACACACACACACACACACAGAAATACAAGATTAAACCTCATCAAGAAATGTTAAAACTTTGTGCTTTAAAATATACTATTAGAAAAAATATAAATAACTTTACAAAACATCAATCTGATAAAGAGTTCATTTTTAAGATATATATTCTTTTAATTGAGTAAGAATATATACAGTCTAGTTAAAAACAAAAAAGTTGGAACAGACATTTCACATAAAATATACATATAGCAGATAAGTAAATAATATTCAATACTTAATTTTCAGAGAAACACAAATTAGAATCACAGGGAGAGCACTAGACCCCTTCTAGAATGACTAAACTTTAAAAGACTGATGACATCATATCAAAGGCATGGAACAACTGAAATGCTTGTAGATTTCTTACTGAAAAGAAATATGGATGCTTTGGAAATTGGTTTTGCAATTCCTCAAAAAGTTAAACATAGAAATAATATGCCATGCATCCATTCCAGTCCTACACACTTACTCAAGAGAAATAAAAACACAAAGACTTGCATGCAAATATTCATAACTTTATTAATTTAACCAAAACCTAAAAACAACCCAGATAGCCATCAACAGGTGAATGGGTAAACATGTTATTGTATAGCCATACAATGGAGCACTACTCAGTAATAAATAAGAATAAACATCACCAGTGAGAGAAGTCAGGAACACAAAACTGCACAATTTTGTTTATATAAAATTCTTGAAGACAAAATTATAGTAATAGTAAACAAATCTATGGCTTTGTTGGATATGGCAAAGGAGTGGGAGTGTTGGCAGAAATTGACTACAAGAGGGTATGTGGGATCTTCTGGAAAATGATGAAAGTTTTCTGTAATTCTAGTTTTAGTTCTATATATTACTGTTTATATATCACTACATATAATACATATAATATAGTTACATATTACTATACATTAACATACATTTGTAAATTTCAATTTACTGTGCTCTAAAAGTGCACAACCCAAAACTATCATTTTATGTAAAATACACCCCAGTAAATTTTTTCAAAGAGGAATAAAAGAATAATATTCAGTAGGTGTGCAATAGGAAAATATTTTAGGGGCACTCAGAATATACTAAGTCAAAATACTAGATAGCAGAGTCTAAAATTAGGTTACATAACAATTCAAAATGTTCTTTGTCACTATTTTCATTAAATTATAAAATACATGTCTTCATGCCAGTTTTGTAAAACTTAGATTTTAAAACAATTATACTTTAAAATCAGGATATCATTTGAGAGAGAAAGTTTGAGATTATGTATGCATTCACATGTCATGTCTAACAAATCTATGATGAACTGGGATTTATCATGGACACGTACATTCTTTGGGTTAGAGTATATGTCCCATCTCCATTGCCTTCACACTTAACTACCTGGCTTGTTTAGTCAATAAAAAATGATCATGTAAGAGGTCCACATATTTGTGAGTGTGCCTGCATGACTTGGCTTGCACTAGACCACATACGACACATGTATATAGTATCTTTAGATTGGTCCAGAGAATGAATCTGGAGGAACAAAGATGAACTTGCCACAAATATGGAGCCACAGATAAGTAAGTCACTTGTAAGTAAGAAAAACTTGCCATGATACACAAAGGATTTCATAAATGTTTCCCATATACACAATCCCTTTGGGAAGCATTGATGAACACACAGCTAACATTTGTGGAGAAAACATTTGTAAATACTGAGCTAAAAATCTCTAAATGTGCTATTTCCTTAGTCTTAATCATCACAATGATTCTTTAAGAGAGACTATTGTAACCACACTTTAAATACTTATTTAAATATATATTATTATACAGTATATATTTTATTACATAATTTATTATTGTGTATTTATATTAAATTATTATAATTTATAACAATTAAATATATTGTTGTATAATATATTACAATATGTTTGTGTAAATATATATATTTTGTGTTAATATATATATATATATATATATATATATATATATATATATATATCCTCTCCTTCACTGTGCTCCATTGGCTAAAAGTAGGATTTAATCAGTGCCCCTAAATAAATGCTTTTGAAAGAAAACTCTACCCCACTTACTGATTTTCCATATGAAAGTAACATACTATCAGACCACAGTGACAACACTGGTTAGCAAGACACACTGAAGTTTTAAGATACTGCAGTTTGTTTGGTAGCTATTGGTAGACATGTGTTAATTCTATATGTTCTTTCTTTTTCCTGCATCTAACCTACCAATCTTCTTAACTATATCCAAACAATCACCAGTGTACTCCAACTCCTGGCCCTTGGTGGCTGAAAAACCATACCATCATGATTCACAAGGTAATGATTTAAACACTGAAGCCCCTCAGTGCTGTTCTATCCATGTTGATTCCATTTTTAATTCCCCAAATGTTCCAAACTTTAATCACTAACATTAGTGCTAATTTTAGTGTCACTCCTCCTAGGGGATCAGCCTCCAACGCCACAGAAAATGAATATTCCTTTAGGTATAAAATTCTCATCTTTTCTCATCTTCCTTATACCTATCTTTACCTCTCATTGCCCTTTAACTCTCCTGTCTTGGTGACTAATCCCACCTCCATATTCTGGCTTCTCTTCCTTCCTTCCTGTACCTTACCTCTATCCATGTAACATCATCCCGTCCCCTTTTCTCTCTACCAGGAAACCTACATACTCATTTCTCCCACGTCTTAAACCACTTTCCTGCAATCCTTAATGCTCCAAGAACTACCAACCTGTGTCCTTGTTTCACTACTAAACTTCTTGACAAAGAAGCCTAATTGAGCTATTTTCAAACTCTTGCCTCCAATTCATTCTTTAAAGCACTACCATGAAGTTTCACTTTCTATAAACTTTTTCAAGCTTGTTCTCCCAAGTGACAGTTTCCAAAATGCCCAACAGTCTCTACTCAGCTACATTCTGACCAAATGTCTCTGTAGTTTTAGCTGATCCCATGTCTAAGTGCTCTTCATTTGTTCTCTTTATAGTTATTGATACCGCATTCAGTCACTCAATGCAAAATTCTATTTTCTCTCTTTCGCCACACATAGCTTCTTAATGCCTTCAATATTTTCCCCTAGTACTTACTCTGACTTCTGTTAATTCCTCAGGTTAGTTTATTCAAAAAGTTTTCTGGCAACCGATCTAGCATACATTCAATCCACCCTTGACACCCCCAAAAAAATAATTAAAATGCAATTTCCATCAAGTAACTCCTCTCCTCTTCCTCCTACATCATTCCCTGGTGCTTAAAATTCCTCAGTGGGAATTCAATGGTTATTCATTGCATAGGAAATAAAATAGAGTGTGTTACTAGGGACTAGAGAATTTCTGGGGCCCTCTCATGCCTCATCCTATCACCTCCCTACAGCACTTCCTCTGCATTTTCATTACACTAATACAAAATCTGAATATTTTCTCAGAATAAGTTATCATTTGATACATGGATGCTTGGATTTATATTGCTTTCCAAATGTGAAATTCTAGCCATACTCTTCTTCAACCCTGTTTGCAGAAACCTAACATCCCCCCATACTCCCACTAAGTACCATTCTCCTGGGATATAGCTTGTGTTGTCTCCACTGCCTGTTTCATTTTCCTTTACTTAAATGTGTCTTCACATCTCTGTATAGAAATATTTGCTTTATATGCTTAACCCAATCTATCAAATTTTAAGCTTCTTGAGAGCTATAGTTTTATAATTTGCAAACCTCCATTGGTTTGTATCCTATTTAAAACATAGCCTGTGCCTGATAGTTCTTGAATTCTCTTCTTGGTTCCTTCAAATACACTTTTATTATTTTTGACCTACCTACATGACCCTTTTCAGTGCCCCAGGTCTTTGTTTCTTCTGCTCTTTTTGTTACACCAACTCAATTACCCTGGGCAATATCTGCCATTCAAACACATTTTGTTCTATCCAGTTTCCTGCTATTGATTAACAATTGACAAATTTCAATCTGTAACCCATCACTTTTATACCAACTATAACAGCATAGGTATTTTAGTAATATTAATAAGTAGAGCTCATTTAATGCAAAATGTTACACACCAACAATGGTAGTAAATATGTTATAACACATATTCATTTAATCACAACAACACACCTAAACTAGGTACCATTATTCTTTCCTTATGCACAAAGGCATGGAAAGTATGTGATTCCCTGGTATTATGTAGTTATGAGATGTTGAGACTGAGAATATGCCAATATCAGTGAAAGGCCACTGTATTACAATATTCAGTGCTGCTTATCAGACTCCTTTAAATAAGTATGCTCAATACCTATTTTGTTATTTTCAAACCCATATAACTCCTGCTTCTAGTATTCTCACTAATATGATGTTACGATCACCAGCAGTGATACAGAAGCCATACAAGTCATTTCTAATTCCACTATCTAACTATCCACAGTCATTTAGTCACTTAGCAACACTCTCTGTCCTAAAATATCTTGAATCTCTGTCTCTTTAGCACAGTATATCCATACTTGACTCGCTGGTGTCCAATGTTACTGCTCAATGCGACTCATGGCCTCTTTCTTGACCATTTTCTTTATAAACGAAGCTCTAATGAATAAGACACCTAAACATTGACAATAATCTAATCTCCAAAGATTTCAATTAATATGATTATTGAAACAACCCTTAACATTACAAAATCCAAGAGCTTTGGCCAAAGAACTTGACTGCAAGATACTTAAGTCTAGACAGGCCTTAACTGAAGGAAGGACTATCCTAGAGCAAGATTCACTAGTTAAGAAGTAGCTTGTCAGTTTGGAGAGATGGCTCAGAGGTTAAGAGAACTAGCTGCTCTTCCAGAGGTCCTGAGTTCAATTCCCAGCAACCACATGGTGACTCGCAACCATCTGTAATGAGATCTGGTGCCCTCTTCTGGCCTGCAGGCATACATGCAGGCAGAACAATATATACATAAAAATTAATCTTTAAAAAAAAAAGAAGTAGTAGCTTGTCCAGAAAACAAGCAGAAACCCACGCACTCAGATGTGGAGGTATGAGGCTGCAGGTGAAGGCACTGGAGACATAAGGTAGTATTATGGCCATGAGTCCGGGCAAACATGGACACAATGCAGTACTATGCCTGAGAGCCCTGGAAGACATGGGCACATGTAGTATTATGGCTGGGAGTTCAGGCAGATGCCGGAGACCAGTTCCTGATCTTCCAAGCTACTCAGATGAAGTTCCTTGCATGAGCTGGGGTCACCAACTGGACATCAGACAGATCACACACTACATCCTCCTACAATTTGGAATGGATAGTTGGCACATATTGCAGCATCTGTAGAATTACTTTTCTGACTTCTACTATTCCATTTTTTAAATCAACAACTTATAAGTCTAAAAAAGTGCTGCCTGAACAATTATACATTAACGTTATACATTCTAAATTACCGTGGCCTTTTGAAGACAGTATTGGATTTTCCTGGGTCTTAACTATAAACTTCAATTTTAATATTCATTTATATTAATACTCTGGGTCAAATACCTGTGTTTGTGTCAAAGGAGAACTGCAAGGACATTACTCAAAGACAGGACCAACATTTCCCCCAAATCCTTGACTCTTTAAATGCCATCTCAAGTAGACGGACTAATTCAAATCCCGACCCCAATTTAGAAGCATCATAATCCTCAATTTTCTGTTAATAATAGGTAAATAGGTACTGGTAGGATTTTAAGCTTTAAACAGAATTGCTTCTTTTCCTCTCCTACAAGACAAATGATTCTAACTGCTCTGCCTGTGTTCTTCTGTTAGGCTGTCCCAGAGGCTCCTATAAGCTTAACCCTCCTTCTACCTCTGCCAATCCCTAGCCTCACATGCCTTATTTTTCTCTGTGGTATTTATCATATTCTATCATATTTTTACATTTTTATTTTGTTTTCTTCCTCCTTCCCATTCCAACCCAAGTTCCATGATAAATAAATACTCTCTGATACAAAAGTACTCAGCTAGTTAACAATTAAGGGCTACTATTTCAATAGTTACAATATATTAATAATATATATCACAATAATTATACTATATGTAAATATATACTACGTGTAAATATAGCATTATAAAGTAGCACCTTATAAAATCAGGATTCAGACCCAACAGTGGTATTATTCCTGGCTTGCGCATGGCACACAGCTAAAACAGTAACTGGACAGGAATAAAACACTACCTAGTGTGAAAGCACAATCTAAGATCACAAATTAAAGACTAATGCAAGAATAAGTGAAACAGCATTCCATAAAATCAAGTTAATTTGAGAAAAAGAAGAAAGGAGCAATCTCATAAATATGTGCTCCAAGGCAGGTTACAGAGGGCACTATTTTAGTGAACAAAGACAAGGTTAGGAAACAAAAATAAGCAAAACTAAACTGTGACTAATAGAGGGAGACATAATTTTGGTTTACAGAGAAATCAGGCACTAGAGAAATGTCTGGAGATCTACAAAGATGACACCAGCTAACAATCTCAGCAATGGAGGAGAGGCTACCTTAAATGCCCTCCCCTGATTATCAGATTGATGACTGACTTATATGCCATCCTATAGCCTTCATCCAGCAGCTGGTGGAAGTAGAAGCAGGCACCCACATCTAATCACTGAACTGAACTGGAACCCAGATGCAGAGAAGGACCAGTGAAGAGCACAGATGTCCAGACCAGGCTGGTGAAACGTACACAAACAGCTGACCTGAACATCCAGGAACTCTTGCTCCCCAGTCTGATAGCTGGGATACCAGCATGGTACTGATCCAGACCCCAGCAATGTGGGTTTCTGTGAGGAAACCTCAGAAATCTATGGGACCTCCTGTAGAAACCCAGTATTTATCCCTAGCATAGGTGTGGACTTTGGGAGCCCATTCCATATAGAGGAATACTCCCTGAGCCAAGACACATGGGGGTGGGCCTAGGCCCTATCCCAAAGGATACGAAAGACTCTGATGACACCCTATGGAAGGCCTCACCATCCAGGGGGAGCAGAAAAGATATGTGACAGATAAGGTTTTAGTTGGGGGGGGGTGTAGGGGAGGAGGGGTGGGAGAAGGGAACTGGGATTGTCATGTAAAACAATCCTGTTTCTAATTCAAATAAAAAAAAGTTGGAAAAAAAACACAACAACAACAACAACAACAAAAAGATAGATATCACCTGGAAAACACAGAGGAAAAACATGTAAACCAGAATTTGGGGGAACTGTATTCCACCACTTACATTTGTTAAATCACTTAGACTTTGGAATACAAGTAATGCAAAAAGAAAAATATGTGGTTTTATACTACATACAATAACATATTTGGCTTATATAATCATTCACATGCAATAAGAATTAAGTGAAGAAAACAGAACAAGTTGGATTAGAAAATAATGATTAAAAGCTGAAAAAGTATGCCCAGTGTGCACTTGGAGTTGCAAACAGAATACTCAGGTGAGGCTGTGGCTGATGATGGACCCAGGAGTCTTTGGCAAATAGAGGTTGTCAGAGTCACAAAGGTAAAGGGACCGACAAGGAATAATGTAAGGTTATAGGACACGTCATACAGAGAAGTATTTGACAAGAAGAAGGGACATGTGTGATGATGAATAAAGGGGAGAAAATTTTTCTGAAGGAAATTCCTTGAAAAACTAATAATGGGAAATTTAATCCAGTTAGACAAGACCCAGAGAGAGGTTTTACTACTCATATTCCCACATATTGAGTATCGGTGCAAGCAGGCTTCCCTCTTTCTCCAGGCATATCTGGCCTTCACTGTAGTCATTCCTATACATAATCTATCCAGGCCACCTACCCAGAACTTGCTGTGTTTTTCTCCAAGATACCACCATATTATTTCACTTCATTTTTACCAGATAACATTTTGTTACAAATTTAAAAGACAGAGACCACTAAAGAAAACCACAACCAATCCAAATACAGAGTTGTGGGTCCCATTCCCAATGGAGAAGAAGCAGGAAGACTGAAATATCTGGAAGACAGGGAGAAGGTCTGGGAATGCCATTTTCTAGGCAATAAACAGCCACTGCCACCATAAACACTTAAAAACTATGGATGAGTGCAATGGCTCTGGCCCCATCGGCAGGAAAGGAAAAGAAGGTTAAGACAGTGAGCCCTCCTGTCCCACAAATGGGAACTCACATGTGTCTAGGAACTACATGGGGGCTGAATAACTTCAGTTTTCTGTGAATTTATTCTGCAATTTCTATTCCCATGGGTTTCTCATTGTAGGTAAAACATTTGTCATCAATAATAAAGAATTATTGGCCATAAAGAAATAATACCAGAAACAAAGCTTATATTGAATAAATGCCTTTTATAAACAAATAACATCTACTCAGGAATGTGGAAAGGAAGCTAAAAGCAGCACACGCTGTGTGGTTGAGCATGGACAACCGGGCTCAGCTTGTCTGTTTAACTGATTTCTCACTGGATCACGGCTGGGACTGTGGCAGTTGTCACTGGCAGGCAGTGTTAAGTGCATGTTATGTTCAGAACCATCAGTTAACGCAAGCCATAAAGGGCCAACTGATCAAAGATAGAAACAGTACTGATGTTAAGAAACCCTTGGTAGTAAAACTCAACAAGCCAACTACTAAGAAGCATAAAGACAATAAGCCTTGTGTACATTTGTCTCAGATTCTTGTTCATCTGATTCAAGGTTACAATATTCTTCTCAGACATCATTAACAAGATACACAACACTGTTAAGCAGCCAATAAATAATATTAGTAAATTTCAATATGGTGAATGTTCTATCCATGTGGCTTTTCATTTATCAAATATCAAGGTTCACCAGGCTTGCAATTTATAGAGAAGTATAAATATAGTTTTTCAATTCCCTATTCTATCTGGTAGAAAGTGCTAAGAGAATTTTAAATAGTCAATTGTAAATAGGAAGTCTAAACATCAAACTGAAATAACAAAACAATGTATGTTTAAATTAGGAAAATTCACAAAATACATGTCATTTTAGTCTTTTTAAAAATAGAATTTAATTGAGGCCAGCCTGGTCTAAAGAGCAAGTTCCAGGATGAGCGCCAAAGCTACAGAGAAACCCTATCTCAAAAAAAAAAAAAAAACAAATAAATAAATAAATTTAAAAATAATAAAATCTAATTTAAAGTAAATGTCAGGAATAATTTATCTTTTAATAATTATACCAACTTCATGCTAGAAAATTTAGCTATACATCTAAAATATATAATTATTAATTGATATGTAAAATTGGACACATTTATTGTATACCTTGTGATTTTTTTCTTTTTCTTCATTCTCTCACATAATATATCCAGACCACAGCCTCCCATCCTTCCCCTCCTCCCAGCCTCCCCACCCATTTACTCCCCTAGACCCACTGCTCCTCCATATATTTTGATATGCCATACAGTGTTTGAAACAGGTAAGCATGTTCCTCCTGAAACATTTATCATTTTGTGATAAAAAAACATTCAAGATAATTTCACTCTCTCCTAAAAGTACACAGTAATGCTAACTTAGTGCCCAATGGTCAATTTGCCATCACCACTTCCTATCAACCCACTAGTCTCTTGATTTCCATTGGATTAGCCTTTTTTTTAAGATTCCACATGTGACCAAGATTACTGGTTATTAATCTTTCTTACATGTCTTAAACTTTAAAATGCACTGCAAAAAAAAAGCTTAACATGACTTTTCTGAAGGCCTGGTGGTGCTGAAGAAACCACACAGAGCCATATTATGAGCCATGAAGGGTTAGAAATGGGCCTGAATTAACCCAATCACAAAAAGACAAACATGGTATGTACTCACACATATGTGGATTTTAGACATAGAGTAAAGGATTACCAGCCTACAATCCACACTACCAGAGAAGCTAGTAAACAAGGAGGACCCTAAGAGAGACATACATGGTCCCCTGGAGAAGGGGAAAGGGACAAGATCTCCTGAAAAATTGGGAGCACGGGAAGAGGGGGGTGGGAGCTAGGAGAATGAGAAGGGGAAAAGAGAAGGGATGTGGAGGACATGAGGAAGCAGAAAGGTTGAGTCAGGGGAAGAATATAAGATAACAAAAATGGAGAAACCATAATAGAGGGAGACATTTTAGGTTTACAGAGAAACCAGGCACTAGGGAAATGTCTGGAGATCTACAAAGATGACACCAGCTAACAATCTAAGCAACAGAGGAGAGGCTACCTTAAATGCCCTCCCCTGATAATGAGATTGATGACTGACTTATATACCACCTGATAGCCCTCATCCAGCAGCTAGTGGAAGTAGAAACCGACACCCACAACTAATCACTGAACTGAACTGGAATCCAGATGCAGAGAAGAACGAGTGAAGAGCAAAGGGGTCCAGACCAGGCTGGTGAAACCCACACAAACAGCTGACCCGAACATAGGGGAACTCTTGCTCCCCAGACTGATAGCTGGGAAACCAGCATGGAACTGATCCAGACTCCAGAATATGGATTTCAGTGAGGAAACCTCAGAAATCTGCAGGACCTCCTGTAGTAGTTCAGTATTTATTCCTAGCATAGGTGTGGACTTTGGGAACCTATTCCACATAGAGGGATACTCCCTGAGCCAAGACACACGGGGGTGGGGCAGGGCCCTATCCCAAAGGATATGATAGACTCTGATGACACCCTATGGAAGGCCTCACCATCCAGGGGAATTAGAGAGGATATGTGATAGGTAGGGTTTCAGTTGGGGGAGGGGTGGTAGGGGAAGAGGTGAGGGAGAGGGAACTGGGATTGTTATGTAAAACAATCTTGTTTCTAATTCAAATTTTAAAAAATCTGCAAAAAAGAAAGAAAGAAAGAAAGAAAGAAAGAAAGAAAGAAAGAAAGAAAGAAAGAAAGACAGGAAGAAATAAAGAAAGACTCGGGGATTTTCACTGGAGCGTACAGAGCTCATGAGTAACATCAGGTTTCAAAGCGCGTTCTCAGCTAAGCATGGTGGTGCTACCATTTAATCCCAGCACTCAGAAGGCACTGTAATTTCACAGCCAGAATGGTCAACAGAGAGAGTTTTGGGCCAGCCAGGAATACAGAATGATACACTTTTTCAAACAGAAAAGAGAGAGAGAGAGAGAGAGAGAGGGGGGAGGGGGAAGCTCTTCTATTAATCAGTGGAAAATGCAAAGAAGGGAATAAAATTTGATTGATATTTGGCTTCTGTTTTTTAATATATTATTGATTTTAGGTTATAATTTATTTTGAAACCATTATTTCCTCTCTCTATATATACACACACATCATATATATTATACATAATGCTACCACTTCATAAAGACAAAAAGCAATATGGCGGTGTTTGTTTAAGTACTAAATATATGGATGGAGACTAAAGAAAATATCTGTTAGACCATTTAATTTAACCAGCATCAATATTTGATGTTGACAGACTAAACACATCTACCAGTATATAAAAATGGCTTCTTATTCAGAAATCTGGGGAAAATAAATTCACCAATTCATTCATTGATATTGTGCTTTCATAGATTAAGCTACTCTAACAACCCTGCTCTCTCTCAGTCAGTAACACGATTCAACACAGAGAAAGGAATAATTCTACACCACCGAATTCTCACACCAAATTCAGACTATACATGTGAACCTGTCTTGTAGGAAAATGAAATATGGAACTAGGATAGTGACAAGCTGAAAATAGAAATGTAGATTTAGAAATAAAAAAGAACTGGCATGCATCCTAAGCATAAAGAGCAGCTATCTCTGAAGAAAACATAGCCCTTTAAAGGATAAATCACAAAGAAATGTGAGGGGCGAAAGGTCACCAAGGAAAAAAGAGCAGTAAGTGTTAACTCCTGGGAGACCTGTACGAGCTGAAGTAGAAGACAAGCACAGATTTGGGAAAACTCTCATTATCACCCAAATAAAATTGAGTACAATGATAGTTAATGCTGATATGTCAGTCAGCAGAACCTACAGTCAGAAGTCACAGCCTCTGTGCACGTCTGTGAGAGATTCTCTACACTAGGATCTGAGGTGGGAAGCCCCACCCCAATGTAGACAGCACCATTCCAGGGGCTGGAGGCCCAGGCTGAATGAAAAAGAGAAATGGAGTTGAGCACAAGCTTCCAACTGTGGTGATAATAAAGGAGCTGCCTCAAGCTCCTCCACCTTTGTGGACTGTGCCCTTACACCGTGCGCCCTAATAAGTGGCTTTTGTCAGGTACTTTATCACAGCAGTGGGAGAAGTAACTAATAAATCACCTCCCCCAGTTGTTAATCAATACCTGCATTTCTCCTGCCACAACAATGGTCCCACCACCTCATAAATGCCTATGTTCTCATGCATACTTGTTGATGAACTACAACCGCAGTGATAGCAAAGGATATCGGTCTTGTTCATATCTCGAGGCCTGGCGGCAAACTTGATACATAGTAGATACATAACAAGAAATCTACAGAGGCGTATCACTAAGTATTGTGCAGACATTATATTAAAATAGAATTTGCAGTGAGTTTGAGGAGGTACACACATTCCAACATGTTCCCATGAACCAAATCATACTTCCTCCCTGATTAAAAACCTCTGGTTAAAAAAGGAAGAGGCAGAAGAGCCTCAAGCCTGTCACTGCAGCTACCCAGAGTGCTGAGGCAGGAGAAACTCGTGTTGGAAGGGAGATGAGAGAAGAAAAAGTGAAAAGGGAGGGGAGAGGAAAAGTGAGAAGGAAAGGGTGGAGGAGGAAGAGAAGGTGACTTTCTGTTTCTGGATCTGCGTGTGTGGAGGTCAGAGGCCAACATCCACTATCTTTTTTTTTTTCCTTTTTTCCTGTATCATTCAAGTTTTTACTTCCTCTTCTTTTTATTTATTTTCTTCATTTTACATACTAGCCCCAGTTCCCCCTCCCCTTCTCCCTCTCTCCATCCCCTCATTTTACCCCCCCATCCACTCCTCAGAGTGGGAAGTCAACAAAATCTGGCATACCAAGTTGAGGAAGGACCAAGTCCCTCCCTGCTGCATCCAGGCTGAGCAAGGTATCCTACCATTGGAATGAGCCCCCAAAATCAGTTCACACACCCAGGATAAGTCCTGGTCCTACTCCCAGCCCACACCCACACCCACACCCAAACCCACCCCCACCACAACAGATCAAGCCACATAACTGTCACCCACTTTCAGAGGGCTTAGTTTGGTTCCATGCAGAATCCCCAGCTGTCAGTCCAGAATCCATGAGCTCCCACTAGTTCAGGTCAGTTGTCTTTATGGTTTCCCAATTGTGATTTTTTCCTTTTTTAAAATTTAAATTAGAAACAAGCTTCTTTTACATGTCAATCCCAGTTCCCTCTCCTTCCCCTCCTCTCCTGCCCCCCTGCCACCCCCTGTCCAATCCCATTTCTGCTCCCCAGGGAGGGTGAGACCTTCCATTGGAGATCTTCAAAGTCTGTCATATCATTTGGAGCAGACCCTCCCCCATGTCTCTAGGCTGAGAGAGTATCCTTCTATATGGAGTGGGCTCCCAAAGTCCATTTGTGTACTAGGGATAAATACTGATCCACTACCAGTGGCCCCATAGATTGCCCAAACCTCCAAACGGACCTCCTCATTCAGGGGGTCTGGAACAGTCCTACGCTGGTTTCCCAGATTTCCATCTGGGGTCCATAAGCAACCCCTTGTTCAGGTCAGCTGTTTCTGTGGGTTTCTCCAGCCTGGTCTTGATCCCCTTTGCTCATCACTCCTCCCTCTCTGCAAGGGGATTCCAGAGTTCAGCTCAGTGTTTAGCTGTGGTGTCCCAATTGGGTTTAACAGACATCTATAGAACATTCTATCCAAACACAAAAGAATATACCTTCTTCTCAGTGCCACATGGAACCTTCTCTAAAATCAACCACATACTTGGCAACATAATAATCCTCAATAGGTACAAAATAAGTAAAATAACTCCCTGTATCTTATCAAACCACCATGCTTTAAATTTAGAATTCAACAACAACACAAATTTCAGAAAACCTACAAATTCATGGAAATTGAATAATGCCCAATTGCACCATTTCTGGGTCAAGGAAGAAATACAAAAAAAGAAATTAAAGATTTCCTAGAATTCAATGAGAATGAGGACACAACATACCCAAACTTATGGGACTCTTTGAAAGCAGTGCTAAGAGGAAAGCCCAATTGTGTTCTTAACCCCTGTTGTTCATATGATTCCCTCCTCCCTCTCTTCAACTAAGCTCCAGTATCTTTCTCAACACCTCCCCACTGTGCTCTCTGAGGTAGGGTATTTAATTCCATTCTGTCCTATCCTTTGCTTATGTACCAAAACTTTAGTCTATCCCAGTGACCTCTACCCAGCACTTCAACATAATCAGTTCTTTTTCTTTTTGCTTCAGAGAAGAGTATTTCATTATATTCCAACTTTTCTTTTCCTGATATTTATTATGAATGGAACCTTCCACTTTTCTAACAGTCTGGACCTGAATTTTGCTCAATGGCCCATGTATTGATGTTTCTATTTCTTCTACAGATTTTAGTGATATGCGGAGGTGGGAACTAGTGAGAGAAAATCAAGTCATGGGGTGTACACCAGGCCCTTGGGGTGGATACTGACTATATCCTGGACCCTTTTACAGCTCTCTCTTCTTGCTCTGCTGCCATGAGATGAGAACCTTCTTCTGCCACACATTCCCATCCATTCTCTAGTGCCCCAAAACAGACCCAAATACCATAGAGCCAACCCACTATAAGAGACAAAATAAATCTTTCTCCCTAAAAACAATGTCTTTGGGCATATTGTCCCTGGGATGGAAAGCTGCCCAGTACACCTTCCATGAAGCTGTAGCTTCCTCAGAGAGGCTCCCTAGCAACTTCAGAGAAGCAATCACACTGTACCTCCTTTACCCTCTCTCATTATTTGTGGTTGGAACCTCTGTGTTAAGTAAATATGCTTCCGGGCTTATGAGCAGAACACATTAAAATCTGCTTTAAAGACAAGGAAAAGAATTGAAATAGTCTGTCTCATAGTTGATCTATGAATACAGACTATTTTAATGCTTTGGACTGTGCCACTGCTGTATCTACAAAATGTCTAATTCTTCCCTCAAAACTAGGTTAAGTAAATTTCACCCCAAAACTAAGAGAAAAGTAGGGGCCCTTAAGCTTAAGAGCAAAAATATTAGTGCTCACTGAAAATACTGTACACTTTCTTTCCCTATCCTCCTCTCTCCCTTCTTCCCAGTACACACACACACACACACACACACACACACACACACACACACACACACACTCACACACACACTTTGTTACATTCAATGCATTGGTTATACAGTCTTTGGGGAGAAAGTAACACCAACGGATTTGACAAATGCAAGCATGAAGCACACCTTATTTCTGTGAACATCTTTCCTCCTCATTTGGTACCCTGCTTATCTTCCATAAAACATGCTAAGGAGCCAGTGCAAACTTTTTAAGATTATGCTAAAGCTGAAAGTGAAGCCTGAGTTAATGCACAGCATTAAAACATTATGCTGGCTTTATACTGTTCAGCATCCTAAGGATTGTAACTGTGAAAGAACAAAGCAGTTCTTATCAAATAGAACAATGACTGCAAAGGAAGACAGAAATATCAAAAGTGAAGAGTAGCTGAACAAATCATTCATTAATTTAAAAAACTTACTAAAACCTTACCAGATGATAGACACTTGGAAAAGATAAGAAAATTACAATGCTGTTTATGAATTCCCTACATAATTTTTAAATAGAGTTTTATTTTAAATAAATGTGATGGGGAAGGAAAAAGATGAGACAGGGGATTAAGAGAGACAGAACTGAAAAAGTAACTAAATATGCCATATCATTGAAACTGGAGAAGTATGCAGGGGAGAAGATAGTGAGTTCCAATACCTGATGATCTATGAAATTAACATTTGAAAATATTCTCCTGCAGTATGCACAGAATCCTGTTGCAGAAAAATTACCTAAGGAATTCATTAGAACTAATCCACCCCCAGACAATGATTTGGAAGTCTGAAGTGAAACAGCTTTGTAAAAACACTGTACCAGAGTGAGAGGTGAGCAGAAAATATGGGAGAAGAGTATACTGCAACAGGAAACAGTGAGAACCTAAGACAGATGGCAAAGTCAGCTAGAACGTGGGGAGCATTCTGATGACACAGAAAAATACACACCAGTGACTGAATAGACAAAAACACAATGACAAGTTATCATTTTCCCTCTGTGGTGGGAGTCACACTAAGGTACTCTTAGTCATTTAGCTTTATTTTCAGAATAAACCTGCAAATTGTTGTTAGGATAGGATAGCTATATACAGATTTTAAAAAAAATCTGAAGACACTCAAATCTTTATCTAAAGAATAAAGATTCAAACACAAGCCTGTTTGAATTCAAGTCCTTGTTTCTGTATTATGAATGCAACTGTAAGTCATAAGTGTGGACTATTGGGGAAACTGGAGTGATTACTAATGCGGGGACGTGGGAAGCTAGTGATGACGACAGCATGCATGTTAGCGGAGACAAGAAAGTAGCATCAGCTACATATGTAAGCGCTTCCAGAATCAAGGCCAAGGGAAACATTTTTATCCATGGACTACAGGAGCAGGTACAACCTGACACCGCTATTCTGAAAGCAGGAGGCATCCACTTCCCGGACACATACTTCTCTCTGGCTCACCCTCCTTACTCATTTTAGAGACTTTCAATTCCTGCCACCTTCCTTCCCTTCACTATTCATCTTCTCACTAAATTAAGCTTGGTTCTCGTTATTAATTAGTCGACAGTATGAACTAGAAGCTAGCAACTAAATGGAACTGTTGTCAAAGTGTGGACCAGTGGTTTTCAACCTGTGGTTCATGACACCCTCAAGAGGGTCAACCAATCCCTTCACAGACACCATCTAAGACAGATACTTGCATTATAATTCATAACAGTAGCAAAATTACAGTAGGAAGTAACAGCAAAAGTAATGTTATGGGTGGGGTTACCACAGCATGAGAAACTGTATTTAAAGGGTAACAGCATTAGGAAGGTTGAGAACCACTGGTGTAGAGGATCAAAACATTTAAAAAAAATACATTTGGAAGAAATAAGAACTCCAGCAGAGCTAGTGAAGATAACTGAGCCACAGCACTCTGGTTGCTTTTCCATTCACCATCACTGACTTAAATTCTATCACAGTTGGTCCCAAGCCCTCAGCTGTTATTTGCTGTGTGAATTCCAATATTCTTTAGTCAGGGATTAAATGGTCTTATGATAAAATCTGTTAGAAGCATGAGTAATTTCATCAATTTTCTGGGTTGCCAGTCTACTATTCTATTGAAATTAATTTACTCTTCAAGGTGAAAAACATTTCCCTGGACAGAGCAGTAAGTGATTATCACAGTGACACATGCTTGAGTTTGGGCTCAGTGAGGATTTCCTTCCATGTCAGGCCACAAAATGAGATCATTTCATAATGGCAAGCTGTCTGAGGCCTTCATTCCAAACTGCACTAAGAATTCCCAAATGTGTACCTTGAAATAGAATTGCAAATAGGGTGTGTTACAGCAAATGAACAATTGTGAAAAGTGGCTTAAAGTGATCAAAAATTACCATAGTCATTTTCTAAAAGGTGAAGTTAGAACAAGGGTCAATTATTACTAAAATTTCAAGAAAACATTACGGTCACACTAAGTGTAGATGGTATTAATTTTTCAGGACCATCACAATAGCTGAGTTATTCTATAGGGAAGCTTAAAACCAAGTCATAGATTAGACAAAAGAAAACTGAACAAAAATCAGTGGAAAATTACACAAATTAACTTCAAAAAGCTCATAAAATTTAAAATACAAAAATTTAAGGTGTTTTGGAAATGGTGGGGAGTGAGACCAGGTTTCTTTGTAGCTTTGGAGCCTGTCCTAGAACTTTCTCAGTAGACCAGGCTGCCTTGAACTCACAGAAATCTGTCTTCCTCAGCCTCCCAAGTGCTGGGATTAAAGGCCTGTGCCATCACTGCCCAGCTATTTTTGGGGGAGGGGGATTTGCAGCCTTTGGTTTTAGTATCAGATATGTTTTTAAACAAACAAGACTGGGCATGTTGCCTCATTCCTGTAGTCCCAGCAGTTGGGAGAGTGGGGCAGGAGAATTGCTGTGAGTTTCAGACTATCCTAGGCTAAGAATGAGGAAATAAACAGACACAATAATATAACAAGGAGCATTATAATGTGAAAAATTGTTCAAATTATGGAGAAAAAGCAGGATGGTGATTAGCTGAAAATGCTTTAAAATGGCATAAAATAACTCATAATGTATTGAAGAATTTAAAATTAACAATATAAATAATGAAAATTTTATATGCTATGGTAAGTTATATAAGTTGCTGAAAATTGAATAAAGTATTTATAATAGAAGTTTTAAATAAATGTGATTACATAAAATATGGCTTGACCTAAGATATTGATGATTTTATACTGTGAAGAAGTCAATGATATAATTTAACTGAGTATTTCATTTTACCTTCAAAACAAACTTGTGAGTCATTCATTACTAGGAAAAAACAAATTAGATTCTACTCATAAGTTTATAACAAAATCAGATATCCTACATACTTCTTCATGCCTATGACACTTTAAATTCAACAAATATTTGTGAAGAATGTGAGTAGCTATGCTAAGGACATGCATGCAGATTAATAATTTCCCACTGTTCAAGCACCTTATTAAAGGAAACCAAAACAGAAGACACATTTAGTACTAATAATAAAGATTGCAGAATTTACATAACAAATATATAAATAAAACATTTGATCCAAGTGTTCGAACTAAATATAGAATGATCACAAAAAGTATTATGAAGAATAGTTTCAATAAGTAAGGATGGTATGAAAAATAACTATATATAGATAAAACACTGTGAACACAGACGAAGTAAGGGCAAGCATGACTCAGAGTGAAGCATCTTACTGAAACATTGTGCTTATATAAGATATTCCTAGGAGATAAGGTGGAGATTCATGCTGTAGCTACAACTGCCAGACCTCACATGCTTCTGTGAAAGGTTGGTATTATTGCAGTAAGGATTCATGTTGAGTTTGGAAGAATTTGCTTGACTGTACAGTTTGAGGAAAAGGCTTGACTAAAATTGCACTTTTGGCATATCATGCTCATTGGGCATCAGGACTCAGGAAGAGTGGAAGACAATGGGGAAAGACTAAAGCAAGTGGGCAAGATGAGAAGCTCATCCTGAGGTAAGAGATGAAGAAAGTCTGAGGCCAGGAAGGTGACAGGAATAATGACAAAGTAAGTCAACTTTGACTATACCAGGGAAAGATGGGGTCATCTAATGGCTAATCACAAGCTTGTAATATATTGGCCAAAACCTTTTACATGAACTACTCACCAAATTCAACCTCCCTTGTTGCAGAATATTTGTTTAACTATGCAAAGATATGTTGCACTTGTTTAATTATGTAAATATATTTTGCTGTTTCACCTTGCCTGCCTAAGTCACCTGATTGATCTAATAAAAAGCTGAATGGCAAATAGTGAGGGAGGAGATACAGGCAGAAGGAGGAGGAGGAATTAGGCTCGGGGAAAGAAGAAAGACAAAGAGATGACAGGGAGACAGGAAAATGCCAGGGGCCAGCCAGCCAGATACAGAAGAAGCAGGAAAGTAGGAAATACAGAATGAAAAAAAGGTAAAAAGCTGAAAGGCAAAATGTAGATGAATAGAAACAGGTTAAATTAAGTTAAAAGAGCTAGTGAGACAAGTCTAAGCCAAACATTCAGAAAGTCTCCATGTCTTCATTTGGGAGGTGGTTGATGGCCCAAAGAAAATGGCCAACTCCACTCCCTCATCTTTTGTTTATACTATTGACATTTCAGGGACTAAAATATGGACTTCTATTAACTCTCATTGAATTCTACACCTTTGTTTTTAACTAAGAAGTTCAGTGTATTCAGTTTTCATGTAAGTTAAATTATTTGTCACATTTGATGTTCCTAAGAAGTGCAAACCTGATTAATACCTATATGTGGGTAAAATACTGAGTAAGACTGACCCAAGAACAGAACATTTGATGCATCAATAGAGAAATCCTTCCACAAATACATGAAACTACTATTCAATAGTCTGAGCCAAATTGGTAAAAGTCTACAGAACATAAAGATCAGTATGAGATATTTTTAACAACACAAAAGATGGTGAAACTGCTCTTTTATGTGGCTAAAAGAAGGTGATAACAATATTTTCTGATAAAGAAATTATCTTTGGGGAATTTCAACTTATTCCCTGCTCATAAACCAGAAAAAACAGGCTCATAAAGCCAAGGCCATATAGTTCGCAATCCTGTACCCTGTGGCTAGACTAGTCCCTCCATCAGAACGATGGCTGGGATCCTATGCTCCAAATAGAGACGTTTTCCACTGATTACAACCAACAACAGCTCTTCTCCTTGCTGTGCCTTACTCATGTGTCTTCATCCAATGACCCTTTGCTGAAAGCTTATCACACGAAAGACACTGTGCTGTGCTGGGAGGATTAATTAGACCTTCTCATCACAGACTCTACTAGAAACAATATGCCAATGTATACAATGCAAAAGAAAAACAACAAAGGTAAGAACCATGTGGTAGCAGCTAGAGAAATGACTATTGTCACTCATTTTCTCAAATAGCTACCTCGAAATACAGATTTTAAAAGTTCTTACTACAATAAAAGTGGGGTCAGAGATTTAGCATTCTTATTCTGTGTTTTTCTTGGCATACATTATGTATTTATACACATATGTGCTTAGTGATACCATTTGGGGGCTATTACTATAGGACAACAGATGTACTGTCTATGTACTTTAACTCCTAGAAAATCTAGGCAAACCCAAACATAGCTGAATATATGGCAACTCTGAGTCGTACTTCTAAAACTATTTTTCAAGCATAAAGTTTGAAAAATTGTAGTTAGAAATTTTCTCCTGATCACTATCTATGTTAGCACTGAGGGAAGATTTAATATCAGTTGAGGGAAGAGATGTTTTATTCTCTTTTTCCTTTAAGGGAATATCTGGACACAGTAGCATCCAATGCTGTTAGTTTAGACACGTGCCAGCATGGTCTGTGTCATGCTGCTCATTTAATATCACTATCAAAAATAATATATGTTAAAGAATTATTCCTAGCCCTGTAAGAAGAGCCCTCTACATTTCACAAACTCAGAATATAAAGTCCCCTGACAGCTATGGAGGCCTCTCTCTCCTAAAACATATTAGAACATATTTGAAAGTAAGCTTCATTCCAGAAGCAGAATATACACTACATGTGCTTGTATGTGTGTGTATAGGTGTGTGTGCCCATTCATGTGTGCATGTAGACCTATGTTGGGGGCACAAGCACACACATATGCAAACTCATGTGAAGGTCAGAGGTCAAGATATGGTGGTATTCCTCAGGAGCTGCACACCTTTGTGGGGGGTCGTCTCTCTCAGACTTGGGGCATTCTAAGTGGCTAAGTTAGATAAACAGTGATCCCAGGACCCTCCCATCTTTGTCTCCCTAGCACAGGGACTGGAACCACACCACGATGCCTGGCTTTTTATTTTCCTCACAAGGGTTCTGGGGACTGAGCTCAGGTCCTTCACTTATGTCACAAACACCTTTCCAACTGGGCTATATCCCCAGGACCAACACTTGCCTTCCAGCCCATCTAATAAAATAAGCCACATTTGAGAATCTAACATGTAATTGAAGATTTTGCAGTATAAAAGCATGTGAAACAATAGAGATATTGGGTACCGATGAGCAACATGACACAGACCATACTGGCACGTGGCTAAACAGAGAGCACTGGATGCTACTGTGTCTAGATTTTCCTTTAAAGGAAAAAGAAGAATAAAACATCTCTTCCCTCAACTGTCTTATCTATTTCTTTTAAACATAGGCTTAATAAGGCAATAGTGACATTTCTGATTAAATCTAAGAGAAATGACTTCCTGATTCAATCTGCTGTAATTTTCATATTACATCAGAATTCCTACAGCCTGGCATGTTCAAATTTAAGAAATATACATATTGTTTACATGAGTGATGAAAATAGGACTTAACAAAATAAATGAAGACAATAGAAATTCTAGGTCATTTTATATTCTTCTGAAAACAAACTTAATGAGTTGGTAAAGAATATGAAACATATTCAAAATTCACATCCTAGATTATATAATGTTCTGATTCAACTTGGAAAATGGTCTCATATGTATATTATAAGAGCATTCAGGAAAGATTAACTTTTGATTTAAATGACAGCAATGTAAAATATAATTTTAACTTGAATTTGCCTTTAAATTAAATATAAAACTTCTAGGTTAACAATAATAAAGAATTAATTTTTAATTCATCTATAATAGTAAAATTATTTGAATAAAATCAAACATCTCTGATTTTTAAAAACCAGAAGTTCTTATATAAGATAGCTGATTTTTGTGTCAAATTCCTGAATCAGAGTGCCCTCTATTGGAAGAAAATAGGAAATAAAAGTAGTATTGAACTAAGGATAAAGGCTATAATAGTGTGAGTTCAAGCTACATCACTAATATACAAAATGCACTTATGAAAGATATAAAGTTACAAAAAATATTTTTGTTTTATTTTTCATTTCCTAATTACTTTTGAAATTATGCATAGTACTAAGATGAACAAGTCAGATATTTTGGAACATTTAAAACTAAATTGCATTCAAGATGGTTGCTCATTGTATCACTAGAAATATAAATCACAAAAATGTTTTTCTATATTTAAAGCTTTGATAAAGTACAAAAATAATTGTAAGTCTGGACTGTTGTCAGAGTATGTCTAGAATTTTCTTTCATGCTAAGAAAGTCTCTGTCCCTTCCAGATACACATACATATACCAATCCCCTCTAAGAGTAAAGCAAGAGACTCTGGGAGGTGTCCCGGTGATGAGGACACAGCCATCCATGGTGGAATAATGCCTAAATGCACGCCAACTGAGAGCCTGCTTTTTCTCTCTGTCCTCAGTCATGTGTGGAAACAGTAAGAAGACAAAGACAGGCACCCACAAACCAGGAGGCAGGCCCCTAACAGATGCCTGCTTTGCCTGCAGCCTCCAGAAGTGTGAGAAACAATGTCTGTCTTCAAGCTATACGGTGTGTAGTAACTTGTTTAAGAGTCAGAACCAAGATATTCCCTAGTTCTAGAACTTATACAAAATGACCATGTTAGGAGAATTAAAGAAGTAAGTTAGCCACTACAAGATCCATAAGATTTGTTCTAGCTCAAAAAAAAAAAAAAAAGTTATGATTGTGTGGCGTTATTAGAACCTAAGTTCTGACCTCATTTTCGGCCTGAACTAGCTTATAATGGTCCTGGCAGGATTTTGTTTCACTAGACCAACTATGTGCCTGTTACAATAATGTAGGGGGCTTCTTTAAAAACAACTTGTCAGAGAAACCAAGATGTTTTCTTTCTGGCATGGCCTTACTATGTAGCCAGGGCTGGCCTCAGGTTATTACACAGCCCCACATGGCTTGAACTTGTGGTTCTCTTGCTTCAGCATTCTAAATGCTGGCATTAACAGATGTGCACCCTTGATATCCAGCTCCCTTGATGATTCTGACTTAGGGGCTATGACATATCAGCACTCGTTTTATAAAGGCATTCCTCATTACTCTAAGGCAAAGCCATTGATGAGAATCACAGTCTATCCTCAGAATACTCAACAACCTGCCACCTTTAATCTTCCAAAATATCCAGGAACTCCCCTGGAGTTTATTCTCCCGATCTGCCTTTGTTCTATGATGATACCTGGAGTAAAATACAATATGACTCAACCTCAGAGCCAGGATCTGAGCCTAGGTATTCTGACCATGCCAACCTGGGGAAAAATCATCAAAGCTTCCCTGGTCTTCACTTTCTCATCCATAAAATGGGAGAAATAATGGTGTCTCCTAGGTTTTATCATTATTTGTCTAACTTTTATTTCCATCATGGCAAACCATTCCTTCCAACTTCCGTGTGGATTCTGACCTCTGCTTTTACACTGTTTCTTCAGGCTGCATACCTCCCTGAATTATTTAAGACAAGTGTAAGGTATATCCATCTTCCCTTTCTCCAGGAACCATTTTAGTCCTAACCTACACCCAGGAAGCCTTCAGTGAACACCTGTAGATCCCCGGTAGCTTGCTTTTAAAGGTTTCTTTGGCCACTGAGTAACTTACAATAAGAAATACAGCTAAGAATGTAAAATACCAGTTCTTAGTTTAAATCCTATGATACATGCCAGCCGAGCCATTTCCTAAATTTATAATTCCACTGTTAGGATTGTTTAGTAGTGGTTTATCACATAAACATAAGAAGAGAAGGCAAGCACCTATTAAGTATCAACTCATAATATACATATTTGTTTCTACATTAGTCTTGTCTACAAACAGTGATTGAAGTCTCCTTGGAATGGGCGTTTTGAACTCTTTGAAGTCAACTACAGTCTTGCATATTGAATCTATATATCTATAATTTTAAACATGGCAATGGCTGTCTAGATTAGACAACCTAAACACACTTTATTAGGCTGTTTGTATAATGAACAATTAATAGCAATACTCCAGGAAAAAACCTTCAACAAATGAAAACAAATATTAGACAGAACAGAATGAACACAAATAAAATGTGTGCTACAGAGGAGATAAATATACTTGGATTACTTTTTAAACATTCAGTGATGTTTCGGTCAGAATTATCTTCTGAAAGGCCAGTTCCAATTATGCATTTTATCTGCCTAAAATCCTTTGTCTTTCTCAAGGTATTTATCCTAAAGAATAAATACCAAAATTTTAGCTTGATATAAAAAACCACCCACCACCTAACTTCATTCATCCTTTTAATCTTATTTCTCATCCTTCCCCTTGGTAAATTCTATTACAAATAAATGGAATTACTTGTTCCTATATATACTTTCAACTATTCTACCTCATGTAACCTTTGGTATTTTTATATGACAGTAGTTTCAAAGAATACTATTAAATTATTTGTCACTAGAACTAAGAGTGTAGGAATATGTGAGCTAAACTTAGACAGACTTAAATTCAACTTATGAGCATTGAGCATTATTTTCTCCCTTGCCACTACCACAATGCAGTCTTCAGTTAATGAAACAAAGCAGCTACCTCTCCCAAAATGTGTGTGTGCCAAGAACCCCTGTCATTATTCCATAAAGCATATAAGTTGGTATCATACTCTCCAAGCAGAATGAAGACCCCAGTGCCCACAAGCCTCAGTGTAAAAGAAAAGCAATTAGGACTTCTGCTTTACTTTGTCTCTATTTTCCTAACTCTGAATTTCTTGATTTCTTGTGAAGTAAATCTCTCTTGTAGTACTAGGATTGTGTGTGTGTGTGTGTGTGTGTGTGTGTGTGTGCGTGCGCGTGCGCATGTGTACACCAACACACTAGGAATGTTTGTTTACAAACGTATTTAACAAAAAAAAAAAAAAACTTTAGAAATTGACCTAGAGCATTAGGGCTTTGTGGGATCTGTGGGTTTGGAAGGAGGAACCTTGAATTTGCCAACTGATAGAAAGCTTTATGGGTGGAAATGAAATTTCCAGGCATCACATATTAGTTATGTGGTACAACTATGTTTAAAGTTCTAAGTGGCTTTCCAGAAGATGTTAAGTTACAATATTCTTTTTTTTTTTTTTTTTTTTTTTGGTTTTTCAAGACAGGGTTTCTCTGTGTAGCTTTGGAGCCTATCCTGGCACTCTCTCTGGAGACCAGGCTGGCCTCGAACTCACAGAGATCCACCTGCTCTGCCTCCTGAGTGCTGGGATTGAAGGCGTGTGCCACCAACGCCCGGCTAAGTTACAATATTCTGTACTTTGCAGATAGTTTTCGGCTTTTAAAAGGGAATTCTATGCTGACTAATATGAGTATCTCATTAACAGATGACTTTCATTTTGTAAAACCTATAAGCTTTTGGAGTGGGAGTGAGGCATGTATTCAAGTTGTCCGCAGTGCACTGGAGGAAGGGCAACAATGTGGCAGCAGCACAGAAAGAAAGTGGGACAACCACCACAGAAGTAGGGCTTGGAGGTAAGTTTAGCCATTGAACTAGATCAGCAGGCACTTTGCGGAGAAACAGTGTCATGCTGCACTTTAAGGAACTAAATGAAGTGCATGTTCCCAAAATGGACAGGTACCATACTTAGGATTGTTTTGAATTTTTAAAGTAATATGGCATACTTATCACAGTGTACTCTATTATCCACCCTCGAGTAAGGTGCAACACTGCTCTAACGAATCGAGTCCTAAAAGTGAATAGCTTATATCAAAACAATCTGTTTCCTATGAATCATTCCTTCTTCGGTCAAAAGTAGGTTTACAAATCAGAGTTTAAAACTGATTAATTACATTTGTTCTTTCTATTGTTGATCTGAAAATCCACAATGAACAAGAATATCTAACTCATGCTTTAGATTCCGAGGTCACAGGTGAGACTCTCTGGACATCTAATGTTTTGGAAACATGTAAGATGAGCTTTCCTACCATGATTGATGGAGTCACTGAAGAATTTTACATGTAGTTTGGCCCTATCTTCTTTCTTAAGGAAGAATCATAGAGAATATGGGGAGGACAGACAAAAGAAATGTTTTCTTTTTCAGGAGTCAAGATAATTCTGCTCAGTTAAATTAAATATCCATGTTCAGAGAAACTGCAGCTTCCATGTCACAAAGTGAAGTCTAACAATAGTGACACCATCACAAACTATTAACACTGGGCTACATCCTCAGTCCTTCCCAGCATTCTCCCCCTGTGCATGCTGCAGAGTGACAACCCAATGGACAGCAGAGAAAGGCTAACAGGGACATTGACATTTGATCGTTGATAAATCTGATAGCCTAATAAATCAACAATTCCCATGCCATGGTGGCATGCACTGGACTGGAAAGGCAGATGCATTGTCTTCATTCCCCCCTTACTTACTACACTCTGGCTTCCATTTTTCCCAAGTTCTTCCTCTGAAATCTTGCTCAAATTATCTAAGTAGTGGTCTGAAATTGTATGGCACAAATCTTCAAAGGAATAATCCTTTTCTTGACAGAGTTTTATTTCATCCAGGAGTTTTGATAGTTCCCCAGTGACAGTTTCACCTACAAGAAAACAATTTTTTTTCAGATGTTACAAGAAATACTATTACTAAAGTTTCATGTTAAATAATGTAAATGAGACAATAATGTTGACAGAAGACAAAACACAGCAAGTACCTTGCAAAATCAAGGTACTAAGCATAATTAACATATTCATATGTTTACATACTCACACAATATATAACTACATATTTACATTATATATAACATATTATCATAAAATAACGTTAACACAAACATGCTAACAGACAAAGGAGGCTCTAATTTTCACTATAGCTATTCTTTGTCAAAATCAGTATTGAAAGTTTAATTACAAGTAGTAACTAGTTTCTATAGCTTTATTTATTATAGGACCTGACTTTCTTCTTTTGAGGCAGAATGGAAATTGAACTCAGTCAGGGACTTGTACATGCTAGGCCAGAGCTTGACCACAGACAGTCACGTGAATTTATTTTTTCATTTTTTACTGCCCTTTTACTTTACTGACGGAATCCAACGACTCATTAGCAAGCTTAAAATAATGTCGAAAAATTATTTCCTATTTTAAATGAACACAAATAGTATTAACTTCTTTAAACAAATACATATATGTGTAGATAATCAGAATTTTATGATATATGAAAAAAAGAGAAAAATCAAGGATTAGACAATTTTATCACCTGTCATACAACTTCAATTGACAAATGGACTAAACACCTAAACTTTTATTTCTCAAAAAAAGAAATACAATTGGCCAACTGATATATAAAAAAGATGTTCACCGATAATCAACTAGGACTAACACCACAAAGAGATCTCATGTCTCATGGCTATTATCAAAATGATGAAAGAAAGAAAGTGTTGGTGAGGCTGTGGGGAAAGGATATCTGTATGCTGTTGTGGGACTGTATGACCCATTGTAGAAAGCAACATGAATTTCTTCAATATTAGCAATCCTACTTCTAGTGTTTACCTCAAGTAAATGAAGCCAACATCTTTAAGAGAAATACATGCAACCCCATTTTAACTGAAACCCTGTTTAGGATAACTAAAATATGAGGAAAAAATTAAGTGTCCATTATTGAAGAGATGGATAGGGAAAAATACAAATAGCTAATAGGCCACATGAACACTTAAAAGAAGGGCAGCTTTCTTTTGAGAAACACTAATGAAACTGGAAGTCATTTTGCTTAGCAAAATGAGGCTGAAGTAAACAAATGCTACAAGATCTCACATATGCGTGCAACATATAAAGGTTAACAGGTAAAGGCAGGCAGTGGAACAGTGGTTACCAGGGGCTGCAGTGAGAAGGAAACAGTAGATACAGTGATTAAAGTGTTCACAGTTTCAGTTTAGGAGAGAATGAATAAACTCAGGAAAATTAATGGATAGCGCAGTGAACATGATTTTTAAAAAAACTGTATTGTATCCTTGAATTCCCCAAGACATTTGATATGTTTTCACCACCAAAAAGTTGTAATTATGCAAAGTGATACATTTGTTAATTAGTTTCAATGTGACAATAAATCCAGTGTGTGTGTGTGACTACATTATATGCTACAAACATTATTTGTTAAATATGTCTCAATAAAGCTAGAGGAAATACATTAATGAAAATAATCATCTCTACTCCTATGAAATTTATTCCAGCAGTGATTGCTAACTACTTTGCTCACTGCTCTATGTCATACATCATCCCTATTTCAGTGCCACTAGCAATCCCTATGTCAGAGCCATGTGTAATCTCTATGTCAGTGCCATGAGCAATCCCTATGTTAGTGACACAAGAAATCAATCCCCATGTCAGTGCCACATGCAATCCCTATGTCGGTGCCACAGGCAATCCCTATGTCAGTGCCATGAGTAATCCCAAACAAGCTACAGAAACTCTATAAATGTTGACTAAATAAATATACAAAATTCGAAGGAGAAGCCAAAATAACTAGATTTGAAATTTCTACTGGTGTAAATCTTTCTTATGCACTTTGACAAATTTGACCAGAGAGGTCTGCTTAACTGTTTCAAGGGCCTTAATCACATACGCACTTTTAGTCTTTTGGGAAGGAGACTCTGCAGGAGACGAAAGGTGTGTCTCTTGTGTTGTATCTTCCTGAGCATGCTCTTCCAGGACTGCTGACCTTCCCACGCCTTCTAAATATTCTGTGAATATAAATTTCTGAGGTTATGCACTTGAATTTATGTGTGTTAAAAATCTATAGCTATCACAGCTGGGAAACCACCAGAGGACTGATCCAGACCTCCTGAACATGAGTGTCAGTGTGGAGGCCTGGGCAATCTATGGGGCCACTGGTTTGGATCAATATTTATCCCTAGTACACAAATGGACTTTGGGAGCCAACTCCACACAGAGGGATACTCTTTCAACCTAGACAGATGGGGGAGGGCCTAGGCCTTGCCCCAAATGATATGACAGACTTTGAAGATCCCCTATGGAAGGTCTCAGCCTGGGGAGCAAATAGGGGGTTGGTAGTGGAGCAGGGGAGGAGGGGAGGGATATGGAACTGAGATTGACATGTAAAAGAAGCTTGTTTCTTAATTAAAATTGGTCTAATCACAATTACAAAAATAAAAAATCAATAGCTATCACAAGTTTAAAAAAAAATGAAACAAACCCAAAGAACTTCAAGAGAAGTCATTGGCTTAATAAATCATGTAAGTACAAACATTGTGTTTCCTTAAAGACAAACGTGTCTTAATAAAACATGTAAGTACAGGAGGAAGGTGGGGAGAAGGGAACTGGGATCGTCATTTAATTCAATCTTGTTTGTAATTCAAATATATAAAAAATAAATATATAAAAAAGACATGTAAGTACATGTGTTTCCTTAAAGACAAACATGTCTGTCTGGAGGACCCTTAGAGAGACATACATGGTCCCCTGGAGAAGGGGAAAGGGTCAAGATCCCCTGAGCAAATTGAGAGCACGGGAAGAGGGGGGAGAGAGTTACGAGAATGAGCCAGGAAGAAGAGGAAGGATGCAGAGGTCATGAGGGAGCAGAAAGGTTGAGTCAGGGGAAGAATAGAAGAAAGGATATGTGATAGGTAGGATTTAGCTTGGGGGTGGTGTTAGGGGAGGAAGGGAGGGAGAAGGGAACTGTGATTGTCATGTAAATCAATCTTGTTTCTAATTCAAATAAAAAATGAAAAAAAAAGACAAACGTGTCTTAATAAAACATGTGAGTATAAACATTGTGTTTCCTTAAAGACAAACATGTCTGTTGGAGACATAAGTGTCTCTAGTCTTGTTAAATATTTTCTGTTTGACAATTTAAAGTTCTTCAAAAGATGCTTCAAGTAGATGTTGTCACTAAAACAGAGATGTTCAATTCAGATAAATAAATCCACTTGTCTAACATAAGTGAATGAAATAGTGGTGTGGTGTGGGCTCGAAAGATAAACATAATCTCCACACTAAATTTTATTTATATGCAGAACAAATATTTATTCCTGGTACTCTTAAAATAATTTTCTGCATGCAATTATCTTTTGCTTTTCCTTTTTCTATAAAGACATACTAACAGCAGCCTAATTCTAAATACTTAATATGTTAACTGTTTAATCCTAACAAAACTGATACATTCACTATTGCTAACTCAGTTTGTATATGTCTAGGGGAGTGCTGTTGTATTTGAGATTTAAGACAGGGACTCTTTATTTAGCCCAGGCTAATCTTGAACTTGTGACCCTTCTGGTTCAGCTTCATGAGTTCTGATATTACAGGCATGTACCATCACATCCTGCTCTATCTCAATTTTAAAGATGACAACTTAAAAGAGAGTGTTACTAATTTGTCCCACTAATAAATGGTAGAGACAGACAGACAAGGGACATGAAAACATGTCACTTTTGTCTTAATTATAAGGGAAATCACACTGAATACAGAGATGAATGTCAAAGAATATTCAGCCTGGATGTCAAAGGAAGCATGGGACATGCACAAGATATGTTTAATGGCAGATGGCCCCTCTAAAAGTTCAGAACTTACATAAGATCAAAGCCTGTATTTTCATAGATGCCAAAATTCTGAAGGTTCATCTACAATTCTGGATTTTTTAAAATGCTGATAATTTTGTTTTTGTGGAAACAGTGTTTGTAAAATATATGTGACCTAAAGAAAACATACCTGCTATACACCTATGCAGGATTCAGCCTATGTGCGCCTGGTTTATAGTCTTCTTCTAATGGATGAAATCAGATCTCCCAGCGGGATCCTTTGCTTGTATGCTTTATCCAGAAACAATCTGCTTCATAAGAATCCACTTGTGGAAATTTGTGTTTTATGACACAAATTGTGTCCCCACACCATTGGGACACTTTAGATCAAATAACAATTCTACAAGGCAAATTCTACTAGGGAAAGAAAGCCACCTGTAGAATTGTATACTGAAAATTTCTGGACCATGCAGTAACTATGTAATTTTAATAACAGTTTTTATAAAAACTTGTAGTTTGTAATTGCAAGTTGGTAATTTATAATTTAATTGGGAAAGCCAATGATAAACTGGCTTCATTTAAATACCAACAACATCCAAGTAAAGCCTATAAGGTATTTTCCAATGACAGAAAATATTCCAAGATGACCTAATACGCCCCAATGCAAATTGACACACTTCATCAACCTTGGCCTTTAAGGAAGCAGACAGTTTGCTCCTACAGAATAGCTTTATCACATTGAGCCAGTGTAATATTTTTGCAAATTCTAAAATTATATTTTTCCCCTTTTAGTGAGAAAATTTTATTTTACTTTTTCTCCAAAAGATATAGTATACATGAACATCAAGGTTTTTTTAAAGTTCAGTTGAAGGCAAAAGCCTAACCTGAAATACAAGTGCTTGAGGGTAGAAGATAGATAAAAAACAAGGTATGTCATTTTCCTTTTGCTTTCATTCAAGTTGATTCAGTTAAACTAATATGAAAAGTCATACTTAGATTCCCTGATTCATCTGTAGGTGTTCTGACTTACAATTAACTTCTTTACTGACAACAACATTATAGGGGCCTACACTTCCTGGAAAGGTTTTAGAACTCAGTGGAGAAAAGAACAGAGTGACCATTTACTCTGCATACCCATATGGCTTTCATGGACCCCTGTATCTACATTTCCACAGCCCCATCTGGTTTTAATTCATATATTTTCTTACAAAACAATGTTGTTCTTCAGTTTCCCAAATGGTAATGAATGAAGCTGTCTTGCCTCTCTCCACTATTGCACTTGTGGCCAATCTACTTGCATAAGAAACCACTGGCATTTTTTCAGTCAGCTATACTTTTGGCTGTTGTTAATTCAGCATTCATGTACTATCTCTGCTACTTAGCACAGGGTAGAAACACGAGTGTAATATTTGGTCATTACCTGTTCATATAGCCTATTAACTTCAAGCTATCACTACATTTACTACATTAATTTTTTAAACAATTTATATCAAGTATTAAATAAATAACCTTTTCAGTCCTGAATAAACACAGAACTAAAACATTTAAATGAATTATTATTTAGCTTAACATATGCTAGGAAAAATATGCAAATAATGAGCTAATTCAAAATTAAACACTAAATCAAAGCCCCAAATAAAAATCACAACAGCTTCAATTTAATCTCGGCTGTAAGACAAAGTCATCCATCATTCAATACTGTTTACCTTGCAAGAGCGTTGCAATCTGGAGAGACTTCTGAGATGGATGCTCTTTCAGAATGTCTAAGACAGTTCTACCTAAACTGTCCTTTATGTTGGCATCAATTCCTGAAGGAGAAAGAAAAACTAGATGTACCACTGGAGTGTCCTCAGATGATACTGCCAATATGTAACTGTTCTAATTTCATGCGCATATAGGCCAAGCACTGACTGAAGGTGGCTTAAAAGCTAAGTTACACACATAAGATTTTAACAAGAGAGAAGGCAGAGGCCTAATGTTGCTAAAAACGCAGAACATTCTTGATAATGAATCAACTCTTGGTGTTCTCTGGCATAATTACAAAGATTGCTTTCCAGGATCCCAGAGTCCCTTTGGGGTGGTAGCTAGTAAACTAAGTAAATAGTACACTATCATAGTGTACTTTCTAACTTATAACCTAAAATCCTAAAGCGTAATGGCAAGATGATTTTTATATTCTGTATAATTTAATTTTAAAATTTTAATACATGATAATCATACATACTCTAATGTAAGAACACTCAGAATATTCAATGTTAACAAATTTGGAAAGTTCTAATTATTTCACGTGTCTAAATACTGTGCCTCCAGATATTCCTGACGCTCATTTCTTTCAGATTGTCTTCAATGCCAGCCATACTCATAAGCTATTTAAGTAAACCTACTGAACTGTGTGGTTATTATTTTAGTTCCAAAATTATGTGTCATACTAAAGAATTGATTTTAATGGAGAAATTATTTTCTACCACTCTAATACAGTATATGAACTTTCCAATTACCTGACTGCAAATAAAGACAGTATAAAGGATTTTATCCCAGATGTTGGTTTACCATAAGGTTATTATACTTACTTAAGTTTATGTGAGAGTATATAGGTAGTATATATTTAATTGGTATTCTCGGGTCATTTATTCTATCACTATGCTGCATGCCAAAATTAAGTAACATGAAATTTTAACATTGTAAAATTATCATAACAGCATGACAGCCTGCAATGGTTTCTTTTACAGAGCAAATTAAACACACTGCACTGTAGAACACGGCTTACATCAGCTCTGTAGAGTAATAAATTGTACTCATATCTTCCGATTCTCAAAAATATGACTTCAATTTCAACTTATTTCATTTCAGTCAGAATATTCATAGAAGATAAGAAAGCCTACCTTCGTTTTTCCTTCAAAATATTCCCTCTAAAATGTTCCTTTTAAAAATAAGCTTCTATAGCCAATGAATAGCCAGCCACTCAGCCGAGGAGCAGCCAGAAGGAGAATCTGCCTTAAGGAGAAGGGACTCAAATCTCTGTGGCCATGGGTCACAATGTAAAAGACCATACAGCTGCCATAACTCCTCAGGGGCAGGTCCCTCCATCTTTCCAGAGCGCTTCCTTTTCCTCTTGGTAGTTTCTTCAGCTCACTTGAGAATTCTATCACCTTATATGAACATCAAAGCCATTCTATATGGTGTGACTATCTCTCTGCAATGTGGAGGAAAGGATCATTTGTGAAGCTGCCATTTTCCTTCCAGTAACACTAAAATAGCCGCAGCACCTGGCAGGACAGGCTCTACATAAAACCATGATGCCTACCTGTTTCTAACAGGACTCGCACCACATCCACCTTCCCAAACAAAGCCGCCTCGTGAAGAGCACTCCCCTTTTCTGTCTGAAAAGGAAAGGAAAAGAAAAGCCATATCTGCATTTGGAATTCCCACAGATGTGTAAGCAGTTTTAGGCGTTCATACAAACTTTCTCAGCACTCTGTCAAAGAAGTAGGGGGAGGGCTGGGTGTCCCAGAAACAAAGTCCAGAAACCTGTGTTTGGAGAGCATCTCTGCTTCTATATAGTTATGCTATGTTAAGGAAGTGACTCACCTTCTCTTTGCCTTAGTCATGCTCAAGCATTAGCTAAGAGTGCTAAATACCTATTGCACAAGGCTGTTGTGAGTATCCATGAATTCATTCAGTGTGCATTTAAACATGATTATATGTCAGTAAAGGGAGTTCTAAATGCAGAAATATCTCCTGGACCTTGTATATTCAAGGAGACAAACATGCAAATAAGCATTTATGATCAATGAAATCTAAACAGTTTCAAGTGGCTCTAAAATCCTGGGTGACCCCATTTTCCTCTGTACACTCTCTCCTGCACCCCTAAAACATGGGTTGACCCATGCTCTATGCTCTATCAATTCTGTTCTCTGCTTTTCTCTCCAAGGATCTCAGGTCCATTCCTTTACAGGCAGATCCAACTCCCAGGCTCTAGATTTGGATAACACTCAACTGCTTGTATTCAACACTCAACAGGAATCATAATCACTGGGAGAACTTGTTAGAAAACACAGTTCTATCCAGGCATAGTAACACATTGCTGTAATCCCATCACTTAGAAAACTGAGGAAAAGAATCACCCTAAGTTCAAAGACTCATAGTGTGCACTCAAGTCCAGTTTGGGACACCAGTGTAACCTATGATCTCATCTAAACATAAAACAAAACAAAAAATAATGGGACTAAAAAGATGATGGTTGAGTGAGCAAAGAACACTGACTACTGTTCCATATAACCCAGGTTCCTTTCCCAGTACTCTCAAGGCAGTTCTCAGCCCTTGTAACTCCAATTTCAGGGTATCTGCCCCCACTTCTGTCTTCCTAATGGCATAAGACACACACATGGTCTATAGACACAAATACAAGCAAAACACCCATACACATAAAATAATAATAATAGAAATGAAGTAAGAAATAGAAGGCAGGAACATAAAGAAAGGAAGGAAGGAGGGAGAGAGGAAAGGAGGCAGGCAGGGAGGGAGAGAGGAAAGGAGGCAGGGAGGGAGGGAGAGAGGGAGAGAGGGAGGGGAGGAGGGAGGGAGGGAGGGAGGGAGGGAGGGAGGAGGGAGGGAGGGAGGGAAGGAGGGAGAGTAAGAGGGGAAGAGGGAGATAATAAAGGTACATATAGGAAAAGAGTAAAGGAGGCAGGGAGGAAGAAGCAAGTCATTAGATTTCTGGACCCCATTCCCAGCTTCCACTTCAGTGGCCAAAGTTGAGGTCCAAGAATCCCAATTTCTAGCAAATTTCCATGATGCCTAGAGTCTAAAAGAGCATACTCTGAGAACCATCAACTACAATCAGAAGGTTAGCTTAATGTAATTTTATTAAGGAAACTGTTCTTTGACCCTGAAACCTATGGTTTTCCTTCACCTCCATATGTATTTTCTTCCTGTAGCATTTATAATAACACATTACAATTTTGCTTCCAGAACTAACCATATACTCAGTAGAAAAGTAAACATCTCATTTTTGCAATATTGTATTCTTCCTGGCAGAAAATCAGGAAAGAATTCAAAGAGAAGGGGATTTTTAGGCTAGACAAATATCCTCCGTTTTGATTTGTCTTCTTCTCTTAAGAAGATAACCAATGTCTGGTAAGACCTCAGTGTTTGGTGTGAATAATGATGATCTGGCAATTTTGTCTTCCTGCATCATAAGGTACCCACAAAGCTGATGTCAACCTCGATTTGAAATACACTATCACAATGTTAACATATATGTAAATGTTTCTTCAATGAATAAATGTGTACTGTGCAGTTAAAACAACCTAAAATAAGCTTATTGGGAAAAAGACTTAGGGAACATTGAATATCAATGATATCTATATGTATTTTCAAGAGTGTATGACTCATGTTCTCTGAATTATAATGTGATTGCTATTATAGGTGATATAAAAACAGAAATTAAAAAACAGTTCATAAATATACAGTTCTGTACTAAAGGAAGAAGAAACTGTAGAAACAGCTCCAACTCCTTAAGAAGTATTTCTGTGTGGACAGAGACATTTTTCCCATTTCTTGAGAGTCAATAGTAAGTGTCCACTTTAATCTGTATGTTATGGTTTGGGTATTAAATGTTTCTCAAAGACCATGTGTTGAAGATTTGGTCACCAAATGGTAACCTTTAAGAAGTGGGGCCTAAGAAGAATGTGTCTGAAGGATATTGTGGGGCCCTGGCTTCTTTACCTCTTTTTCATTTTTTAAAAAAAGTACTAGAAAAGATTTCTTGTATGGGAAGGGTATACGTGCACATACTGGGGGCATTGGGGGGCAGAGGTTGACACTGGGGTATCTTCCTCATTACTTTTCCACACTATTTTTTATGATAGGGTCTCTCATTGAACCTGGAGCTCACAATTTAGTTAAATTGGCAGGTCAGCAGCCCCCTAGGATCTGCCTGCTTCCACCTGCCAGCTCTGAGGTTGCAGACATGAATGGTCATATCTGGTTTTTAAGCAGGTGATATGCACCTAAACTTACATCCTCATGCTTACACAACAAACACATTTTAACCATGTTTCTCTTTCTGATAAACTAGTCACCATGAGGTGATCATGATTTTCATGTGATTCTCACTAAGGTGTGTGGCCTTACCACAGACCCAAGGCAACAGATAAATAAACAACAGATATTTACAGCCAAGAACCAAAATAAATGATTCCCCTAGTAAGCTGATTATCTCATGTATTTTGTCATAGAAATTGCATACAACATGCTGTAAACCTGGATCAACTTCTCCAAATATAAGGTTGGCATAATTGTCTTCTTTGATATAAAGAACTGTTGCACAGTGGTTAGTGGCATATGCCTTTAATCCCAACACTTGGGAGTTGAAGGCAAGTGGATCTCTGTAAGTTCAAGGCCAGCCTGGTCTACAGAGCCAGGATAGCCCGGGCTACACATAGAGACCCCATCTCAAAAAAAACAAAACCTGTTAAGATAAGACTTGGTCTAAGTCCAAGGTTGTCCTAAGTCCAAGGATCTTTTCTACAATTTTATCACAAATCCCATAGTTTAGATGCCAACTTGCCAAGTATGGGCCTTTTCTTTTAAAAGTATATTTAATTCCAAAATAATTGTACTATTTTCACCTAAACGTGTAGTACATAAACAGAATTCTATTTTACTACCAAAAAAAAATGAAATTTTCAGGTAAATGGATGAAACATTAGACTGAATGAGGTAATCATGAAAAGCCAATGTCACATGCTCTCTCTTATTTGTGGATCCTAACTCCAAACCTTTAGTTGTGAGAACCACAGAAACACAGAAAGTAAACAGGAGCTGTGGCGAGGGGAGAAGGAGCTCAAGAAAAAGGGATAGTAGGGCACGGATGCTGTGACGGGGCAAATGGGGAATTAGCACATAGAAAAGGGGTATGTGCATGGCAGAGTTTAGCGAGCTGGATCCCCTCCAAATTTAACATTTCAACCATAACCTCCTGAGGCCTCCAAAGGAGATCAAATAAAGGAAGACCAGGTCTTGATTTTAGGAGACAATAGAGAACAATGATGATAAGATAATAGCATAGTGGTGGTAGTGATCAGCAGGAAAAAAAAAAAAACTGTACAGGAAAGAACTGTAAGAAGCAAGACTCATGACAACTGTAAGAATCAATAGCCAATGGGTAAGTAGGACTTTGATAGACGGCAGGAAGAAAACACTACTAGAACAATAGCCATTTAACTCAGGAATTAAAAATCCCTGGTACCTTGGTTATCAGCATGACATGTTATTATATTATCTCAAGATAAAAGAAAAATTGTAAAGGTAAGAACACCCTAGTCCTTGCGAACAAACACGGCATCTGAATGAGCTGCAAGGCAGGAGCTTTGTGTGTTCTACAGATGTGATCAACCTTCTGACATTGCAAAGTGACATTATCATCTACAAATTTCACACTTGAGAACTTCATGATCAAATTACCAACATAAAAGTTTTAAAAACAAAAGCAGCTCATAATGATTTAAGGGAGTTTAGGATTTTGGGGTGAGCTGCATTCATAGCCAGCCTTGCTTGCATGCAGGTTAGAGTTCTGGCTGAGCATACCTGAAGTATGTTCATCTATGAGATATTGACATTTCATGACTACCATCAGATGAGAATGTGTCCACACAAGAGGTGTCAAATGATAGAAGACTTAGGAATGCATGTAAAGAACCAGCTAAAGTTTAAAAGATGGTTTAAGCTGGGTAGGGGCTAGAAAAATAGGAATACAGCAAATGTTCAAACAATTCAAAAATAATATTCCTCCCATTCAAAAGGGGAATGAACACTTCCTCCTGCTTAGGGACTATCAGCTTCTGTCTTTACCTGTCCTCTGTCTCAAAGGAAGCCTCCTTTCTCCCCAGTAAAGCTAATCCTGCATTTGTGTTCTTCATTGCTCTCTGTTTCTTCTTGAATTTTGCTCATGGGGTAGGGGGGTGTCTTCTCTTGCATCTTCAACCTCAGTCTCTTCATCAGATCCTTCCACTCTCCATAAACACATGGACCCTTCCACTATCCAAAACAAAACAAAAACCAAAGAAACTTCCTGTGAACCTGCTACTACTTCAGACTTCTAACCAAGATCTTACTTCTCCTTACTCTGCTTTGTCAAGAGTCCCCTGCCTTCTTACTGGAAGTCCCTGTCTAGTTTTCTCACTGCTATAACCTTGACCTATGGCATGCAATGCCTGGTACTCAGCAAGAACTCAGTGAACAAATAGTGAACACATGACTGTATGAAGTTTTGCTGCTGGCATTCCTCTTGTAACTACTTTACAGTGAGCTTTTCCATTAAATATTCTTTATTGAGATTTTTCTCTTCCCTGTACTTTTTTCTTCTGTAACTATCCTATGGTTTCACCTTTCAATTTTCTGGAACTATTTCCTTACATGATAAGCCTCAATTAAGTGATTAAGAGATTTCCCCTTGCCCTTCAAACTAAATTACAAACAAATCGCAACCAAACTGCTTCCTTTATAATACCAAATCCTGTGAGACTGTGGTCACCACATGAAGAACATTGCCTTTTGCTCTAAGGTGAAAAAACAAGGGCGGTTTAGGAATAGAAGAGTGAAATGACCTGACATCATGGATTGGGGTCATTTCTAGCTTCTATGCTGAAAATAGACTGAAAAGAATCTGTTATAGACTGAACAGTTATGTCTCCCCAAATCCAGGTGTAAAAATGTAGTCCATCCTGTGGACTATTTGAACATAAGGCTTTTAAAGAAGCAGTTAAATCTTAAGAGTGCTAATCTAATGGTACCTGTGTCCTGATAAGATGATGGCATTAGAGAACTCACTCTCCATTTGTATACAGAAGAAATGTCACAGGAAGGAAGAAATTAACAAGGCAGGAGGACATTGCTTACCTAGAACTAGAATGGCTGAGATCCTTATCCTAGACATGGTAACTTGTAGGGGAAAATTGCTCTTAGTTAAGATACTCAGCTTATAGTATTTTGTCAAAGCAACTTAAACAGTGAAGAGAGGCAAGACAGGCAAGGGGGCAGAGAAACAGGCAGCAAGAGATGGGGAGGACTTGAGCTAAGGTGATACTATGGAAGGTACTGTTAAATAGTGACATTCTGAACATAACTTCAGAGCCTGTAGCATTTGCTCTTTGAAAAGGAAGACAAAACATGAAAGAAGTCCAAATTTTGGTGACACTGGGAGATGCTCCTGGCATTTGATAAAACGGGAATGTCAGGAGCCTGGCACGCTTAGAGAGAAATGGGTATAAAAGCTAAAGGCTCAAATTGGGAAATGTTGAGTTTGGGATGATCACTGACCATCCAATAATATACCCAGAAAGAATTATACACACTAATTTAGAGTTCAGAGTGAATTCCAGGGCAGAGAGGAAGGAAGGAAGGAAGGAAGGAAGGAAGGAAGGAAGGAAGGAAGGGAGAGAGGGAGGGAGGGAGGGGAGGGAGGGAGGGAGGGAGGGAGGGAGGGAGGCTGGGAGGAGGAGGAGGGAGGAGGAGGGAGGCTGGGAGGGAGGGAGGGAGGGAGGGAGGGAGGAGGGAGGCTGGGAGGGAAGGAGGGAGGGAGGGAGGGGAGGGAGGAGGGAGGGAGGGTGGGAGGGAGGGGAGGGAGGGAGGGAGGTGGGAGGCTGGGAGGGTGGGAGGATGGGAGGGAGGGAGGGAGGGAGTCATATTATATGACTCCATTAACATGAAATGTCCAAAACAGGCAAATTCATAGGCATATGTCAGCTAACACTTCTTAATCACTTGTGGTCACACTGAGTTGATTCTGCATTCCTAAACTGAGACATGAACATTTGTGTCCACCACAAACATATTAGAGCTTGTGTTTTCCTGATGAAGTTATACCTCAAATATTATGGGATATGTAACCTAATAATACTGAGTTCACGTTATCTTATTTTTTAAAGTAATCACAAAAATAAACAAATATAAAGCAGAGAAAGGGGATGACAGCTAAAAGGAATTGTGAGATCATGAGAATTTTTTAAAGACAAGAAATATTACAATTTTGTTATGTCCTTTTGTGAATGATAGAGGGGAAAAAACAAGTTAAAGATAAAGGGGCTATTGCAGAGTGATGTATCCCAGAAGACAGGGGAGACAGAACCAAACATACAAGTGAAGTGCTGACCTCATTATAAAGACAAAAAGGACCAGTAAGGAAAGGATGGATGAGATGGCTCAGAGGAGAAGTGCTTGCTGCCAAGCCTGGCAGCCTGAGTTCAATTCCCAGAAACTACACCATAGAAGGAGAGAACTGACGTCTCATGAATTGTTCTCTGGCCTCCACATGTGTCATGGTGTGCACACATGTATACACACACACATACTAAATAAAAATGTAATGCTAAAAATAGTAGGATAATTTGTGATGGTTTCCTCTTTCTCAGTAAAATAAAAGTAAATTAAGATGAGAGAGTGCAGAGAAGTATTGAAATCTGGAAAAGATTTTTAAATTAGCTAGAGAAGTTAGAGAAAAAAATTGTGTTTAGCCAGGCAGTGGTGGTACACTCCTTTAATCCCAGCACTTGGGAGGCAGAGGCAGGCAGATCTCTGTGAGTTCGAGACCAGCCTGGTCTACAAGAGCTAGTTCCAGGACAGCCTCCAAAGCCATAGGGGAACCCTGTCTCGAAAACAAAACAAAAGTGTATTTAATTGAGATATATTCATTATATGCACTTACCTCACATCCCTTACCACTATAAGGTGCTAAAAAAAAAAAACTGTACTTTATTCAACTTTTCATTTTAACAGTTCCCAGTATGGTAACTTATACATTTGATTATTAATTCGGGCAATTTTACTGAATATTCATATAAAGTGTAATTGCCATAATGTGGTGCTTGTGACTGAACTTTTCAATGTTTAATCAAAGAAATTTATAAGGAAAATATTCAGTTAAATCACTAGCATAATCTATAACTTTCACTCTCTAGTAACCAAAAATCAGGCTTAAAAATCTATAAAAAAGAATGGTGATTCTAATATTATGATTCATCCCTACTTTCTTGATAGGACTGACTTTATTAGTAAAAATTGTATGAGTGAAACATTTATAAGTAAATATAAGGCAGGCTGGACATACCTAATATGAACATTAAAAGTCTGAAATACTTCAAAATCTGAATGCTTTAAGGATTGACATGATGTCATAAATAGAAAGGTCTACTGCTTCCTCATGACAGGTGACAGTCAAAATGCAGGTACACTAGAAATAGTTTGAAATCACTTTCAAGCTTTAAGTATAAGGTGTATACAGAACCTAAATAAATGTCATATGTGGTCTTTGGTCCTATCTCCCAAATATTTCATTATTTATGTGCAAATTCTCCAAGATTCAGAATCATGTGAATGAAATACTTCTATCCCTAACAGCTTCAAATAAGGGATAGTCAACCATCATGAAATTTATCGAACAGAAATCAAAATATTTTGTTCAATCATTCAAAAATGTTGTAATTTAGAATTGTTTAGAGAGAAAAGAAAACAAAATTTCCAGAGAAAATACTAACACAAATGTTACATTTTAAATACACATGGAAGGACTGGGAAAATGGCTCATTGGATAAAGTGCTGCAAAAGCATGAGGACCTGACACACATGTACACATGTGTAAAACACAGTGTGCACACACACACACAGGAAAAACATAGAAAACAAACGTATACAACCAAAACGAATTAACTTTAACACTGCTAATTTTCAACTGCTTGACTACAACAATGTGATGAACATTGAATCCTCAAAATCAGCTAAAGTTCGCTCTCAGCCTTTGAGCATACCCGCAAACATTATCTGATATTAAAATTTTGGGTAAAATTGGTTAGTTTGAGTAATAAAATTCAATATTTATTTTTAAAAGAGAGGGAGTTCAGTGGTTAAAATCCCATTGCTTTTGCAGAGGACCTAGATATGGTTTCCAACCCTCCATGGTAACTCAAAGCCCTCTCTAATTCCAAGTGTCAATAAAGAGGTTGTATCAGTGCCAAGTGGTGCCCATCCTACTAAGCCACCAGCCTGATGTTTCATAGCAGATCATCATAGCAATAAACATGTATCTGATAAATGAAAACCAATCTGCAATGCTGTCATAAGACACGTATAAATGTCTCAGGCAATGGCTTAAGGTAGTAGGGACTGGGACTTTGGAAAACACAACCCATCCAAAAGCTCTCAGGTTATATATTTCTAAGCAGTTTTTGGCCAACTAAGACATATATCATGTTAAATTATACCTAAAACTCAAAGTCCTCCTGGACATCCAAGGCCCTCTTCAAATATTACTTCCGTTCATAGCTTCTCAAGTTCTCCTTAAGAAAGAAAATTTCTACTTTCTTTGCCTATATCTGCCACCACAGTTCTCTGCCTTAGCATTTACTAGATGTCAAGTATGGGGATCCTTCTTGGTCATTATTTATCGCTTCTACTAAATTTGGTACACAGATCACTTTCATGTTTGCCAAAAGTACAAAATATAATGTTTTGCACCCCCAAAAATGAATATGGACTTATGTCCTCCAGTCCTGTCACCTAGTGACAACATGAAAAGACCTTGACCATGAACGAGCAGTAGCTTGTTAATGCCAGCCACAGTGAACACCCTTGGTCACAAAATGGTCTGTGAAGGTGTAGTAACTCTAACTGCTGAAAAATACATACTTCAGCTTATGTACAATTCCTAGTAATTCCATAGTGGGACACTATTTCTACCTTAAACTTGGTGAATATCTGTGAAACTGGCCTCACCTGTTTCTTCTTGGATATTGAAACTCCTTTTATAATTTGTGCCCTCTTCTAATCTACGTGTAGAGACCAATTTCCCACTTAAAGAATTTAGATGACCTTTGTAATTTGCTCTGGCCTATCAAACGTGGCAGGAGCTGTGAAGTGCTAGGACTAAGCAGAGATCTCAAGAAGCCTTGGCTATTTCCTTCTTCTTTCCCTCTTAGAACCACACTGCTGCCATGTGGCCCAGACTGGCCTATAGATCTTGATAGATACATAAAAATCTTGCCTATCACCTCACATGACGGCCACCCATCCTCGGAAAGAGACAGGTATCTGATTTACAATTGATACGATATGCATGAAAAAAAAAAAACAGACACCACGTGTTTGGGGTGCAGAAACAGAAATAAAGCTATAAGTGAGCTGGAAAGTTCCTGCATGTTAGTAAGCCTTCATAGTACCAGAAGGTGCTATGCAAGCTGCTAAAAGAGACATCCCTCCACAGTCTCACTTTTAGCAGTGGACCCTGCACACTGCACTGCTATGGTTGTTTGAATGAGATTGGGTCTTGCATATTTGAAGGCTTGGTCTCCAGTATGTAGAACTGTTTGGAAAGAATTAGGAGGTGTGGCCTTATTAGAGATGTGTCACTGGGGAAGAACTTTAAGGTTTCAAAAATCCATGCCATTCCCAGTTAGTGTCCCCTTCCCTCCCTGTTTCCCTCCCCCACCCCTGTGTCTTGTGATTGTTGTCTCAAGATGTGAGCTCTCAACTCCTGCACTAGCACCATGCATGCCTGCCTGATGCCATAGTCCCCAGTGTGACAGTCATGGAATAAATGAACCCTTTGAATCTGTATGTCCCAATATGTGTTTTCTAAGTTGCCTTGGTCATGGATTCTCAGGCCTGCAATAGAAAAAGAACTAAGACAACAATCCACCAGTTATTTGAGATGTACCCACTGTTGTGACTGTTAGTGGGGTAACTAGTCATTCTCTGGCTGTTCACAGGCAGGAATTCACAGCCGGTGCTGCAGATGTGGTATCAGGTCCAAGCAGGGCAATTGACACTGCTGTTCTGCTAAACAGACATGGTGTGCCAGTCCAATTACCTTCTAAATAATAGTGTTTATGCCCATACATGAGTGCTCCCATCAGTCTTGGTCAGAGGAGCTTCCTTTGCAGTGGGCAGTGGTAGCTCCAGAGACTCCTAACTGGATATAGTGCCAAGAACAAATCACTGTTGACTGCTTAGTCACAAATGGGGCATTTATATCACCCTGTCCAAGCCTTTAGAAATAGACCCAATGAGGGAAAGAAGACTGTAGGAGCCAGAGGAAGGGTGGAGTGTTGTGGATTGTTGTCCTCTGTGCTTGACATGACCATTGCACTCTTGAAAACATGGCAGCTGAGATTACCAGCACAAAACCTACACAAGATTGGGCATGTCAGCATTCAATCATGGAGAGAGGGAGGGCTAACAAGGCACCCTTCCTTGGAGACTTGCAGGCAGCTAACAGTTCCTAAGGGGCAGTGGGGGTACAGTCTCATTTCTTTGGGATTTATAGGCTGACAACAGTTGTTTGGAGAAGGAGAAACATTTTCACCAATGGTGTGACTACAGGTAGCTGTTCATGTTCCTTTAAATAACCTTTCTTCCATTCTGTAACTCATTGATATTCATTCATATTCTCTCTCTCTCTCATACACACACACACAAAAAAAATATTCACACACATAAAATAATTTTTAAACACTCAAATTGCATTTTAATACATTTTTTCTGAGTCTTCTTGGGCATAGTGATTGATCACTAGTTTTCCATATTGGAAAGAGGCCTAGACCTTAATCAATAAGTCTAAGCCCACATTCTGTTTTTATCAGGTGTGTCTGAGACAAAAATTATAAATCTCTGAATCTAATTCCTAATCTCTTTACTGGTAACTTATAGTACTCAAATGGACATTTGGAACCACTTGATTCTAAATGGGTCAGTATGCTAAGCATTGTGACTATACTAAATATACTGAGTCTGGAAAGATAGCTCAGCCATTAAGAACACATGCTACTCTTGTAGAGGACCCAGGTTTCATTCCTATCATCTATCTGACAGCTCACAGTTATACAACTGCAGTTCCAGGGGATCCATCGTCCCACACTAGACATGTATATGAAACACAGACAAAACACTCACATACACAAAATAAAAAATAAATAAATCTTAAAAGAATAAAATAAATAAATATATTAAATTTATTGACTAAGTTTTGCCCAGCTTTCTAAGTGTATCAGGCTGTAGGTAAAATGCCAGGAAAAAGATAACAATTACTCATGATACTACCCACAACTTCCATCTACTAATAATCCACAGCCCTCCAATTACTCTCAAGTTAGAACTTAAGCTTTAACTCCCCTCATGTTCCCACAAGCAGGTGATGTAGCACAGATGGCTAAAACACTCACTTGACAGCTCACATCCATCCCTGCCTCCAGTAGCACCTGTACAACTGCCTTGTGACCATTGCGGGCAGCGAGGTGAAGCGGCGTGTGCTTCCGGGTGTTACAGCTCATCAGATTTGGGTGAGCACTGATGATCATTTTCACCACTCTCAGCCGTCCGTAGAGCGCTGCCAAGTCCAGTGGTGTTTCAAGTTTGCTGTTCCTAATCGTAGGGTCCGTAAGCTCTTCCAGGAGAACGGCAACTACTTCTGAGTGTCCGTATTGAGCCGCACAGTGGAGGGCGGTTTCATTCTCATTGTTCTATTTAAGGTGAAGATACAAAAGGCATGCCTTCAGACACAATCATTTAAAGCCTGGCATGTTAGGAAACATAACTTTCAATGTAATATATTTAGTAAGCATATCTAACTGAATTTTATATTTGATTAAAGCAGTCATCATTTATTACATCAAAATCATGTTTTAATTTTTTTTATGTCAGTATGAAATCGAACTTTTCTCTGCATTACATAGTCCAGCTTCCAAGAATGATGATTTAGCTATGACAGTCAGTGGTCCTGCTGGGTCCAGATGGCCAGTGTTCCCTGAACTGTACATGCCTCCATTATATTTGTTAGTAAGGAAGATTAATAACAATTATAATATACTTTTAATGACTTACTTTGCAGGTAAGAGTTAAAATGATAAATTCTTGATGATGAGAGATTTACAGAAAGGTTACCCAAGTTGTTTCATTTTATTTTAAATAAGTAGAAACCATTGCTTTCATTATAAAGATGGTCAGTAATAAATATAAATCATTGCTTCTCTTCTTGGCAAAAAGAATGAAGAATCCTGTCCCTAAGACAAGAAGGTTGCATCCTTTTGAAAACACAGATAAAACCCAAACCTAGACTCACACCCAGACAAGTAGCCAAGAACACCAGAGTACTGCATTTGCAGTTGATAAGAATTCCTATTGAAAAACCAATGAGACTTTTCTAGAGATTTAAAAAGTTTTTTTTTTTTTAATGAATTCAGTAACAAGGCAAATTAACCCTCCATACAAATTTGGCAATTGATTTGGGTAGATGGGGGGGGTTGGTAGGTCAAGAGGTGACAGAGTCAGTCAGGAGAACTGTGAACAAGAAATGTTAACAACAAAAGTGAAATGATACTGAACTAGGGCTCTGGAGAGAAAGACCAGCTGCCCTTACCACAGCCTTCATCATAGTTAACACTAGGTGTCAGACACAGTCACATTTCATGTATCTACTCACTTAGTCCTCGTTATAAGATGAGAGCTAGCGTTATCATCACCCTCACCTGTAGGATGAGGCAGCTAAGACACCAAATAACTGAACAACAGGTCTTTGGTTCCACAGCCATACTGTGGTGTGTATGGGAGCATGAAGTTAGAGGTTTGCTTAAATCTCTTCCTATTTCCCCACAGCTGGGGTGCAACAGCATCACCTTCCATTTGCAGCAAAGATCCACCTGACAGCTCACATCTCTTCCAACCTCCAACAACACCTAGACAACAGCTTTGGGATCACTAAAGACAGCAATGTGAGAGACATGTAGTTCAGGATTTAAACCAAGTAGCCCAGACCTGAAGTCTGAACTATCAACATATGTCACTTTCCGTCATAACTGGCCAAACAACTACACACTTTCAAACATTGTCTCAATGACTCCAATTGAAATCTTATGTGTTTGGTATTAATATATCTACTTCACAGATAAGGAGACTAAAATAAAAAATGTCACACTGCATCGAAGAAGAATTGAGGATCTTCTGTACCTGTCAAAACCTAAAATCTACATTCTCACTGCCTCCATCTGTGGCTACAGTGCAATCTTAAAATTTTCCAGAGATTTCACCCTAAAAGCACTGAGCTGAGAGGAAATGCCTTCTTGAACAGTGGCTCCTACAAACAAAAGGAAGAGAACAATTCAAACCCAAACAGATCTCAATTTTCCAGGACCAAAACAAACAAACAAACAAACAAACAAAAACCACTCCAGGCTTGGGTTGGATCAAAGAAAATGCAAACCCATAAATCAAGGAGGTAGAGGGAAGATTTGAAAACTTAAAGAGGGGAGACTTGGTTGGGTGAGGTGAACTAAAAGAGGCACCTTATTCTGTATGTGTAGTATCAAGACAGGGCAATCGAGGGAAAAAAAAACACAGAGGCAAGTTATTCTTTAGAGATAGTGGATAAAAATCTGGGATCAGACAGATGGGAAGGAATCTACCTGAAGACATTTCTTCCATTGTTTGTAAGAATTAACCTTGTGCTTAGTTTAGATGTTTTAGAATAATTCCCATACTCATAGAGACAGACTACATATAGTTTCAGACTTCCTAATTTTTAATCTGACTGTACTACAAGCTTGATAAGAGCCACCAAGCTTATTACTTTAATACATGAAAATATAACATAAAATATGCTTCCTGGCCAACCCAATTTCCCCTTGGTCAAAAAATGACTGAAGCTCATTTTTCAAACTGTAATATCTCTCTGAGAAAGAGAAAGGCCAATTATGAAATAATGATGCCTCAAAGATCTCTCTACTTTTCCACAGCCCTTAGCCTAGAAAATAAGAGCAAAATTGTAAGTTCTTCTAATAATACCAATTAGTGCTATTCAAATCTCAGGAGAAATTATCTCCATCATTAAAGACCTATTTAGGAGACAATGTTCACAGGTTTTTTATCCACAATTCACATTGATAAGAAAGCCCAAGCAGTGGAGACTACAATTGTGGAATCTTTAAAAGGGCAAGATTAAATACTTGTGTCCACACTTACTAACAGCCTAAAAAGAATCATCTTACTTAAAATGAGTAGACAGTGATGATGTATTGATTAATAATTGCTGGTGTATCTATATAGAACATTCTTTAAAGGTTCTCAATTCTTCATTTTTAGCCAAATAAGTATTCTCTAAAAACTCAAAGATACTTACAATGAGTAACAGAAGGAAATGGCCGACAAAACCCATTTACCAAAAGAACTGAATTCAAAGTAAAATATCCATCACAAGGAGTGAGAGTTCAAGTTCTAGAAACTTGCAAGGACAAAGTACTTTTTGAGATAAGGGTCCTCTGATTCTTGCCCCAATAGTAAATTAAAGAGAAAAATGAAGACAAGGTAAGAGGAGAGGCAGATAAACCTACACATAACACACAGAACATGAGGAGAAAAGAAATAATACCATACTTCCTGCATTATTGCCACAAAGTACCAAAGTTAGTCTATTTTACTCTTAATTAATTAGTTAGTTGTGGGAGAATTCATACATGAGCACTGCATCTACACCAAACTCCCACCTTTCCTTTCCCACATCCAACTCCTCCCCTGCTGCCCCTCCCTACCAAACCCATTGCCCCATTTAGCATTGCCCAAATATACGTGAGTCCTGGGATGTTCTTCCCCATTTTATGCCATGGCCCTTATTTGCAATACTGCTTTTGAACAAAATAGAATGGTGAACAGTACCTACCTGGAAGTGTTAGCACACCCCTCATTCACAACTCATTTGATTCCAGAACCATCCTCATCTGTGTAATAAAAACATTGTCTTCTCTCTAAACCATGAAGTGTGGGTCACAAACCAAAAGATAACATGTAGGGATTTTCTTAAACATTAAAATGTAAGACTGACTGAATTATTTTAAAAAATAGACTTCCTCATATTTTTTATCTGGATGTCTTATAAGCTCAGTAGGAGCCCCAAGGATATTTTAAGTATGAAAATATGTCATAGAAAGACATGCTCTGCTGACTGGTATTAATAAAACTTATAGTCTATACTAACCAACAATACCACAATCCACAATTCCAGCTACTTATACTCAGCAAAAGTCTGAAATATTAAATGGAAAATTCCAGAAAGAATTCATATGTTTGAAATCACATGCCAATCTGAGCATGACCAACTCTTGAGCCACTCCCTTCTATCTCAGTTCTAACACAAACCATCCATCCCTGTTAGTACTTAGTGGTCATCTCATGTATCAGATCCAGTGTGCTATTGCAGAGTTTTATTCAAGTGACCCTTATTTTACTAAATGACCCAAAGCACTAAAGCAATGAAAAAAAAAAAAAAAAGAACCATGGAACCATGGAGCAAAAGACAGAAGGACAAATAAACTCTGGTGCTTTGTGGCAATGCAGCAAAGGTATGATAAAAGCATTAAATTAGATCATTTAAAAAAAATAAAAGTCACTTGATAACTAGTGAAACACTGCATTAAACATTGATGCTTTTCCCAAGTAACAGAAAAAGTGTTTTGAAATGGAATAGCTTACAAATGCTTTCCAAAAGAAAATCTGAAGTGATAAGTGGGATTATTAGTCCTAAGGCTTCCATGGGGCTATCAGACAACAGTGTATCCCACATGGGGAAGGGGGGACAACCATAAAAGAAGTCAAAGATCCTTTCCAGAAAGCACAATGAAACACTAACTACAGTACATAATTTCAATGTCATAACTGTGTAATTGGCAAAGGATCTGAAAACCCTTTTTAAATATTGACTACAAGGGGTGGCATACACCTTTAATCCCAGCACTCAGGAGGCAGACACAGGCAGATCTCTGTGAGTTCGAGGCCACCCTGGTCTACAAAGCTACACAGAGAAAATATGTCTCAAAAAAATAAAAATAAATACATAAATACTGACTACATTTCTTAATACATACATCATGGACAAACTCTTCTTTAAAGTCACAGCCCCTTTCAGGCAGCAGGAATGATAATCCCTATTTCACTAGGCTGCAATGGGGATTAAGGTAATGTAGATGCAGTGCTCTGCACAGCGCCCGCCCGCCTGCCCGCCCGCTGTCACACAGTAAACGCTCTGTAACAGGATATAGGATGGCAACGTTAGTGTGAAAACCTAGTTCAAGTTGGGTCGCCCAGGAGCATGGGGCCTAGTTACTTAGCTTTCCTGAGCTTGGTTTTTCATCTATAAAATAGAAAGATAATTTCATTTTAGAAAATTATTGTAAGAATTAGGTAACATTGTGCGGGTTGAAGTACTGATTTCCCTTAGTCCTCAGTAATTTTTTTTTCCTTCCTTCCCAATGTTGTTTGAATACATAAAAGTTTCTAATTAGCTAGAACATTTCTGTACCATGGGCAGAGGGAGCTAAAATCCAATATCCTTATAAGATTAAAATCCCCACATCTGACTCTGGGAGTAATGGTAAAGAGTGGGAAGACAGATTACAAATTAAATGTCCCGTGGTACTGGGAGGACAGCTTAGCTGGTAATATCCTCACAGGCATTGGGACCTTAGCCCTCAGCTCCATCCTCACAATCCACATTAAAGTAAAAAAAAAAAAAAAAAAATCAGGCACGGTGGCACAGGCTTGGAGTCCTAGAGCTGAGGAAGCAGAAGCAGGAGGGTCCTTGGGCCAGCCAGAAAATCCTGCCAGTGAGCCCAGGTCCCAAACAAAGCAGACAGCACCTGAGGAGTAACACCTGCCTCAGCTTCCACATGCCTGTGCACTAGGACGGACAGACACACACACACACACACACACACACACACAGGCACACGCACAGGCACCGGCATGTGCCTGCACAGACACCAACAACAAAACAATCTCAAGAAATGTTCAACTTCTGCCCACAAAACCACAGCATGCAGTAACAAAAAATTTTGAATTCCAATCTCCTTAAAAGGGATTTTTTCCTAATTTGATCAATGTTCAATATTACCAAAAACAAGTGTTTCTCTCAAATCATACTAATAAAGTTATGCCATCTAAAATTTTGACTTCAAATTTAAATGAGTACTGGATGGTTCTTATTTTTGTGTCATTTAAAGAACATTTGTTTATATGAATTAATGCCCTTTTCTTTAACCTTGGGTTGTTTTTCCACTCTGTTATTTCAGGCTGGCCTTGTGCCATGCAGACAGTTTTAAGGAGAGCCACCAGATGGCTCATCCTGTAAAGGATCTAAGCTCTGCTTTCTCGGGAACAGAAAAGAATTCTCAGGAATTTCTTTTTAGCATAGGATGATGACAAAGATAGTCATATCTGTCATTTTTTAAAAAACTTGAACACATTCTAATTTTGAAGTCCTATATTTGGGTAACATTACAAACCCAAAATTTTAACTGTCATAAAAATTAATGAGGTACTTTGTCAACAAATAAAATTCTTTTTACTGATTAATCCTTTCAACAATATTTGGTTAAATTTTTTTTCTTTATCTTTGTTGTTTAAAGCTAGTGTTACTTTTCATTCTTATTTACTCTTAATTTCAGCCAAAGATCTGCAAAGTCTATAGCTATTTAAATAATATGGTAATTGTCCTTTAATTAGAAACACTTGCCCTACAGTAATCTATTTACTTCGGTATTGGACAACCGCCAACCTGCAGCTTAATACCGTGGCTGTAACTCAATTGTTGGACTGCATGCTGATTTCAAATATAGTTTTACAAAATGGGAACAGTAGGGGGCATGCAGAGCTCAAGATGTCTGTTAAACTGTATCAGAAGGCCATATTTTACTCTTTCAAATCTGCACTCCTATCTGTTTTAATGCTCAGAGTTGAATTCCTTAAGTAAGTTCATAGTTTATAATACAGATAATATGTTCCTGCAAACAAATACTCTGCCTTTATCTGCCATGACTATAATGCTCTGTGGTGTTCACCTTACTCTAGACAGCTCGCTCTCTCTCTCTCTCTCTCTCTCTCTCTCTCTCTCTCTCTCTCTCTCTCTCTCTGTGTGTGTGTGTGTGTGTGTGTGTGTGTGTAGGAAATGTTTAACTATGAGTCTAGAAGCTGTGTGCATTGTATTTTACACACTGATTCCCAAAAAGTGTATCTAACTGGGAAAATGCTATGTAAATGGAAAGCATTATGCAAATAGTCATTGTAAACATTGTTTTAACATTTACAATTTTTTAAAGAACACTAATTCTCATTACAAACATACTGTTCTATCTTTAAATATTTAATAGACTAAAAATGGATGCAAGGTATGCAAAAATTTTGCAATGATTTCCTTTATGTGGGATTTTTTAACGAAGTAGCTTCTCAAATGCTTTAGTGCCTTGCATGATATCTAAACATGTAGTTTCTATGCATCACATCCAAATCTGTAGTTTCTCTGAATCACATCCAAACCCTGCCTGTGCCTCATATCCAAACCCATAGTGCCTGTGCCTCATATCCAAATCCAAAGAATTGTTCAAATTTCTCCTTTAGGAAATTCAGAATTAGAAAGCTTTTTTGGGAGGATAAAGATAAAAGATATCAATATTCCAATGTGGCTTTGCCTTTGAAAAACTTGAGACTAAATTACAACGTGAACAAACATTTGATGAGGGCACCTGTTCATTGACTCTGGAATGTGAAGGTCCATGATGAATGAGAATCTTCACAATCTCCACATCTCCTTTCCAGGCAGCCAGATGAATGGGAAAGTAACCTTTGTTGTCTGCTACATTTGTTGATGCTTCATATTGAAGTAGCTTGAGAACTATGTCCCTGAGGAAAAAAGTAAACAAAAAGAAAAAAGAAAACAACAGAAAAGAAAATAGGCTGAACAACACAGATTTTAGATTACTATGAATGTTTACTAGAGACTAACTCCCATTTTTAACAGTCATTTAAGGCACTACAATTTAAGATTGGGATTAAGAGTTTGCATAGTTGACATACTATTTTATTCAGTAAATAATCAAAAGCCTTCCCAAGTTATACACTCAAGTGCGCCAACACGAGCACATACAGGCATGCATGTATGCAGAGCAATGACTAAGCAATAGATTGCTTAATAGAATACATTTGGACAATATATATCTTGTTCCAATTAAATGAATAAGTTAAATCAATAAAACAGTACATCATCACCTCCTCCTGTTTTGTGAATGAAATGTCTTTTCAGATAACCAAATCTAAGAAGGAGCCTGATTCAAAAGCTGAAATCATAAGCAAACTCCCTGTTTCCCAAAACGAATGTAATCATGCACCAAGATAAATTGGGGGAGGTTAAATATCACCCGTAGACAAAGCAGGAATGAATGAGTTACGATGTATATAAAAGAGAAATTTAAGTTCGTGGGTAAGGGAGCTAACAACCTAAGTATAGTACTACATCATCACTAAGAAGCAAAATCTGGCAGCTGTTCAGCCACAGCACACACAGATGGAATGTCTGATCCCTCCTGCTTTCCTCTTCCTCCTTCAAGCCCAGGAAGTGGCCCCAAGACTGAATCCAGGTAAGACAGAAGTTCCATCAGTGACACAGTCTCAGGACAGTTCGCACACCACCCGTAGGCTTCTACATTTAAAACTCACCAGACTTCTAAAGTAAAAACCGTCACTGGAAGGAAGAACTGATTAATAATTATTAATACATTATTATTAACATATTATACTGAACTTCATGTAAAACAATCCAAAAATGTAATTCTAAACCAAAGTTGCACTTTCATTTGGCTGTATTTGGACACATTCTAACAGCTCATTAAGTGAAACCCCAAACAGACACCTGTGTAAAGGCAAGCAAAAGTACTTATGTATACACAATTACAAACTAAAGTTGATCCTTAGGTTTAAAAAAATCACCAATAGAAATAATGAACATAACAGAAAGACCGAAATTTGAATTTTTAATGAGATTAGACTAAAAGAAATATAAGAATATGAGAAAATAAGTGGCCATTTAAACAGAATTAAAGTTAAAATCTCAATAGCTCACAAGAAATGGATGATACACAAAATAACAATAAACGGTAAATCACACATGGTCCAAAGGGCAGCCTAAAGCATCAGCTGCAGGATATATGAAATCATGATGACAAAACAGAGAGAGAGAGAATGTTATAGAAATATTTATGTGCCCTGAAGAATCTTAATCTTCAAACGATAAGATTTCTTAGAAACTAAGACATAAACTATATCTCTTTTAAGAGCTGACTAAATTTTTGTGTGTATGTATACATGTGTCTGTGTGTGCATAAGTACATATGGGTAACTGTGGAGACCAAAAGAAACTGGGTCCTCTTGAGCTGGAATTGCAGGCAATTATCAGCAGCCCAATGTGGGTGCTGGGAATACATCTTCTGGAAGTGCTCTTAACTGCTGAGCCATCTTTCCAGATCCATAAATTATTCCCTAACATGTCCTTTAAAATTATTATTTAACAAGATCTGAATTTAGAAGGCTGGGATTTGTGACTCAGCTATGCAAACTACCCAAACTTCTAATTTTAGCCTCATTTTCTTTTCCTTTCTGGAAAAGACACTAGAACAACAAAGCAGTGTCTATTTCTGAAGATGGTAAGATTATTAAATGGGATTACGAAGGCCGTGTGACAGTAAACCCCTAGGTAAGCATGAGTATTTGTCTCCAATAAGAACATAAACAGGGAGAGAGAGAGTTGGACATTTACCAGTTCACATGGTTCTCCTATCTCTGCCATGTAAGAGTGTTCTAGAGTCTTTAATTCTAAGATAAGCAAATGACCTGTGAGGGGATAGTTATGAAGAATAAAACCTCACTAAGAGTCTGGTATGAAGTCCCAAATCTCTACTAATGAATAACTCAGTTACCTGAAGCAAAGCCGATTGTTAACATGGAATTTAGATATTACATTCTGCTAGCAGTTTCAAAGGGTTGTGATGTGAGACAATTGAGACAGCTACAGCTGTGGATTCTACAGAATCCAAACTGTTCTTAGGCAGGCTGCTGTACTGTTGAACAATGGCAGTGATTTTCTTCTAAACAGAAATGAGTTAGTATTTAAAAAGTAAAATAAAAACCAAAGGAGGCTGGTCAAACAAGATACCTAGTTCTAAGAAAAAAAATTGTTCTAGGATAAAATCGATTTCTCCAAATCCATGGTAAAGACAATTATCAGAAAGCTTTTACTTTAATTTCTTAATATCTATGCAAATAAAAACAATTTCAAAAATCTTGTATATAGTGTGGGTCTATGTCCAAGAGTTTATGCATTAAATTTATTTCCCATTATGAGATATTAAGACAGTGGACACCCAATCTAACTATGATATCTAGAAATGGGTACCTTCTGGGTACTCAAGATTGAACCTGGGTCATCAAACTTGATAGCAAAAGCTTTTACCAACTGAGCCATCTTGCTGTCTCAATTTTTTAAATGTGTTTAGTAAACTTATTTGGTTTTCTGCTGTATCGAGGGATTGGATTCAGGACCTTGAATGTGTAAGCAAATACTTTAGCTAACATGCCTGACCCCAACCTCCCGAGCACCTACAAGTAAATATATGCTGCTCAATAAAAGTGTGTACCTTCAAGTTTAAATTTTCTTTTAAACTTTTATTTAAGTTGAGTTTTATAACCTCATTCAGATATATTAACTAGTGAACCAAGTTTAGATTCAGTTTGAAAACACACTTATTAAATATAAAATTAGAGTTCTAATCAAATAAGTGCCTGGCAGTTTTACTGAACTGTAAATAAGGAATAAGGAATTAATAAACTGTCATTAGCCTTTCTTATGCTGTATCTAGATGTATCATAACTAATGTTAATTAAATAGCTTTTTCATACAAGCTTACAAAGACAAATTAAATTTTGAGTACTTTCTATAGTATCTAAATTTGGAGAATAACAGAAGTACCAGCTCAGTGTTAGTACTTTGTATCTTCACTTAGGTTGTACTAATACATTATTCAGAGGTGCCAATAAGTATCGATGCAGATTGTGCTTCATTCCTTGGACTAAATATTGTTACACTGATGATGTGTATAGATTAGCAAGTAACAAATCAATCCTTGCATTTTATAAATAAAGTAACAATGTTTCTTATAGCCAGCATTCAATAACTGGCTGTGAGCTACAGTCAGCATTCAATAGCCCACTGTAAGATGCAGCCACTATCCAATAACCCACTGTAAGATACAGCCACCATCTGATAACTGGCTGAGATCCAGGGTTAATGTTGTGACTCAGTGACAAGGTACACGCTTAACTTAAACCTGAATTCAATGCTAGCCCCAACACACACACACACACACACACACACACAAACATACACACACCAAAATAGGTGTTCTTAAATATAATTCCTAATATAAGTGTGGGTGGGAGTCACAGAAAAAGTAATTTTATTGCTAGTGGCAAAATAAATTATATGATTAAATCAAAAAATAACCCAATTTAAATAAATTCATTCTTTTTTGGCTTTAAGGTAATATATGTAAATTCAGATAAAAATATAAAATTTTAAAGTACTAACTTTTCCACTTTCATTTGCATCCATGTTCTGATAAATATAAAAACATTTATGATTAATATTAAATATCTTTGAAAAAGTTCATTATAAATTCTAAGCAAAATCAAAGTAATTGGTAGGACCAACTTTGATTTTTTTTCTTTTTTCTTAACAAGATCCTGTGTAACTACATTTCAACCAACAGTGTTTATCTTTTCCTATTGCTTGTCAGTAAGTCTCAAAATAACAGCTTCATTTGGCTGCAAAATTAACTAACTCTCAAAATCCATAAGGCTAGATCTCAGACTTCCCCGAGGCTATCTACTTCTCTTTAAAGCAAACAAAGTCTCAGAAGTGACCAGGGTGCCCAGAAGACTTGGGGATATACATTACACTCTCACTGAAGTTTCTTTATTCACATTTACACTTTCTAGATTGTGAAAAGAAAAGCAATAAAATCAAAGGTGCTTCTGGTTATTCCAACAACTTCAGGTATCTGATTATAAAATTCTACAGTCCTCCCTCTTTCATCTAAAAAGAAAAAAACTAAGAAAAAAGCAAAATCAAAACTACAAACAGCCTTCTCTCTGGATTCTAGCTCCAACTTAACATAGAACTTATATTACAGATTCTAGAGTCTATAAAGCATTAAATCCTAAAAGGAAGAAGAATAGAAAATAGTTTAACTCCACACATACCATATTATATACTATACATCTCTCCAAGGAACAAAGACAATTTGTTGGCACTTTTATTTAGTATCCAAGGAGCATCACAACTCAGCCAATATACTTTGAGAAATAAAACAAGAAAAATAAGTAATTTCCTAATTAGAGAAGGGGAATAAAATAAAATATAAGCACTTGAGTTTAATAAAAAATTTTTTGAGAAAGATAAGATTATTTTTTGAAAAATAATCTAGGCATGCAATCCCAGCCCTTGGAAGATGGATACACGCTCCTCCCCAAAGAAAAACAACAGAAAAAGTACTTAAATAAGGGATGGAGGGAGGGAGGGAAGCGAGGGAGGGAGGGAGGGAGGAGGAGAGGAGGAGGGAGGGAGGGAGGGAGGGAGGAGGGAGGGAGGAGGAGGGAGGGAGGGAAGGAGGGAGGGAAGGAGGGGGATCTGCCTAACAAGTATGAGGTCTTGATTTCCACCCGACACATTAACTAACTAATTAGTTACAAAACGAAATTAGAAAACAGTACAGAGGAGGAATGGAGAATCCTTTAAACACAGGGGTAGGAGACTGTGGAAAGGGGGTGATGTGAAGAGGAAAGGAGGGGCCGGGCATGCTATTCTTTTCTCATCCATTCAGAAGAGAATTAAGGGATTCCCCTTTGTAGTGTGAATTGTTTATAACCATTACTATTGACCATGACTTTCCTGTCATTTGAAGGTAATAACTTTCCATTTGGTAATTGCAAATACTCAGACAACCACCAATTGAGCACAGTTTCTATTGTGTCCAGCCTGGCTGATTGGAGATGAGTTGTTCTGCAAGAAACAATGCATCACAAGGAGAAAATGTTTCTCAATGTGTGGATTAACTGGTGTTGGTAAACACGGACCCCCAGTAAAATGCACTAAAGAAGAAGAAATGGACTCAATTTGTAGTGTGAAGGCTTTGGGCTGCTCACATGTTGGGGTTGGGGAAAAACTATACTGAAAGCCAAAGAATAAAATACAGGACACTGTAACGTTCTTCCCAGCTCCATTAGCCTATGGACTTTATCCTAGAGATGACATTTATAGAAACAATCTAGGAACCACAACAGCAACGAGAATGAAATGTGCTTTTATACAACATAATAAAGTGTTAATGGCCCATGCTAAGTGACAATAGCAAACAAAAGAAGGAGTGTTCCTTTTACCTTTGATGATATTCTTCTCGACTTAAAATACTTTTTTAAAATTTAAGACAGTATTATTTAGGATTCCATGAGAACATACTAATTGATAATATGGGAAGATATCTTAGAAATATATAATGTAACATGGAAAAGCCAGAAAGAGGTTAAACATTGGGGGAGGTAACACGGAGAACTGATAAAAGCAAAGACTTTCAACCAAAATGCTGAGGTTCTCAATACAAAGCCAGGTATCTTACTTACTATAAAAGTGATCACTGCACCATTTTTCCTGCTTTGTCTGTCTGGTAAGAGGGATTGGTTGGGATAAGTGGTGTCTGACTTAACAGTCTACAGATAATTTAAACCTACAAGACTCTAGAAATAGCCATTATAATCCAAATTAAAGACTACTACATAGTAATTACAGAATTGAGAAACAAACAATACATAATGTATATCAAAAATGTAACAGAAAGAAACAATGAAGAATGCCTCGTCAATGCATTTGATACACACTGAACTGAGGCTTAAAACTGTTATAATTAACATAGTTAAAAGGTAGATGATTAGCAAGTTAAACATGTCTGCACTTTTCCCAAGCACAGGAAAGTATTTGGGAGATAAATGAGCTCATCAGGTAAAAATCTAAGGTATATAGGTATAGAATATCTGCAATGGATAGGATGTTTAAAAATGCCCAGCTGAACCCTATTTTCTTTATGTGATTACAATCTGAGTGATTACTGTCCAATTCATTTAAATCATCTTCATTTTATATGTTGATAACAGGAACAAACAGTTTTTCCAGGGCATCACGTGTAAATCAATAATGTTCACTGAATAAATTTGCTGAAAGCTGAGAAAGGCTGCAAGGTCTGACTTGCTTTCAGACAGCTGAGAAGTGTCTATAGCGACAGTATATCAAAACAGGAAATGAGTGTAACTCAGAGTCAGGCCCAAGACCCTGGATATTTCAGGCCTCATAGAATTTACCTTCTATGAGAAGAGAAACCTGAACATGCTCCTGTCACTGCTTCCATCATTCTTGGGTGATACCTTTTACTACTTCTCAGACTACTTCTTTGAACTAACATTCCAAGTGTGTTCATACTCAATGATCCTCCTACCAAGCTTAATTTGTCTGTGTTAACCTCCCTAAATCGCCAAAGACCAGAAAAAAAAAAAAGGCATCAACAGACAGCATTCATGTCAGCACGTGAAACTAAATACATAAAACTTCCAGCCCAGACAAGTGGCACTTACTTATGTCCATTTAAGGCTGCATGGTGTAAAGCGGTGTAACCTGAACTGTCTGTGCAGTTCACATTGGGACCTCGCCAGATGCTGCAAACAAAACACAAGTGCAGAGTTAACATTTACGCAGAGTCATGCTTTCAAAGAGCAAGAGCCACACAGTTCCACATCAGGTGGTATCAAGCGTATGAAAACCGCAGTTTTGTAGGAAATGAATGCATACCTCAGAGGACAACTTCATTTACTTGACAGAGAGAAATTCAACAGACAGTGTAACCATCTTCAGAAATTCTTGGCGAATGTATGTTCACTGCCATGCATTAAGTTTGGGTCTTGTATTTCCCTCTTATTCCCTATTATTACTGAAGTATTAACATTCAGATACTATATACTAAAGAAGAGAGATTTGCGGCACTCGCCTCCACTCTTCTAACGCACTCACCCTGACATGGCAGAGATTTCTGTGCATTATAACACATTATCACATCATGGGAAAAACATAAACTCTTCTTGTTGTCCTAGTGGTATCAAGAAAACGTTACCTGTATTTCATAAACTGCAAATAAATTGGAGATTTGTTCCACTGTCAATCACAAGAAGATCCTGACAATTATGTACCTATTATAGGCTTTACTAAACAATATATTCTGGAGATAACATAGAACTATATAAAAGACTCATTCTATATTTTATCACTGCTAATTAAAGAAATTATTTTTTAGATCTTGAAAAAAAACAAAGCATTGAAGATGCTTTTCTAAGATCAAGACAAAAATGACTTTATCTGCTGATACTGAAATTATAAAAGATACTAACTGCCAGGCAGTGATGGTGCACGCCTTTAATCCCAGCACTTGGGAGGCAGAGACAGGAGGATCTCTGAGTTCCAGGCTAGCCTGGTCTATAGAGTGTGTTTTATAGCCAGGACTGTCCATAAAAAAAACCCTGTCCCCCCCAAAAAAGTTACTAACTAGTGACAAATTCATATTCACAAAATATTTATAATGCAGTAACTCTAGGTAACATGTTAAGATAAGCATTGAGAAGGCAAAGTCATAAACAATAGTCTGACTGAGTGTGGTGGCTCATGGCTTTAACCCTAGCACTCTAAAGGCAAAGGCAGACAAGCTATCTGAGAGCAATGGGCCAGTCTGGTCTATACAAGAGTTCCAGGCCAGCCAGAGCTACATCTAAGATCCTGTCTCCAAAAGAAAAAAAATAGAATAGGGTAACTCAGACACTACAGAGAATACAGAGCCGTCTTGAGAAAATGATGGACAGCTATTTCAAATAAGAAATCACAGCAGACATATGCAGCTAGTCTGGGGTGGTGAAAAGAGTAGAATGTACTGATTCAAGAGTTAAGTAAAGGAAGAATCAATCAGACACAGGGATCAAGTGGCAGGAAGTAGGAACAAAGAAAACAGTCGTCTAAGATGAATGAAAGGAACAGACAACATAACTAAGATGAAACAGTGGAGAAGAGGGAATGTAGAACAGAGATGGAATGGGTTTGGAAAGTATGAGTTTCAGCTATCAACATATATACAAGTAAGAATTGCCAGAAAAGGCTAAAAATAATAGTAAACCACTGAAAGTAGTTCCCAAAGACACTAAGTGAATTCAAAACTTGCTCCTATCACTTGCAAGGAGTAGCTTTGAATAAAGACACTAAATCCCTCTGAAGGTCAAGTATTCATTTGTCAAATGGAGATGACAATAATAACTCCATTTTACAGTATCATTGTGAAGATAAAATGAATCAATACTGATAAAGCACATAGGAAGCCCCGAGTATGCTGATAGAGACCTCTAATCTTAATAGTTAAGAGAACAAGAGAGGGCCAGTATACGGCCAGCCTCAGTTCTAGACCAGGCCTGACTACAGTGTGAAATCTGGTCTCAAAAAAGTAAACAGTGTTCAAAAAACAAAACATCACATGCAACAACAATACTAAAACAAAATGCTAGAATATAAGGAAATACATAAATAAATTATAGAAATGTTTGTGGACTAGAGAGATGACTCCATGGTAAGACCATTTGCTGTTCTTGCAGAGGAACTGGGATCAGTTCCCAACACCAACATGGCATCTCATGGCCATCAGTATCTCCAACTCCAGAGAAGCTATTGCCCTAGTTTGACCTTTACAAGAACCCGCACACGGTATAAGTTCATACATGAAGGAAAATATGCATACACACAATACATATACATAAGTGTGCACACACACACACACAGGAAAGAGAAAACAAGGAAACCTCAATGATTTTCTTAATAGAGAATGAAAGGCTGTTTCAAAAGAGAGCTCACAACATACTTAAAAGACATAAAGGGTCATTTCACAATGAGTAGGTGCTCAATTTGACAAGCATAAAGAATAATTTTAAGCATTTTTTACATATAACAACAGATCATCAAAATATATTAAACAAATCTGTTACAACTGCAGAGAAAAAAAAGACCTATATAACTATATCTTGAAAGTTACCCTGGCATATTCCATTTTTTAAACATTAACATTATTTAACTCAACAATTCACCTTTGGGGAATTGAAATGAAAATATTGCTATAAAGACTGCAAATATAAACATGATTCATAATTTTAATAATAAAAAGAAGAACCTTATGAGCAGTATCAGGAAGAGAATAATGGGGTTCAACAACACTATGGAATTCATTCACTACAGATTCACTGGACTATGGAGCGTTACATCACCACTACAGTAAATAACTATTATCTATTTGTGCACACCTTGAAAGTTAACAAAACCATATTAAGTGGAAAAAAAATTAACTACAAAACCTTTTATTTGAGTCAGAATTCCAAATGTTTTATATGCAATAACTCCTTCACGTCTACATAAGACAAACAAGCAATATTAGCATTGTCTCACAAAACTACATGCAATTCCTTCTCAGCCTTTTGGTTAAAATCCTGGGCAGGGAAAATGCATGCAAAGGTGTATTCAATTCATTTAATGTTTGGATAATTTGAAATATCATGTATGGAGGGGATAAAGGTGAGGAGAAAAGGCAGATTCATTAGTTAAATTTCTCACTGCTGAGACCAAATACCTAACACAAAGAACTTAAAAGAGAAGTTTATACTGGGAGACAGTTCAGACCCAGCTTATCACAATAAGGAAGGCGTGGCCACAGGAGCAGCCTGTGGGAGGCAGCAGGAACTTACATCTCAACCAATTGCAAAACAGAAAAAAAAGCAATGTCTGTATTCATCTGGCTGTCTTTTTCCACTTTTAATCAGGTCAGGACCCTACCACATGGGATGCTGCCACCATATCAAGGTGAGTCTTTCCTTGTCTGTCTATCCTCTCTGAAAATGGACCGAAAGACATACCCAGGAGTCTGTCTATGAGATGACTCTAAATCTGGTCAGGTTGGCAACAAAGAATAAGCACCATGGTAGTTTCACTCTAGATTATGGGGGGGGGCTTACAATGTTCCAAGAAACTTGGATTGATTTTGTAGTCAATTTAAAATTAAAAACACTTCTGGCATAACAAGATCAGCATCTCAAAGTGACAGCTCTTCTGACAGATTGTGGAAAGTGATAGGAAAGAGGGTTGGGTTAACAGTCAATTTTAATAGAACAGAAAGAAACTGAACTAATGGAAACATAATGGCAAATTAAGAAAGCCAAGGGAGGGAATTCAAATTCTTAGGTCTAAAAGAAAACCTATGAGACACGACCACATATGGAAAAGAGTAAGCATGGCAAATGACTGAGGTTCCTACCATGAATGGCATGCCTGTGATGAGATACCTCTTCTAGCAGGAACTTCAAGGGCAGTGGGGTCTTTGGGGAATGACTAATTTCAGATAAAGCTGCCTAGAGCCCTGTGTTATTCAGAATACTCTCACAAAGCATGGAAAACCAATTATAAGATGCTATAAATAAACCAATATGTTTTTAATTTCCTGCATGTTATTAGATTTTATGAGTATTTAGTGGGGAAAGACATTGATATTTATTACTAACACAAGATTGAGGTCCTATATATTTCATTTACCTCTTGTATCTCACTTCCATATTGTCAACAAAGAAATTAATTTTAATAGAAACCTGAATATATTCTAATGGATGTCTCTTCTTCTAGACAGAATGAATACAGGCACATATTTTTATAAACAAGGAAGTTCAGAATAGAAATTTAGCATATGTGCCAGTAAGCTAAATTCAGCTGCACCTATTGAGAGAGCCTGTAGGCACACATCCACATAGCCATAGAACATCTCTACACATTTGAATGCTATAAATAATCCAAGCCCAAAACCTCAAACTAAAAACTTAAAAAAAGAAACCCTGATTTTTAAAAGCTCATGCCTTGAGTCAATAGCCCACTCATTCCAACTTTTTAAAAATATATCCCTCCTTTACTCAATCATAGTAAGTACCTTTAGGAGATGTGTCAAAAGGTTTCAGAAGCTTGTTATAGTCTGTTGTTTTTGTTTTTTTTTAAAGAAATCCCAGATTCTTGGTTTTATTATGATAGAGACTCAAATACCACTTATAAATATTTTAATTTCTTCCTGTCAGCATTCTTACCCAAAATGAATGTTTTCGGGGAGAGTCAGGGTTTCCAAAGCCTCCATTCCTTGGTACATTACTGAATGTACTAAGGTAACTAGGCTCCTATGAAATGGGTTTTCTACTGAACTTTCAAATGGCCAGGATATTCATGAGACAATTTTATTGCCTCAGCTTTTCCAACTCAAAAAAATATAATCTTGAAATCAAATGTAATCCTGAGTTTCTTTGGCCAATTTATACATGTATAGAAAATATAATTTAAGGGATAGCTACCCCACAAATTAGTCATTGTTATTGTCTTTGCAAATCTATGGGGAGTCCATTCTTAATAACATAAGAGTATGTCAGCTTTTTCTGGAGCTTTAATGGAGCTGAGGAAATGGGCCATCGGAATAGAGGGAGCCCTGTAAGCTCTCGGACTAGCCACATTCCAAATGATTGATGGCTTAATGTGGACAGAGATTATCGTATTAAATGGCACAGGGAAGTTCTACATTATTACTGACTGATGGGGGGGGAGAAAAATCAAGAGTAACATGGATGTGATTGGCTTTCAATATCTACTTGGAGACACAGCAGTGCTCCAGACAGGATTAACTGAAGGGAGAAAGACCCACTTTCAAAGTGTGCAGCCCAGAGAAGAAATCCCGAGAAAAAGCAGCATGTACACCTCCTTCACTTCTTCTTGATGTCTCTAACACCATTGCTGATGCTACATCCTCCACTGCCATCAGACTCCATCTCCCTCAGCCTGCACTCCTCCTCCATCAGACTCCATCTCCCTCAGCCTGCACTCCTCCTCCATCAGACTCCATCTCCCTCAGCCTGCACTCCTCCTCCATCAGACTCCATCTCCCTCAGCCTGCACTCCTCCTCCATCAGACTCCATCTCCCTCAGCCTGCACTCCTCCTCCATCAGACTCCATCTCCCTCAGCCTGCACTCCTCCTCCATCAGACTCCATCTCCCTCAGCCTGCACTCCTCCTCCATCAGACTCCATCTCCCTCAGCCTGCACTCCTCCTCCATCAGACTCCATCTCCCTCAGCCTGTACTCCTCCACTGCTATCATACTGCAGCTTCTTTAGCCTTCTGATGCAGTCTTGATACCAGAAACTCTCTAACTTCTAGACTTTCAGGATTAAACTGGGATTATTGAGCCATTCACTTTCTCAGACTGAAAAGCCATCAAATTCTCTGCTTCTCCAGCCTTCAGAAAGCCAGTTTTAAACAACCCAATCCTTATCGTATAAGACATCTAATAAATTCCCCTTTACAACATGTTATACATATAATAACTGATATATACAGACATTTTATGGGCTCTATTCCTCTATTATTATTATTATTGTTGTTATTGTTATCATCATCATCATCATCATCATCATCATCATCATCACCATTTTCTCCTTCACTTTTGTTTTCTCAGACAAGTTCTCACTATGTAGCTCTGGCTGTCCTGGAACTCACTACATGGACCAGGCTGACCTCAAACTCACAAAAATTGTCCTGCCTCTGCCTTCCGAATGCTGGGGATTAAAGGTGTGTGCCACCACAGTAGGTATAGCACAGCTTCTGAAATGATAGGACATAATCTCACATGGGAGCACACAACTGAATGCAGTGTCATGGGGAAAACTGTCAATAGTAAAAGGTTTCTGAATGTACAACAACCAAAAACTAATTCCAGACAACACACAATGAACTCCAGGTGTTTCTGGCAGCACTCTCTCACGATGCATCTCAAGACTTTACCTGAACAATGTGTACTTCTACTGTTCATGCCCTCACACCACACATGACAACACATGCTGTCTGAAATACTTTGGTTCACACTCATAGTATAAGGTTCAGTGTTTTTAACTGAGTATGTGAAGTTTTCTGCTATTATAGAAACATAATGGTTTAGTTACAGAAAATAAAAGTTCACATATTTCCAATTTTAGTATATGTGCTGCCAAAGCAAACACAAACTTACATATTTCCATACTTTCCTTCCTCAGTATAGAAGCATCAAACCAGTAAATGTCTGAACTGCATTGTGTTGAAATGTTTGATTTTTGAAACTGCTGTTTAGATTGCTGGCTAATTTCATTTTAAAATTCATTAATTATTTTAACATAGGATTAGGACAGAATTTACAAATATTTCTGAAATGGCCCAAAAGGTACTTCCATTCTGCACTGTGTATTTCTGTGAAATGGCATGAAAGTACTGATGATGATAAAATCAAAATACCAATCAACTCCAAGAAAACACTAAAGAAGTTTGTATTTGTGGCACCAAATATCCAACCTAGTTTTCATCCTTCATTTAAAAAAAAGCACATCCCTCCATCTCATTAGTATGAAATTTACTTTAGATTTTGATAAGTAATAAAATTATGTATATGGATTACATCTATATACATATGTATGAATATTTATATTAAAGTAAATTTCATTATGATGTGTTATCAGTAAACATATAATTTATATACCTATTCTATATCCTTTGGGTCTCATCAATATTTCTCAAGCAAATAGCAGAAGCAAACAGAAAACATTCAAGAAGCCCTGCTCTGCAGAATTTTACTGCCCCAAATAACATAAAAAGGCTTTCCAAAATATTGGAAATATTGGTTTTGCACAAAATAAAATATCCATTGGACCCAGTCACAATTTCTTAATGGTTTTTCATGTCTTTTGAGAATAGATAATAACTGGTATAGCATGAAGTCATATTCTAGATTGTAAGGCAGAAGAACCACACAAAAGCTGGATCTCTGGAGGGGGCAATAATAATGGTCAAATTATATTAACATTTTAAATGAATAATATTCAGACTGAATATTTAATGTAACTCTCGATAACACTGTAGTCACACAGTAAAGCACATAATAGGTTGGCTGTGAGCAGCAACACCTCAAGTAATGATCACACCATTCACAATTGAGGTTCAATATATATAATATGGTCCTAGAGGAAAACAATTGAGAATGTGAGAATTTGTAACCATTCAGAGCCTTTAACATATTATCAAGAGAAATGTCAATTTGCTTTCAACTTTGTCACCAGTGGTAAAAGTATAAAACAATACTCCAAGCTCCCCTTTCTAAAGTGGACAGAATGCTTGAAAACAACCCAGACAAGGGAGACTCACCTCCTGTGATTATATACCACAAATTTAAAGGTGCTAGTCCCTTCTACCCTGCAATTCTCTTCCTACATAATAAGTCAGCTGTACTGTAAAATGCAGAACAATGATATTTCACAAATCCACATTGTAATCCTGAGAATCGATGATGACATGTTGCATGGCAAGGAAGATTAAGGCCGCTGCCGGAATTAAGCTACCAATCAGATGACCTTAACCTGGATTACCCAGAGGCATCCAATGTAATCAGAAGTGTCCATAAGTTGAGAGGGTGACAAGAGACTTAGAGCCATAGAGACTGCAGCAAGAAAGACTGAAGGGCAGTAAAATAAAAGTCAGAAAAAGTACCCAGGAATGTGATCAGCCAATAGGACAGTGGTTCTCAACCTATGGGTCATGACCCCCACAGGGGTCAAATATCATCAGATATTTACATTACAATTCATAGCAGTAGCAAAATTACCATTATGAAGTAGCAATGAAAGTAATCTTAAGGTTTGGTGGTCATCACCACATAAGTAACTGTATTAAAGAGTCACAGCAGAGACAGGGAGAACCTCCCTGAGTCTAGAAATACCTCACTCTTGGTTCCCCCTCTGCCCTGAATTCTGCTGAGGTGAGTGTCCCCTCTGCTCCCACCCGACTCCCACCATCACACATTGGATCTCTCTGGGCCAGCACCTGGCATAGAATGGACCCGGCCAGACAGGAGGATCTCCTCAAGTCTGGAAACACCTCACTCTTGGTACTCCCTCCACCCTGGCCTCTGCTGAGAACTCTGTTGAGCAAGGAGAATACCAGGAGAAGCAAGACCATCCAGAGCTGCAGATACTGAAGTCTTGGCCCACATACACCACCGAGTGACAAGATGAGATAGAGAGACCCCACCTGCACCCACTGGAAGAAGAGATGGGAAGAAGACAGAATAAGAACACACTCAACAACAGAAAGACCAACATGACACCAACAGATTCTAGGGACTCCACACCAGCAAGACCTCAGAAGCACAACACAGAGGAAGAAGAAGAGCTGGACCTTGAAAACTACTTTACGAAGATGATAGAGTGCCTTAAAGAGGAAACAAGAAAATCTCTTAAAGAAATAGAAGAAAAAACAAAGTCAGGAAATAAATAATTCTCTTAAAGAATCCAAAGAAAGCCAAGAAAAAAACAACCAAACAAGTAAAGGAAACAATCAAAACGGTTCAAGGACCCTGAAGAAGGGGAAGAGGCAGGATTCCTCAGCTAATTGGGAGCACGAGGGTAGGGGAGAGGGAGCTGGGAGAGACAGGGAGAAGAGGAGGGGAGAGGAGGAAATGGAGGAGCAGGAAGGTTGAGTTGGGGGAAGAATAGAGGAGAGCAGGATGACAGATGCCATAACAGAGGGAGCCATTATAGGTTCAAGGAGAGATCTAGCACTAGGGAGATTTCCAGAGATCTACAAGGATGATACCAACTGACAATCTAGGCAATGGTGCAGAGGCTTCCCTAAATGCCCTTCCCCGATAAGGAGACTGATGACTGCCTTATATGCCCCTCATCCTAGGGCCCTCATCCAGTGGCTGATGGAACCAGAGTCAGACACCCACAGCTAAACACTGAACTGAACTCTGGAACCCAGTTGCAGAGAGGGAGGTGAGAAAAGCAAATAGGTCGGGACCAGGCTGGTGAAACCCATAGAAACAGCTGACCTAAACAAGGGGGAGCACATGGACCCCAGACTTATGTCTGGGAGGCCAGCATGGGACTGATCCAGACCCCTGAAAGTGCATGTCAATGAGGAGGCCTCGGCACTCTAGGGGACCCCTGGTAGTGGATCAGTATTTATCCTTGGCATAAGAAGGGACTTTGGGAGCCCATCCCACATGGAGGGATGCTCTCTCAGCCTGGACACATGGGGGAGGGCCTAGGCCCTGCCCAGGATGATATGACAGACTTTGGGGAACCCCCATGGAGGGCCTTAACACTCCCTGGGGAGCAGAGGGAGGATGAGGTGAGGGGTTGGGGGGCTGGGGGAAGGGGAGAGGAGGGGAGGGAGAAGGGATTGACATGTGAAGCAGGCTTGTTTCTAATCTGAACTAATAAAAAATTATCTCTTGGGAACAAAAATAAAACAAACAAAAACAAGGTAAACATAGTAGAAAAATCAATTTCCACTATGTAAATGTAAAAGTATGGGCATTTTTTATTAGAATTGAAAAATCTTAAAATTAAATTCCATATCCAGAAAATAAAGAGTCACAACATTTGGAAAGTTGAGAATCATTGCTCTGCTCTAGAACCTGGGAAGAGCAAGGAAATGGACTTCCCAGAGCACCCCAAAAACAATACAACCCCACTGACCCTTTCGTTTTAGCCCACTGACACCTGCTGACCTCTGTCGCTATACCATAACAGACTCACAAGCTTTAAACCGCTAAATCTATGGTAATTTACTACACAAGTAGCAGGAAACTAATACAGGAACTTATGTAACAATCCTACAACACAAGGCACTCAGGTATGTCTAAATACTCAGGCATGCCGTACACTATAAAATATGTAAAGTGTTTATATGGGCATTGATTTTTAACCTCCATAGTTACTTCTGGATGTTTTTTTTAATGTGGAAGTAAAGGACAAAGCTGCTCTTTTCCAAGATCACACATGTAGTTAACACTGACAGCCACATTTAAAACCAAGTGTCTATCTCCAGAGACCAGGACACTGGTGCAATCCACTCCAGTCTCATTATTATGAAATCGAGACTCGTCATGCTTTGAGGCCAACTACATTTCTTCTGTGAGTGCCTAATTTCTCCATTATGTTTTCCAATATTTCATTATTCTTAAGGATCCGTTTTATTTTTTAAAGTGAATAACTATTAACTGGTCCAAATGCTCTGTTTCCTTCAGCTCAGCTTTCAGTAGAGTTCACTATGTCATTTGCCTTACCATAGATATTTACAGAATCAAATCTGTATTGTTTCTCACCTTGATACCACAACAAAGAAAGTACTCTTTTTTTAAATTAACTTTCAGGTCATACATTGATCTCTTAATGTAGAAGTTAACTTTATATTCAATGTGATTTAATCTTTATACTCAATGTGATTTAATTGGCTGACTTATTTATTCTTTATATCATTCTTTAAAATATTTTTAAATTGTTTGCTTGAACAAACTTACATACTTAATACTAATGTAAGCTGTAATCCTAAATATATTATTTAAAAATATTAATTCATTAAATCCTCATAGTAAAGATATTAGGTGAGTACTATAATTATTCTACATTATGTATTACATACAGAAGGTCCAGAAACATGAAATGACTTTGTTGGGGTTACATTGGCCCACACTAATGAAGCAGGGCTTCAAAGCAATAATGGTCTTCTTTCATTGCCTAATGAGTCATGGCATTGGTTCTCAACCTTCCTATCGCTGAGTTGAGACACTTTAATTCAGTTCCTCATGCTGTGGTGACCACAACCATAAAATTATTTCATAGCTATTTCACAACTATAATTTTTCTACTGTTATGATTCATAATGTAAATATCTGACATGCATGGTATCTGATATGTGACCCCTGTAGAATAGTTTTTCAACACCCCCCCAAAGGGGGTCACAATCCACAGGTTGAGAACCACTGCCTCATGGAGTAGATCCATTGGTTGGATGGCTGGCTAGTTGGTTTGTCCTTAGTTCTTTGGTATTGAGAATCAAGGTCTTGATAATGCTAAGCAAGTGTTCTACCACTATTGGTATGGATTGAGCCATATTCCCAACATTGTCTGGCCACTTAAATTCCAAAGAATGATGTTTGGTTGTTTGTTCGCAGAGTCTCACTACATTTTCAGACTGTCCTTATCCTCCCAAGTAGCTAGGACTACAGTGGTGTACTACCTCTCCAGGCCTAGTAAGTTTAGTTGCTCACTGCTATTATGAACATCTTATTTTTCATATCCTTTCATTGTTGCTGCTCATTACGAAATCTTTTTTAATTACTTCATTCAAAAATGAATTATTGAGTACCTACTATGCATAAGCACCATTCTCCCTGTCCTTGTCAGTGATGACACAGCAGTCAGATTAGGGAAAGGGACAACAAAGACCCTTAATCTCAATACGTGAATGTGAAAATATATCAGAGAACAGGTCATAGCAAACAAGAGCCCATTATTGCAACAAAAAGGTAAAAGGACCAGAGTGCCATTTTATATACTGTAGACAGTAAAGCCTCTGGCACACAACTTTAGGAGAGCATTTCATACAGAAAAGGGGCTGTGACGTGTTCCAGTATAGAAAGAGGCCAGCATGGCTGTAACAACAAGGCCAAGGGGGAAAGGAATTCAGAATCCCCAGGTCAGGCCACATGGGGCCTTGTGGCCCTTCTGGCTTTAACCTTTACTGGAATGGAAAGCCACTTCAGGGTTGTAAACTAAGAAACGGCATAATCGAAGACACACTTGAAAATATCAGACTGGGGATGCAGCTGGGTGGTAGAATGATTGCCTACTATGCACACAGTCCTGGATTCCATCCCCAGCACTGTGAATATAAATACATAGAAAGGTTATTCAGCTACTCCGTTAAGAGTCTGGGGTCTGGGTGGCTAAAGCACGTGTCGTTTAAGTGTGAAGAACTGGATTTCAGATACAGAAATCTGTGGAAATGTAGGGGGGACTTGACAGCCCATCTATGAGTCCATCTTTGGAAGGCAGAGATGAGTGAGTCTCTAGAGCAAGGTGGCTAGCAAGACTAGTCATAAGAGTGAGCTTGAGCCATTGACGGCACATGCCTTTAATCCCAGCACTTGGGAGGCAGAAGCAGGCAGATCTCTGTGAGTTCAAGGCTACAGAGTGAGTGCCAGGATAGGCTCCAAAGCTACACAGAGAAGCTCTGTCTGGGAGAGAAAAAGAAGAAGAAGAAAAGAAAAGAGTGAGCTTGAATTTGACTGGGAGACCCCGCCTCAATGAATAAGGTGGAAGAATGATACAGAATGATTCCCAAAATGAAGCTTGGGATATGGATATATATATATATATTATATATATATATATATATATATATATATATATTCTGAGTAAGACTCGGGGATTTTCTCGGGTTTTCTAGGTGTAACAACTACAAACATTTCTTTATAACACTATATTGTTATTCTATTATTATAGTTATTCTACTGTGTTTTCTTACTTAACTGCACTGAATGCCTGGTAGGGTTTCATCGTTTGTTATAACACTTACTGCCATATTCTTATAAATAGCTCTCAAGATACTAAGGACAAAGAGGCAGAATAACACAATGCATAAAAAGCGCACATTGAAACTGCCAACATTGAATGCTGACTCAACCTCTGTCTTACCAGTCAACATTTCCCTATATAAATAATTCACATTATTCTAGGAAACCAGCTGCTTCACTTTTTCTAATTTATGTTAAAACTGCATATACTTTATAGTAATTGTTATTTTCTATACTTACCATTATATCACTATTATAATAATCTGATGCTCTGTGTTTGGATTTCTCCTTTGTTATCTATCCTATGTGAGTCTATTCTATTGACCTACTCAGAGATGTGGATATCTTTATTTTTATCAAATGTATGTTAAGTATGTCCTTGAGTCACTTATAATTTATATTTTAAATTTACTTTATAGTCTAAATTAAAAGGATTCAATCAGCCAACTATTGTGTTCTTTCTTTCTATAGCTCTTTTAGTTTAATGCTTAATTCAATTAATGTTATTCATTCTTGTCTACAAGTAAAAGAACTACAAGCACTAACATTTAAACTGTGGTTTTGTCCATATGACTTGGGTCTTAACAAGTCATAACATTTTTTTCCATTACTATGTGTAAGTGTCCTGGTGGGGATGAAGAACCTCATTTGTGGGGAGTAATTGGACCTCATTATTCATTTCTCTTCCCATTGTGATGACAGTAGTAACTAGCCTCCCTCTGCTTTTCACATACCTGTCCACTTGGCATGCTAGGCACAGGTGACCAAGCCTATAGGTTGCCAGGACATAGGCCTTGATCGTAACAACTCTAGTAATTCCGGTAATATATAATCTGTAATTCTGCTTTCCCTTCCTTTTACCCTAAAACATTTAGTGTTTTTAAAATTTCTAAGTGATATGATTTATCATCTCTTAATATTTTTACTTTAACTATATTATAGTCAGAATAATCAACTTTAAATAAATTCTTTAATTTTCATTGAGAAAAGGCTTCTTTGCCAAAAAAAGAAGGAGGAGGAGGAGGAGGAGGAGGAGGAGGAGGAGGAGGAGGAGGAGAAGAAGAAGAAGAAGAAGAAGGCTTCTTTTCGAGAGTCAGCTGATGCCAGGGATCTGCTCACCAGATCCAAACTCGAAAGCAAGATCCAACAGACCTGGACACTGCCACTTCCATCCACGAGAAGAGGACAGACATCAGAGTATTGGATCTGTTTGCATCTACCAGAAAGAAACCTTGGTCCCGTACCCATCAGGAAAGGAAGAGACTCCTGCAACACCCACCAGAGGAAAGGATGAGACGAGGACAATGTAAAAGCACATTCAACAACAAGGAACCCAATATGATACCACTGGAGACTAGGAACCATACACCAGCAAGACCTGGATATCACAATGCAGATGAACCAAAAGAGAATGACCCTAAAAAACATCTTCATGAAAATGATAGAGGACCTCATAGAGGACATGAGAAAAATCCCTTAAAGAAATGGGAGAAAAAAAACCAAAAAATACAAGATATCAACAAATCTCTCAAGGAAACAGTTCAAGACCTAAAATCTGAAATAGAGACAATAAAGAAAGCACAACCTGAGGGAATGCTGGAAATAGAAAAGCTGGGTAAATGATCAGGAACTACAGACATAAGCATAACCAACAGAATACAAGAGATGGAAGAGAGAATCTCAGGAGTTGAAGACACACTAGGAGAAATAGACTCATCAACCAAAGAAAATTTTAAGTCCAAAAAATCCCTAACACAAAATATCCAGGAAATATGGGATACCGTGAAAAGACCAAACCTAAGAATAATAGGTATAGAACAAGGTGAAGAAATCCAACTCAAAGGCACAGAAAACATATTCAACAAAATCACAGAAGAAAACTTTCCCACCCTAAAGAAAGACATGCCAATGAAAATACAAGAAGCCTACAGAACACCAAATAGACTGGACCAAAAATAAAGGTCTGCTTGCCACATAATAATCAAAACACCACACATACAGAATAAAGAGGAAATATTAAGAGCAGCAAAGGAAAAAGGTCAAGTAACTTATAAAGGCAAATCAATCAGAATTACACATGAATTCCCATGGAAACTCTGAAAGCCAGAAGATCCTGGATAGATATTCTACCTACACTAAGAGACCATGGATGCCAGCCCAGACTACTTTACCCAGCAAAGCTTTCAATCAATATAGATGGAGAAAACAAGATATGCCATGACAAAATCATATTCAAACAATACATATCCACCAATCCAGCCCTATAGAAAGTTCTGGAAGGAAAACTGCAACCCAAGGAAGTTAACTACAACCAGAAAAATATAGGCAATAGATAATCCCACTTTACCAATAGCCAAAAGGAAAAAGGGATAGAATCACACACATAATTTTGCCACCATCACAAAATCAAAAACAAACAAGAATGAGCAATCAATGATCATTAATATCCATCAACATTAATGGTCTTAACTTGCCTATAAAAAGACACAGGTTAGCAGAATGGATAAAAAGACAGATCCATCCTTCTACTACATACAAGAAATACACTTCAACTACAAAGGCAGACGTGGTACCTAAGAATTAAAGGTTGGGAAAAGATTTTCAAATCAAATGGACCCAAGAAACAAGCAGGAGTAGCACTCCTAATATCCAACAAATTGGACTTAAAACTAAAATCAATCAAAAGAGATGAAGGAGGTCACTTCCTACACATCACAGGAGAAATCCGTCAAGATGAGGTCTCAAATCTGAACATTTATGCCCAAATTACAAAGGCATCCACGTTTGTAAAAGAAATATTACTATAACTCAAATCACACATAAAACAGCACACACATATAGTGGGAGACTTCAACAGTCCACTCTCACCACTGGACAAGAACAGCAGACAGAAACTTAACAAAGAAGCAAAGGAACTAATAGAAGTTATGGTGCAATTGGACTTAACAGATATCTATAGAACACTCCATCCAAATACAAAACAATTTACCTTCTTCTCGGCACCACAGGGAACCTCCTCTAAAATCAACCACATACTTGGCAACATAGCAAACCTCAACAAGTACAAAAAAATTGAAATAACACCCTGTATCTTATCAGACCACCATGCTTTAAAGTTAGAATTCAACAACAACACAAATTGCAGAAAACCTACAAACTCGTGGAAATTAAGTAACCCACAATTGCACAATTCCTGGGTCAAGGAAGAAATAAAAAAAGAAATTAAAGAATTCCTAGAATTCAATGAGAATATGGACACAACATACCCATACACATGGGACACTTTGAAAGCAGTGCTAAGAGGAAAATTCATAGCTCTAAGTGCCCACATGAAGGATATGGAGATTAATCACACTAGAGAAGTAACAGCACAACTGAAAACTTTAGAACACAAAGAAGCCAATACACCCCAGAGGAGCAGATGCCAGGAAATAATAAAATTGAGGGCTGAAATCAATAAAATGGAAACTAGGAGAACAATACAATGAATCAATATAACGAAGAGTTGGTTATTCAAGAAAATCAACAAGATAGACAAACCTTTATCCAAACTTACCAAACAGCAGAGAGTGAACATGCAAATTAATAAAATCGGGAATGAAAAGGGGGATATAACAACAAACACAGAGGAAATCCAGAGAATCATCAGGTCATACTTCGAAAACCTATATTCCTCAAAATTCGAAAATCTAAAGGAAATGGACAATTTTCTGGACAGATTTCACTTACCAAAACTAAATCAAGAAGAGATAAGCAACTTAAATAGACCTATAAACCCTAATGAAATAGAAGCTGTCATCACAAGTCTCCCAACCAAAAAATAAATAAATAAATAAATAAAAAATAAAAAATAAAAAACCAGGGCCAGATGGCTTCAGTGCAGAATTCTACCAGAAATTCAAAGTACAGCTAATACCAATTCTCCTCAAAGTATTCCACACAGTAGAAGCAAAAGGGTCATCGCCAAACTCTTTTTATGAGGCTTCAATAACCTTGATACCCAAGCCACAAAAAGACACAACTAAGAAAGAGAACTACAGACCAATATCCCTCATGAACATTGATGCAAAAATTCTCAATAAAATACTGGCAAATCGAATCCAAGAACACATCAGACAAATCATCCACCATGAGCAAGTAGGCTTCATCCCAGGGATGCAAGGATGGTTCAACATACGAAAATCCATCAACGTAATCCACCATATAAATAGACTGAGGGAAAAAACCCACTTGATCATCTCACTAGATGCTGAAAAAGCCTTTGACAAAATCCAACACCCCTTCATGATAAAGGTCTTGGAGAAATCAGGGACAACAGGGACATACCTCAACATACTAAAAGAAATATACAGCAAGCTGACAGCCAATATCAAATTAAATGGAGAGAAACACAATGCAATTCCTCTAAAATCAGGGACAAGACAAGGCTGTCCACTCTCCCCATACCTCTTCATATTGTCCTTGAAGTTCTAGCTAGAGCAATAAGACAACAAGAGGAGATGAAGGGAATACAAATCAGAAAGAAAGTCAAACTCTCACTATTTGCAGATGATATGATAGTCTACATAAGTGACCCGAAAAACTCTACCAGGGAACTTCTACAACTGATAAACACCTTCAGCAAAGTGGCAGGATACAAGATAACTCAAAAAAATCTGTAGACCTACTATATACTGATGACACATTGGTGGAGAAAGAAACCAGAGAAACAGCACCCTTTACAATTGACACAAACAAAATAAAATACTTTGGGGTAACACTAACCAAAAAAGTGAAAGACCTGTACCATAAGAATTTTGACTCTCTAAAGAAAGAAATTAAAGAAGATACCAGAAAATGGAAAGATCTTCATGTTCTTGGATAGGTAGGATCAACATAGTAAAAATGGCAATCTTGCCAAAAGCAATCTACAGATTCAATGCAATCCCCATCAAAATCCCAACACAATTCTTCACAGACCTTGGAAGAACAATTCTCAACTTTATATAGAAAAACAAAAGACCGAGGATAGCCAAAACATCCCTGTGCAATAAAGGAACTTCTGGAGGCATCACCATCCCTAACTTTAAGCTCTATTACAGAGCTATAGTCCTGAAAACAGCTTGGTATTGGCACAAAAATAGACTGATAGACCAATGGAATAGAGTTGAAAACCCTGATATTAACCCACACACCTATGAACACCTGATTTTTGACAACCAATTTTTGGCAAAAATTTATACAATGGAACAAAGAGAACATCTTCAACAAATGGTGCTGGCATAACTGGATGACGACATGTAGAAGTCTGCAGATAGACCCAAGCCTATCGCCATGACAAAACTTAAGTCCAAATGGATCAAAGACCTCAACATAAAACCAGCCACAGTGAACCTATTAGAAGACAAAATGGGAAATACCCTTTAATTAATTGGTACAGGAGATCACTTCCTGAACATGACACTAGTAGCACAGACACTGAGATCAACAATTGATAAATGGGACCTCCTGAAAATGAGAAGCTTCTGTAAGGCAAAGGACACAGTCAGCAAGATAAAACGGCAGCCCATAGACTGGGAAAAGATATCCACCAACCCCACATTTGACAGAGGGCTGATCTCCAAAATACACAAAAACTCAAGAAGCTAGTCTCGAAAACACCAAACAATCCAATTAAAAAATGGGGTACAGAATTAAATAGACAATTCTCAATAGAGGAATCTAAAATGGCTGAAAGCCACATAAGAAAGTGTTCAACATCCTTAGCCATCAGGGAAATGCAAATCAAAACAACTCTGAGATACCATCTTACTCCCCTCAGAATGGCCAAAATCAAAAACACTAATGCCAGTTTATGCTGGAGAGGATGTGGAAAACGGGGAACACTCCTCCACTGCTGGTGGGAGTGCCAACTTGTACAGCCACTTTGGAAATCAGTATGGCAACTCCTCCAGAAAATGGAAATGAGTCTACCACAAGATCCAGCGATTCCTGCCAGGTGTTGGTGGCGCACGCCTTTAGCACTCGGGAGGCAGAGGCTGTTGGATCTCTGTGAGTTCGAGGCCAGCCTGGTCTCCAGAGTGAGTGTCAGGATAGGCTCCAAAGCTACACAGAGAAACCCTGTCTCGAAAAACCAAAAAAAAAAAAAAAAAAGATGCAGCAATTCCACTCTTAGGCATACACCCAAAAGAAGCACATTCATACAACAAAGACATCTGTTCAATGATGTTCACAGCAGCACTATTTGTAATAGCCAGAAACTGGAAGCAGCCTAGATGCCCCTCTACCGAAGAATGGATAGAGAAAATGTGGTACATTTACACAATGGAGTATCAGCAGAAAACAACAATGGAATCTTGAAATTTGCAGAAAAATGGATGGAACTAGAGGAAACCATTCTGAGTGAGGTAGCCCAATCACAAAAAGACAAACATGGTATGTACTCACACATATGCAGATTTTAGACATAGAATAAAGGTATACCAGCCTATAATCCACACTGCCAGAGAAGCTAGTAAACAAGGAGGACCATAAGAGAGACATACATGGTCCCCTGGAGACAGGGAAAGGGTCAAGATCCCCTGAGCAAGTTGAGAGCACGGGAAGAGGGGGAGGGAGCTAGGAGAATGAGAAGGGGAGAAGAGGAGGGATGCAGAGGACATGAGGGAGCAGAAACGTTGAGTCAGGCGAAGAATAGAAGATAACAAGAATAGAGATACTGTAATAGCAGGAGACATTTTAGGTTTACAGAGAAATCAAGCACTAGGGAAATTTCTGGAGATCTACAAAGATGACACCAGCTAACAATCTAAACAACAGAGGAGAGGCTACCTTAAATGCCCTCCCCTAATAATGAGATTGATGACTGACTTATATGCTACCCGAAAACCCTCACTGAACTGAACTGAAATCCAGATGCAGAGGATGAGTGAAGAGCAAAGGGGTCCAGACCAGGCTGGTGAAACCCAAAGAAACAGCTGACCTGAACATCCGGGAACTCTTGGTCCCAGACTGATAGCTGGGAAACCAGCATGGGACTGATACAGACCCCAGGAACATGGGTTTCAGTGAGGAAACCTCAGAAATCTGTGGGACCTCCTGTAGTAAGTAGTTCAGTACTTATCCCTAGCATGGGTGCGGACTTTGGGAGTCCATTCCACATAGTGGAATACTCCCTGAGCCAAGACACACAGGGGTGGGCCTAGGCCCTATCCCAAAAGATATGATAAACTCTGATGACACCCTATGGAAGGTCTCACCATCCAGGGGGAGCAGAAAGGATATGTGATCGGTAAGGTTTTAGTTGGTGGGGTGGTAGTGGAGGATGGGAGAGAGAGGGAACTGGGATTATCATGTAAAACAATCTTGTTTCTAATTCAAATTTTTAAAATCTGAAAAAAAAAGTAGGCTTGTTTGCTTGACCAAATTTTTGTTTTGTTTTGTTTTTCAAGACAAGGTTTAACCAGGTAGCTCTGGAGTCAGTCCTGGGACTCACTCTGTAGATCAGGCTAGCCTGGAACTCACTCTGTAGATCAGGCTGGCCTGGAACTCACAGAGAACCACCCGCCTCTGCCTCCTGAGTCCTGGGACTAAAGGCACGCACCACCATTGCCCAGGCCTTGACCTAATTTTAATCATTCTCCTAAATCTTCTCATGGGCCCATCTGAGTATTTCCTTACAAAATCCAGATTTGGGAAGAACCCTTATAAACCAATTTAACAAAAATTCCTACTCAATAGCCCATCGCTCACAAACCTGACCAGGTTTCTAATCCTCTCTCATCCCCCAGTGATGGCTGATCACTGTAGTCTGTCTTCAGTGAGAAACCTGTTAGGACCATCTAATAAGAATTTTGCCTCATCCTTGATGCTTCCTCTAGTGATATTTTTTTCACATATTGCCCTACACCATGCTCCATGGCTATAAATTAATATTTATTCATTCTATATTTTGATAGATGAGGCCAACCTCGCTCTCCCATGGCACACCTCACTGCCACTGTCCTCCTAACTCTTGGGATAGTCAAGAATGAGGTCTTCCTTACCTCATTCTTTACCTATACCTTCCTTACAAATGGCGCTGAATAAATTTATAACACATGAGCATTTAAAAGCACGTTCTAGTTTTTAGAGTAAAAGGTACATTTTAGCTTAACTGTATAATTAAAACTACATATGACCTATTTAGTTAATTTACCTCATCCTCAAACTCTAATAAATGTTGCTAGACATAGTAGAAACTATGGCTGAACTATTATCACATTTTCTTTATACTTTCTAAGTTTGTTTCATGGGTTTTACTGCTTAAGTAAAGCAAAAAATGACATTTATGATTACACATTTTTCACTTAGCTCTACTGAATGCTCTTTACCTTGAATTATACCTTTATGCTACCTCTGTTTTCTCTTTGTTTACTTTAAACTGATATGGTTCTGCCTGGACATTTATTTGTCTTCTATTTCTATCATGCCATCTTTAAAGGGTCCTGTAGATATTGCCTGACCTCTGGCAGTCCCTGAAAATTAAGCTTGGCCACTCGGCCCCATATGCACATTTAAAAGATCAGAGATTTAGTCAAGGATGCCACTCTGAGCAAAATAAATAAATAAATAAAGGTATCTAATGACCCCAGGTGGTCTCTCCAAGGTACTGACATGAAGTTTAGTTTAAACCCAGGAAGATCTGGGACAACACATGAAGGTGTAGAATGGCAGCTCTCTCATTCTGGTTGTGCCAGGTAGTGTAAAGAAGTCCTTATAGGGGCAATGCTGCCTGAGGGGGTCGATCTGGTCCCTAGGAAACAATAGAATCTAACTCCACGTGCAGCCTTCTGTCAAAGACAATTTTGACATGAGGAAAGGTGCACAATCTGTTTGAGGAAGTTTTGTTCTTCTTGGGATGCAAAGCAAGGTTTAGGACAATGATTTATCTCTGAACCTCTTTCATAATTCATATTTCATAATATCATAATTCATTATCTCATAATTCATAACCTCATAATTCATAATCTCATATCTCATACTTCATAATTCATGTTTTATGTTTCACATTTCATATTTCAAAATTCATAATTTAATTCATAATCCATATTTCTTAACCAATGTTTCATGATTAATATTTCATATTCCACATTTCATATTTCAGAATTCATGTTTAATTCATATTTAATGTTTCATATTTCACATCTCAATTCCCTAATTCATATTTCATAATTCATAATTTAAAATTCATATTTTATATTTCACTATTCATATTTCATGCTTCATATTTCATATCTCATATTTCACATCTCATATTTTATAATTCATATTTAATGTTTCATAATTCATTATTCATGATTCATAATTCATGATTCATATTTCATATCTCACATTTCACATCTCATGTCATGTTTCATAATTCATGATTCATAATTCATATTTCATTATTCATATTTAATAATTTATCTTTCATAATTCATATCTCATTTTTCATTATTCATATTTCATAATCTATAATTAATAATCCCTGCCTGCCCGCCTTCCTGCCTGCCTACCTGCGGGCGATTAGAGGCATGTGCGCCACCACCTCCAGGCGAATATCTCATTCTTTTGTTCGTATTTATTGTTTGAAAACATATTGAGAAATTATAAGAAAGCCATTTCCGAGATTTCTGGACTGCTTTAGACAGTCCTCTCTGAGGCCATGAGTGGTGTCCAGAAACAATGTGAGATTCTCTAAGTACCGAGACATCCTCACTTTAAGGAAAAAGCGGCAGAAATTCCCCACTGATTAAGAAGTGTCTGCAAAGCCTGGATAATCTGCACTGTAAATGCACTTTTCCCAGGTGCTCTGCAGAGTAGGAAGCAGGGCGGCTGTGAAGTCTTCTGCCAGGACTCCATCAACTACTTCAACCTGAGAGAAGGAGATGCTTTCCCTGTCACTCAGGATCCAGGAGGCGGGCCGCGGATTTTTGGCCAATCAGCGAGAACGTTTGGTGACTGTGTGAACTGTCCATTGAGGAGTTTTGGTCTTCGGTGACAGAGGCTGCACAACATTTGGGGAGCCATTGTGTGTCCCCGCCATATTGTCGTTCTGTGTCTTTGGCTTTGGCCCCCAGATCTCTCTCCTCAGCATCTGAGTTCTCTCCACTGACTACACGAGTCTCAGCAGGACATCAGAACTCTGGAAATGGTGCATGTGGCCGGCAGGGCGTGAGGAGAAGGGGCAGAGAGTCGTGGGGATGCTTTGTTTAGGGCTGGTGTGCGGAGCGGGAGCGGCAGAAGGTGGAGGGTGAGGAGGGGTGTGGTGATCCCAGATTCTATGCACATTGTCCGAGAAGCAGAGTATCATTATGTCTCCATGATAGCCAATCACTTCACAGCCTTTGTCAGCTTCTTTGGCTACAATCTGACGAGTACACCTGATTATCCTTGCGAGCTAGCCATGGGCAACCACGATTCTTTTAGCTCAGTCTTAACCACTAACATCACCGGGCAGTTACACATGAACATTTCACACAATGGTGTACAAATGTGTAGGTTACCGAATGTCTAGGAAATGGCTGAAGAGGCTGAAGATAAGAGAGGTTCTCATCAAGTTGGAAGCAGAGAACTGAAGACTTAGCAGTGAGGATTCAGAGATGTCCAATGCATGCACATCCCGAGAGCAGGCTGTTAAAAGCGAGCTGAGGTTCGTGGCAGGAGAAACTGCACTGGATCTGGAGCAGATCCTGGAGCAGAGACAGGGTCCTTCCCTGTGATAGAGTTCCTGACACTTGGCACTGATACAGAGAAAAAGTCCGGGCCTCCCACCCTATTGGGGTCTTCTCAGCGTCTCCGTAGAGAAGAGAAGAGCTTATCTCTGAACCTTAAGCCAAAGCAAAGCAGACAGACAGACTGACACAAGAGGAATTCAGGAAGGTCGACTTTTAAACCTGCTTCTCAGTGCCTGTTTCCCTCAAAGGTACCGAAGAGACTGAAAGAACTGTCTCCACCCCAGCACCAGAAGAGCTCATTAACTCTGAAAGACAGGAGAGGACTAGAAGCCATGTCATGGCCACATTTCAGGGAATGCAACTCTTGTGGAAAGTTTCTTTGCACATTTCCCTCAAAAGTACAGTTGCAACTGTCCTATAGAACTGAAGATAAGCTAGAAACACTTCTATCCCTTCCTTCGACTACAAGACTACTGAGACAATGGATCCCCAATACTGGAATTTCTCTAAGCCTGAGGCTATAAAAGGAAAAGACTGGGGCCCTGGGGTCATGTAAAGAAGGAGATTTTTCTCCCATAAATTATTTCACACAATTCTGAAAATTTTACTATTCCTTCATTGATGGAAAAGCCACAGGTCTCATCTTAAAGGAATTAGAGACAGTTTATTCTTGAGCTATTTTGAGTGACCATGGCACAAGAATACAGATTTAGGTTACCCCAAATTCTATATTCCAACATGTTTTACGAAGTTTTTATAGTTTTACAGGACAGAGAGAGAGAGAGAGAGAGAGAGAGAGAGAGAGAGAGAGTCATAAATCAAGACAGGTTTAAAATGGGTACACCAGAGAGACAGGTACAAGATGAGGAGGTTTAAAATGGGTACACCAGAGAGACAGGTACAAGATGAGGGGGTGGGCTATTCTATAGGGTGAAGATGTCATCTGATGACATTCTTAGCTTTTGAATTGGCAGAAGTTAGTGTTCTGTCAAGTCAATAGATTGTATAGGTTTTTATCTATTGACACAAGATGTCAGTTCTGACACAGAGTCGAGCAAGCAATGGCTGTTCTGGAAGGTTAAAACCAGCCTGAGATGAGGCAATTAGCCTCTGAACCGGCTGAATTCCAGTCTCTCCATTGTGCTGAATTCCAATTGGCCCATCAATCTCTGCAGACACACTCCTTCCAGGAGCTTTTAGTTCACAGTAGACACAGCTTCTTTTCAGGAATTTCATGTAGAGCATGTAGGGCAGGTCAGGACAAGGATGGGCAGGACCACATGGTGACCAGGACTACCTAGTTAAGCATGTCTCTTGTACTCTAAACTTTAACCCTATGTCAGGACCCAGATAACAGACTTGGGGGGAGGGGGTGTCACTGTAACACAGCACCATCTAAGGTCGCTTAAGGGAAAACTTCAGGTCAAGAGGATGGATTGTTGGCCTTGGTGGACTGAGTCAGAGCTAGCCAAGGGACTAGGCTGGTTCCCTTTAACCCGTGCTAATGAGATAGGTGGAATAATTGTCTCTTTAATGAGATGATGAGCTTCTGCTTCATAGAATTCCCACCTGCACAATGGTTTACAGAGAGGGCTGCAGCTCAGGTATACGCAGCCTGCTCTTCTGAATTAGTCAGAAAAGGATAGCTGTCCCTTTTCTTCTTTCTGTGTCTTGGCCAGGCTCCCTTCCCCTAGCAGGTTGGGGCTCCTTTCTTACTGAGCCACCTCCCTGCCACACAGCTGCTTTCCCGACGCACAGCTGACCGCCATGACAACTCAACGCCAAAGAACATGGCATTGCTTTCTCTTTCTTTTCCATTCTCTTCCTCAACTGCCCGAGCATGTAGCTTGACTGCCTGGGATTTTTTTCTTTTATACTCCAACAAAAATTATGCTTGGGCCGGGCTTTGGTGGTGCACGCCTTTAATCCCAGCACTCGTGAGGCAGAGGCAGTTCGAGGCCGGCCCGGTCTACAGAGTGAGTTCCAGGATAGGCTCCAAAGCTACACAAAGAAACCCTGTCTCAGAAAAAAAAAATTATACTTGAGCTTCTGTTTGAGTCTGTTCTTAAATTATGTTATAAATGAGACTAAAGCCACAGAGGAGACACTGATTGCACCTGTATCAACTGACCTCTTTATCTGCCATTTCCCAAAGTAGTCACATTGCAAGGAGGAGGGGGGATCCTTTCTCTGCTTTTCCCTAATACTTGTCATTAATTTGCATACTGAGGATGAGTGGCAGAGCCTATGCTGTTAGGCTCTGGTAACATAAGGATTTTAAAATCACTCAATAGGTTTTCTTTTAAAAGAAAAATTTTAAGAAGAATGTCTAGTCCATAAAGTACTAACTGTCAAATTCAGTCATACTCTGACATTCTCTTTGCTTAGGCTACCTTAGTACTTCTGAAGTTGAGACAGAGTATAAATAAACACAGGGAGAACGAGAGAGAAACAGACTGAAGGGACACACCGCTCCTGGACAGAAAGTGCAGTTTTCAGAATGTATGGAATATGAATATTACCCAGACCCAAGGGAGGCTGAATTGGGGCAGCAAATTGTAGATGAGATTGAGAGCCACAGGCTAGCCATCAATCAATGCAGCAGGAGGTAAACAAGCATGAGAAGAAAACAGCCCAAGGCTACCTGCTGGGTTGGCAGCATCTATCAGTGGGAGGTTACTGACAAATCTGCTTTGGAGCAGTGACAAGGAGAAAAGGGTCAGCAACCTTGCCCTGGGCAGTTGGTTGAAGAAGATGTTTCTCCCTCTGGACCTTCTTCCCACAGAGTGGCAGGGAGGAGGTCAGGGGCAGAAATGACAGGAGAGTGAGGGGGAGAAATAGAGGCAAGGAATACAATGCTGTTTGGGCAAAGAGGGAAAAACTTTAAATGAAACATGAGGTTGATAATTTCAAATAGGTCTGAGATATTTAAACTAAAATACTTCAAGCTATCTCATATTTAAATCTAAAGCTATCAGAGAGACATCGATGAATGAAATAAAGAGAAGCAGCCAAGGTACCTCATATCTAAATGAAAAGTTATCATAGAGAGACATCAAAAATGAATGGAATAAAGCTATCATAGACATCGATATATGGAATAAAAGAGAAGCAGTCACATTATTTTTCCCAGAAAACAGCCACATCTATGTTCAGGGTTCTCTTAAGCCAGACTTATTGGTGAGAACTTTGTGACTAAGGATGATTGGATGATGCAAACCTAGAAATGAATTATTTTAGGCTATCATTCTTGCCTATAGTGGCCACTCACAGCTCATGTCATATATGACTTAACATCTTTGTGATTATCAGGCAAAATCTTTCAGGGTACATTAACTTTAAAGACCATTAGATCCAGCCAATCCCAAAACTAAAAACATCATCCAAAAGCATCCTAGACTGACAGAAGTGATTTTCCAGGTTTGCTGAACCCAACTAATTGATGTTTCCACCAATGGATTTTAAAAATGACTTATTGCCTTTCCACCAACCGATCCACAACAAGCGTCATTCACCCAGATCTCCACAGGCTTGTGCCTGCTTGGAGTAGACACGCCCAGGCAGAGAGGAGCTCCCTGAATCTGGGAACAGGCCACTCTACATGCCCTTTCAGCCCACTGATCTGCAATGAGGTGAGTGATCCTCTGCTCTTACCCAACGCTCTTCCAAAGCCCCATCCACCCTGAACTCCCCAGGCCTGCTCCTGCTTGGGGTAGACCTGCCCAGGCAGTGAGGAACTCCCTGAGCCTGTAAACACCCCACTCTTCCTTCCCATCCCCCCACCACACACACACCTGACCCCTACAGAAGCCTCCTTTAGAGTAAGGAGACTACCAGGAGAGGCAAGACCATCCAGAGCTACGCACATTGAATTCCTGGCCCACACACACCACTGGGTAAAAAGAGGAGATAGAGAGACAGACCCTCTCCTGCACTCACTGGAAGAAGATATGGGAAGAAGACAGATTAAGAACTCACTCAACAACAGAAAGACCAATATGACACCACCAGAATCTAGGGACTCCACTCCAGTGAGATCTGAAAAGCACAACAAGTAAATGAAGAAGAGATGGACCTCAAAAATTATCTCAGCAAGATGATGGAGACCTTTAAAGAGGAAACAAGAAAATCCCTTAAGAAATAGAAGAAAAAGCAAGCAAAAAATTACACGAAATGGAGGAAAAGACAAACCAAAAAAATTCAAGAAATAAACAAATCTCTTAAAGAATCTAAAGAAACCCAAGAAAAAACAACCGAACAAGTGAAGGAAGCCCTTGAAACAGTTCAAAGCATGAAAGCTGAAATAGACACAATAAAGAAAACACAGAATGAGGCAATGCTGGAAATGGAAAGACTGAATTAACGAACAAGAACTAAAGACGTGAGTATAACTAATAAAATCCAAGAGACAGAAGAGAGAATCTCAGCTATTGAAGACACGCTAGAGGATATACATTCATCAACCAAAGAAAACCTCAAGTCCAACATCCCTAACACAAAATATCCAGGAAATACGGGACACCGTGAAAAGACCAAACCTAAGAATAATAGGTATAGAAGAAGGTAAAGAAACACTGCTCAAAGATACAGAAAACATATTCAACAAAAGCATAGAAGAAAACTTCCCCAACCTACAGAAGGATATGCCTATGAAAGTACAAGAAGCTTACAGGACACCAAACAGACTGGACCACAAAAAGAAGTCCCCCCCGACACATAATAATCAAAACACCAAATCTACAGAATAAAGAGAAAATATTAAGAGCAGCAAAGGAAAAAGGCCAAGTAACATATAAAGGCAAACCAATCAGAATCACACCCGACTTCTCAATGGAAACTCTGAAAGCCAGAAGATCTTGGATAGATAACATACAAGCACTAAGGGAGCATGGATGTCAACCCAGACTACTGTACCCAGCAAAACTTTCAATCACTATAGATAGAGAAAACAAGATATTCCATGACAAAAACAGATTTAAACAATACATATCCACAAATCCAACACTACAGAAGGTTCTGGAAGGAAAACTCCAACCCAACGAACATAACTACACTCACAAAAACACAGGCAATAGATAATGTAATTTTACCAAACACAAACAGAAGCAGGAGGGCAAAATCCACACACAGTGACACCACCAACAATAAATCCAAAACAAACAAGAACCAATGAACAATGGACATTAATATGCCTAAATGTCAATGATCTTAACCTACCCATAAAAAGATATAGGCTAACAGAATGGATACGAAGACAGAATCCATCCTGCTGTTTACAAGAAACAGTAAAAGGATGGGAAAATTTTTCCAATCAAATGGGCTCAAGAAACAAACTGGTGTAACAATCCTAATATCTAACAAATTAGACTTTAAACTAAAATCAATCAAAAGAGATGAAGAAGGGCATTTCATACTCATCACAGGAAAAGTCCATCAAGATGAAGTCTCAATCCTGAACATCTATGCCCCAAATGCGAAGGCACCCACATTTGTAAAAGAAACATTACTAAAGCTCAAACCACACATAAAACCACACACACTTATAGTAGGAGACTTCAACACCCCCCCCTTACGCCACAAGACAGGAACACCAGACAGAAACTTAACAAAGAAACAAAGGATCTGAAAGAAGGTATGACCCAACTGGGGTTAATGGATATCTATAGAACATTCCATCCAAACTCAAAAGAATATAACTTCTTCTCAGTGCCACATGGCACCTTCTCTAAAATTGACCACATAGTAGACAGCAAAGCAAACCTCCATAGTTACAAAGAAATTGAAATAACCCCCTGTATCTTATCAGATCACCATGCATTAAAGCTAGAATTCAACAGCAATTCGAATGGCAGAAAACCTATGTAAACTTGGAAAATGAGTAACACCCAATTGCACCATTCCTGGGTTGAGGAAGAAATAAAAAAAGAAATTAAAGACTTCCTAGAATTTAATGAGAATGTAGACACAACATACCCAAACTTATGGAACACTCTGAAAGCAGTGCTAAGAGGAAAGTTCATAGCACTAAGTGCCCAAATGAAGAAACTGGAGAAAAGTCACATTAGAGAATTGATAAAACAACTGAAAGCATTAGAGCAAAAAGAAGCAAACTCACCAAAGAGGAGTAGACGCCAGGAAATAATTAACCTGAGACCTGAAATCAATAAAGTAGAAACTAGGAAAACATTACATAGAATCAATGAAACAAAGAGTTGGTTCTTTGAGAAGATCAACAAGATAGACAAACCTCTAGCCAAACTAACCAAAAGGCAGAGAGAGAGCATGCTAATTAACAAAATCAGAAATGAAAAGGGGATATAACAATGGACACTGAGGAAATCAAGAGAATCTTCAGGTCATACTTTGAAAACCTGTACTCCACAAAATTCGAAAATCTAATGGAAATGGACAGTTTCCTGGATAAATATCACTTACCAAAATTAAACCAAGATCAGATAAACAGTTTAAATCAACCCATAACCCCTAATGAAATAGAAGCAGTCATCAAAAGCCTCCCAACCAAAAAAAGCCCAGGACCAGATGGCTTCACTGCAGAATTCTACCAGAAATTCAAACAAGAGCTGATACCAGTACTCCTCAAACTGTTCCGCACAATAGAAGCAGATGGGATATTGCCAAACTCTTTCTACGAGGCTACAATCACTTTGATACCCAAGCCACACAAAGATAAGACTAAGAAAGAAAACTACAGACCGATATCCCTCATGAACATCGATGCTAAAATACTCAATAAAATATTGGCGAACCGAATCCAAAAACATAACAGAAAAATCATCCACCATGATTAAATAGGATTCATCCCAGAGACGCAAGGATGGTTCAACATACAAGAATCCATCAATGTAATCACCATATAAGCAAACTGAAAAAGAAAAACCACATGATCATCTCACTAGATGCTGAAAAAGCCTTTGACAAAATCCAACATCCCTTCATGATAAGATCTTGGAGAGAACAGAAATAACAGGAACATATCTAAACATGATAAACGCAATATACACCAAACCAATAGCCAACATCAAACTAAATGGAGAGAAACTCAAAGTGTTTCCTCTAAAATCAGGAACAAGACAAGGCTGTCCACTCTCTCCATACCTCTTCAATATTGTACTTGAAGTTCTAGCTAGAGCAATAAGACAAGAAAAGGGGATCAAAGGGATACAAATTGGAAAGGAAGAAGTCAAACTTTCACTATTTGCAGATGACGCGATAGTCTACATTAGTGACATGAAAAACTCTACCAGGGAACTCCTACAGCTGATAAACACCTTCAGCAAGGTAGTAGGATACAAAATTAACTCAAAAAACTCTGTAGCCCTACTGTATACAGATGATAAAACCAATGAGAAAGAAATCATGGAAACATCACCTTTCACAATATCCACAAGCAACATAAAATATCTGGGGGTAACACTAACCAAAAAAGTGAAAGACATGTACAATAAGAACTTTGAGACTTTAAAGAAAGAAATTAAAGAAGATACCAGAAAATGGAAAAATCTCCCATGCTCTTGGATAGGTAGAATGAACATAGTAAAAATGGCAATCCTACCAAAAGCAATCTACAGATTTAACACAATCCCCATCAAAATCCCAACACAGTTTTTTACAGACATTGAAAGAACAATACTCAACTTTATATGGAAAAATAAAAAACCCAAGATAGCCAAAACAACTCTTTACAATAAAAGATCTGGAGGCATCACCATCCCTGACTTCAAGCTCTACTATAGAGCCATAGTTCTGAAAACAGCTTGGTATTGGCACAAGAATAGACAGATAGACCAATGGAATCGAATTGAAGACCCAGATATTAACCCACGAACCTACGAACACCTTATTTTTGACAAAGATGCTAAATCTATACAATGGAAAAAAGATAGCATCTTCAACAAATGGTGCTGGCACAATTGGATTCGGACATGCAGAAGATTGCAGATAGATCCATACCTGTCACCATGCACGAAACTTAAGTGCAAATGGATCAAAGATCTCTCCATAAATCCAGCCACACTGAGAAAGTGGGAATTACCCTTGAACAAATTGGCATAGGAGACCGATTCCTGAACATCACGCCAGTAGCACAGACACTGAGGTTCTCAATTAATACATGGGACCTCCTGAAACTGAGACGCTTCTGTAAGGCAAAGGACACTGTCAGTAAGACAAAACAACCGCCCACAGAATGGGAAAAGATCTTCACCAACCCCACATCTGACAGAGGGCTGATTTCCAAAATATACAAGGAGCTCAAGAAGCTAGCCACCAAAACACCAAACAATGAAATTAAAAAGTGGGGTGCAGAACTAAACAGAGAATTTTCAACAGAGGAATCTGAAATGGCTGAAAGACACTTAAGAAAGTGCTCAAAATCCTTGGCCATCAGAGAAATGCAACTCAAAACAACTCTGAGATACCACCTCACACCTGTCAGAATGGCTAAAATCAAAAATACCAATGACAACCTATGCTGGAGAGGAAGCGGAGAAGAAGGAACACTCCTCCATTGCTGGTGGGAGTGGGAACTTGTAAGACCGTTCTGGAAATCAGTATGCTCAGAAAAATGGGAATCAATCTACCTCAAGATCCAGCTATTCCAGTTCTTGGGTATATACCAAAATAGTGCATGTTCATATAACAAGGACATATGTTCAACCATATTCATAGCAGCATTGTTTGTAATAGCCAGAACCTGGAAGCAACCTAGATGCCCCTCAACTGAAGAATGGAATAGAGAAAATGTGGTACATTTATACAATGGAGTACTACTCAGCAGAAAAAAAGCAATGGAATCTTGAAATTCGCAGGCAAATGGATGGAACTAGAAGAAACCATCCTGAGTGAGGTAACCCAGTCACAAAAAGACAAACATGGTATGTACTCACTCATATATGAATTTTAGACATAGAGCAAAGGTTTACCAGCCTATAATCCTCTTCACCAAAGAAACTAGGAATCATGAAGGACTCTAAGGGATAAATAGACCCCAGGAATGGGAAGTGGCATGAACTCCTGAGCTAATTGGGAGCATGAGGGTGGGGAGAGGGTGCTGCCACAATAAAAGCACGAGAAGAGGAGTAGAGGAGAGGAAATGGAGGAGCAGAGATATTGAGTAGGGGGAAGAATAGAGGAGAGAGCAGGATGAGAGATACCATATTAGAGGGAGCCACTATAGGTCCAAGAAGAGTTCTGGAACTAGGGAGATCTCCAGAGACCTACAAGGATGACACGATCTGACAATCCAGGCAATGGAAGAGAGGATAACCTAAAAGCCCTTCCCCTAAAATGAGATTGATGACTACTCTTTATGCCATCCTAGAGCCCTCATCCAGTGGCTGATGGAAGCAGAGACAGACATCCACAGAAATACACTGAGCTGAAATCTGGAATTTAGTTGAAGAGAGGGAGGAATGAAGATAGAAGGGGTCTGTACCAGGTGGGAGAAACCCACGGAAACAGTTGGCCTGAACAATGGAGAGCACATCGACCCCAGATGCTATCTGGGAAGCCAATACAAGACTGATCCAGCCCCCTGAACATGGATATCAATAAGGAGGCCTCTGTACTCCAGGGAGCCTCTGGAAGTGGATTAGCATTTTTCCCTGGTGTAAGAAGGGACTTTGAGAGCCCATCCCACATGAAGGGATACACTCTGGCCCTGAACACATGGGGAAGGGCCCAGGCCCAGCACAGGAAGATTCGGTGGACTTTGCAGAGCCCGTGTTGAGGGCCCTACCCTGCCTGGGGATTAGTGGGTGGATGGGGTAAGGGGTAAGTTGGGGGTCGGGGAGGAGGGATGGGGGTAAGGGGAGGGAGAGGGAGAAGGGACTTGCATGTGAAACAAGTTTGTTCCCTAACTTTAACTAATAATAAAAAAAAGGAAAAGAAAACTGACTTATTACTTCCTTGTGTTGTGTAACTATAAAAGCTTCGTGGAACCATTTCCACATTGAGGCATGGCATTTTGGGGTGACCTGAATCCATGTTCCCAGGCCATGGTCATTGGTGTTTGGCTAAAGAATAAACCATCTCATATTCTCTTTGAGATTAGAGCTGTGTTTTACATTGGGAAGGGTTCTTTGATTTGTAGAAAACATAACATGGAAGGCCATTGAGTAAAAAAAAAAAAAAAAAAAGGTCTTTTTGGTAATTGATGCTGAATCAATCCCACATCTATGTGAAGCTCTTTGTATCTCTCCTTTGTTTCCTGTCAGTATAACCCATGTTACAAGGCTGAGTTCTCAGAGTCACTTCTGCATCACCGGGAAGACCTGACTCAAGAACTGGTCTGCGCACAAATAAACTCTATTAAAAGAAAAATTAGATTGGAGATTCAGCATAGCCCCTCAGGGCAATGGAGCTTCTCTAAGAAGCCTGAGAGACCCACGAAGCTTCACGGGGAGATGTGGGTGGAGGATGAGCCTGCAGAGCATTCATTATCTCCAGAAAAAACTGAAAAAAAATGCAGTTCTTATAGGAAGATTTTTTTTAAAAGTGGTTTCATGGAATTGGAAATAAAAGATGGTGAAACGGAGTAGAGGAAAAGAGAATTGGAACTAGAGATGGCAGTGGCAACAGGTACAGGAGTGTGGCTTCTACTGACAAAGGATTGTCACTGTCAAGCAGGGCTGGTCCTCAGGCCACCACGCCCCAGAATGATGGTCATGCCTGGGATGCCAATTGCCAGAGATGAAGGCAAGTGGTGTGCAGCAGCCTGGAGCTCTTATAGGTACTGCCCTGACACAATGCCCAACTAAGTGTATGATCACCCTGACTCTGAACAACAAGACATCGGAGATGAAGAATGGTTCATTTTCTGAACTAAGCCTCTTCAAAACACTTCCATGGTCCACACTGCTGCAGGAGGTCATGTTGATGTCCATGATCTGTACTGCTGCCAAAGACCATCTTGATGTCTGTGGTCTATGACTTATAATTGAGAATGAGACAATAAAGGCGTCTATGACAACCTCCCCAAGAAAGAAACAGTCCAGACAGGAAGGTATTGAAGAGAGTCCTTAAAAGTTGTGATAAAGAAGCCGGGCGGTGGTGGCTCATGCCTTTAATCCCAGCACTTGGGAGGCAGAGGCAGGCGGATCTCTGTTAGTTCGAGACCAGCCTGGTCTATAAGAGCTAGTTCCAGGACAGCCTCCAAAGCCACAGAGAAATCCTGTATATATATTTTAAAAAGTTGTGATAAAGATGCTAAAGTCCAGCTCTTCACAGTTGATGGCTTGGGGCAGGAGGCAGGGATAGCGGGGGAATAACACTTAGTTTTCAAGGGACTGGCCACTGGAGTTTGACCAGGCTCACTGTATTTGGGCAACACAAATCAGACTTGGTGGGAGAGGGAACACAAGAGTGGGAGGGTGGACCTTGAAGGATGGGGAGTAAGTGTGATTGGGGTGTATTGTGTGAAATTCTCAAATAATAAAAATATTATGTTGGGGGAAAATGAAAAGAAAAACAAAAACTATAAACAAATGAAATTTAACACTCTTCATATAGGTTCTTTACAAAACTGTATTTGAGCTGAGTGTGGGTGGGTGGGGTATGCACATGTGTGCAGCACACTTGTGACAGTCAAGGCTGATTTCAGGTGTCTTCCTCTATTTCTTTTTAACCTTCTTTCCTGAGACTCCACTTAGAGCTCCTGGTTTGTTACACTGGCTAGCCAACGAGTTACTGGAACACACCTGTCTCTGTCTCCTTTGTGCTAGGGTGACAGGAAAACACCACTACAGCTGTGGCTTTTACATGGGTGCTGGAAACCCTAAATTCTGGTGCTTGCACATCAAGCACTTTACCTGCTGAATAATCTTCCCAGTCCCTCCTACATGCTTTTAAGGAGGCATTGAAGTCAACATAAAATAAAATCCATTGCAATCAGGTGTATGTTGCCACAATCCCACCACATAAAGGAGACTAACACAGAAAGGTGATCATTTTAAGACAAGCCTGGGCTACTGGACTACTCTGCTGCAAACATATATACAATACACACATGTGCATGCACATACAGACACACACACACGGTACAGAAAATCAAAACTATGGAGAAGTGCAATTTTCTTCAAAAGACGGAGCACTGCCTTGCCTCTCTTAAAACCTTAATCACATCCTAAAGTTGTATTACGCCCCTGATCCAAATCGACCTACAACTCAAAATATCTCGGAATTGCTAGCATTGATTTTAATTGTCATCATTGTTATTTTTCTTTCAGATTATTTTGGGGAAAGCTGTTCATTATGGAGACCTCTATGAATAATAATCAGCCTTTCACAAGTCCCTGAGTTTTTATATCTGCCTCCCCTGTCATCCCATTGCTGCTGCTAAAATTATGCAGATTTTGTAAACAATGAAGTCTGTTCAAATGCAAACAATTTAGGTTTCATCATGAACAACAATAAAGGGGTTCGCACACTTCTTTCGTGTTTTTCATGAGCTGCCCATGCTCCTTTTAAGAGTATAGTAATATGTGCTATTATGTATTCCAAAGCAGCTATGCATAAATGGATATTCCTTTCAAAATTCTTTTGACATGTCACTGGAGCAGCTCCAGGAAAAAGATTAACACTTTTGGGGAATTCTGCTGCATTGCTTTTAGTAGTCAAGTGGGGATAGGGTATACAAAGATTAAAATAAATGCATTATTCATTTTTAATATAGTTTTCCCTCTTGTTCTTCATTTTAATAGCTCCAGAACTAATTTTATTGTTAACACTGAATCTTAAGGGAAGTACTGTATAAATTATTTTTTAAAAAAATGGCTGGGAAGATTTTCTACTCACCATTAGTACACAAAATTGAACAACTGACAATCTTCACACACAATATGCTTTCAGTGAGCATGCTCGCAGAGACAGAAGAGAAAACAAAGCATGTCAGGATGGTGCTTGCAAAAGGATTACATGTTTTCAAAGTACAGAGCAAATTTTAGGGTAGAAAATCATGAGAGAATCTCCAACAGTTGAATTCATCACTCGACATTTTAAGGCATATTTAAAGTAAGTTATCTGTTATTAATATACAATAAGAAAAAACACAAAGGTTTTCTAAGATAAAGACAATGAAAGAATATTCCTTATGTGATATTTATATTTATATGCAAATGCATAATCATATTTGTATGTAATATAATTTATTAATATTATATTAATCATTTTATTTAGCTATAAATTATTACACCTCTATAAATTATATAAAATTATAATTATAGACTATAATATATACATATCATATATTGGTACTGTACTATGTATCATAATTGATAATATATTATGCTAATTATATTAGATCTCTATATTTTGCAAAGGGTCTATTATTCTGTAAGGGCGAATGCATACTAAACCAGGGTTTCATGTATATATGATGACACTAGTCCAGTTTATTCATGTCTTCACTAATGCCACTAAAAATTATGAATGATATTCCATTATCAGAGATATACCTACCATTCATGTTTAGGTAATTATTAGGATGGTCAGCACAAATGATAAATTATTCCTGTGTACTGCTTTCAACTTCCCATGCAATATCCAAATGTTATATAATCTACCCTGTTTTTTTCTTATTCCACCAAAAATTTTGCTATAAACATTAAGTATTACTCTATGTAAGTCCTGGTGGGGGATAAAGAAGAAGTGCCCGTGTTGAGGAGCAAAGCCGGTGGACCTACAGAAGAGTAAGGACTCACATCCCTGAAATTCACTTCCCCGGTCTCAACAGATACACTTAAATTATATAAATTCTAAGAGCAGAGATCATGTAAATCAAGATGTTGTTAATACTATTATTTGTCTTTCCCTCCCATGACACTAATGCTGTCAATGACATCATCACTTTTAACCAAAATTATAATACAAACCAATAGAACCTCCCAATGCTTTCACGTTTGAATTCATACTACCTGTAATGTTTCATACTAATATCATCCTTTTCAATTTTATGACATGTATTTATTTGTGTATATGCATGTGTATATTCACAGTGACACACATGGCCTGGCATGTGTGTGGAGGTCAGAGGACAGCTTGCAAGTATTGGTGTTCTTTGAAGCATGTGGCCCACAGGGATTGAACACAGGTTATCAGGCTCCACCATGAGAACTTCACCTGCTGAGCCGTCTGGCAAGCCCCTAATCTTTTGTGAAATAAATAACAGTTGTAGTATACCTATTCACCTATAGAAAGAAAACCAGCTATTTTTCCAAACGTGCTTTTTTAAAGCAGAATAAAGTTGATAGCAAAAACGTATAAGATGGTTGCAAGACAGTATTTGTGATAAACAATGCTCTTGAACGTGGATACAAATATCAGGACATCAAATCCTGGGACAAATATTAAAAGGATAATAAATCATGACCACACATGGGTGTATTCCGATAACAATGTCATTTGCTACACTGACTATATGGAAGGAAAACAATGTAATGAACTCAACTGATAAAGGAAAAATAATCTACAAATTCAACATGAATTCCTCATTACAAAAGAAAACAGACTTCAGCAAACTAGCAATAAGATGGAATTGCCTGAGACTGCTGGGTGCATGAAGCTGTCATGAGAGTGGCTATCCTGCATGTTTAACATGAATGTATCCACTTCGTGAGAATCCACTGAGCTGCACAAACCATATGCACTTTCCTCTTCATACATTTACAATCGATCACTGTACTTATCTCTGAAATAATGAGAGCTTGACTCTTGAGACTGAGAATTAAATGGGGATGCCATTAATAGCATCACTCTTCAGTGACTGACTAGATACCCTAAGCAAGAACAGTAAGTTAAAAAAAATACATGAAAACATCTCTTTCCCCAAAAAGAAAAAGAAACAACAATAACAACAAAACCAATCTGTGGACAAATTAGCACAATTAAGAAAGAAAGAAAAATTTTAGGTTAAAAAAAATCTTAATAAATCATTTCTATACACCAAGAGTTAACAAAAAAACTCTTAAAAATATCACCTATAAAAAACCAGACATTTAGCAATAAAATTAATGAAAATATGTAAGCTCTGTAGAAAATACTAAAAAATTAATTTAAAAATAGGTATAAAAATATGGATTTGATCCTCTGTTTTCACTTCCTTAAATTAAAGTAGACGTTGCATTGGAAATATGAGTCAGTGTTAGAGCGATGGCCTAGCACACACACATGCACATGTACACACATGTACACACATACACACACACACACACACACGCACGCACGCACGCACGCACGCACGCACGCACGCACGCACGTACACACACACACACACACACACACAGTATCCATATGGCTCTGAATTCACTCATTAGCACCACAATAAATTCATTAACTAAGTAGATGTAAATAGATGAAGAGACAGACCATGAAATAGAACAATTACATGCTGACATGTTAATATCCCCAAAATATTTTATAGAGTCAATGTAATTCCAATCAAAATATCAACTTATTTCTCTGGAAATTGACAAAAATGAGTCTAAAATTGACTGGGCAGTGGTGGCACATGCCTTTAATACCAGCACTTGGGAGGCAGAGGCAGGCAGATCTCCATGAGTTCGACGCCAGCCTCATCTACAGAACGAGTACCAAAAGAGGCTCCAAAGCTACACCAAGAAACTCTGTCTCAAAAAAACAAAAAACAAAAAGTCTAAAATTAATATGGGGAAAAAACAAGAACAAGTCAATGAATTGAGAATGCTAACACCTAAGTGCAATAATAAAGGTGTTGCTGCAAAGATAAAAAGATAACCATATACACCAATAGAACAAATGTACACATCACTCTTTTTAAGTCTCATTGCATAGCAGTAGAGAAACAATGACCTTTTCATAAGCAACACTTCGCTAAATATGAAAAAGAAATGATCTGAATTCTCAAACAAATACATATATCACAGAATGTAAAAGTAATCATTAATCAATAATAGGTATAATGAGAAAAGTAATGTCTTAAAATTTAACATACAGTAAACATAATAGATATAAAAATCAATAATCATTGGGTAAAAGATTAAGTTGAGCTAATGAAAATTAGTTACTGCACTACTTAGGAAAGGCACATTCAGAAAGTAAAAAAAGACAAACCAAGGATGGGGAAGAAATATATAGCTGTTAAAATCTCTAAAATGTAAGGCTGCCAATACTAAGTGTTATGTTCTTTTTTTTCCCCTGGTTTTTCAAGACAGGGTTTCTGTGTGTAGCCCTGGCTGTCCTGGAACTCACTCTGTAGACCAGACTGACCTTGAACTCAGAGATCTGCTGCCTCTGCCTCCCTAGTGCTGGAATTAAAGGTGTGTGCAACCAACACCTGGCTCACAGTGATATTTTCAGTACACACTACTAAGCCAGTAGGAATAGAAGTTCTGTGTAATCACTCTGGGGAAACAACTAAGCAAATATATAACACTCTAACCTGGCAATATCTTTACTAGGTTGATAGTCAACATGTGTGTGTGTGTGTGTGTGTGTGTGTGTGTGTGTGTGTGTGTGTGTGTGTATACGTGCGTGCAGGTGTGTTACTGCCATTAGAAAAAAAAGCAAAAGGTGCATGTGTTTCTTAGTGCAGGTAATTCTTTGCTTGCTTCAAGTGTTTCTTACACTGGCTTTGTCATTACAGTAATTCATAAAGCTGTGTACACTTACAACGACTGCCCTTTATAGTATGCATCATGTTCCCGGGATTTAAAAGAGAAATCAGTAGGAACAGGAACAAAGAGGAGAGAAAAAAATCACTAGTGTGAAACAAAGTCAGAAGTGTCCATCCAGGAACTGGAAAACTACTTATTACAGGTAGTGATTAGCGAAGCAAGAGCTGATATTTGGGCAAAATTCCCAACACTGCACTCATTTGACCTTTATAAACCTAGTAAATGTGTGATGACTTTAGGGTATCTGAAACACTCCTTGGCTTGCACAGAGCTGAGATAAAGAATGGGTGCCCAAGCCTGAAAATTATGTCAAATCATCAACTAAAAATATTCCACAATTTGCCCTTTCCTCTATGTGCTATTTGATGAGCTTACATTACTTTTGGGGAAAACTGCACACAGCATCACACAAACCACATGTAAGCTTTAAAAAACAAAATCATGAGATCTCATTCTCAATTTTCACAAAAAGTATACATATTGTAAGATGAAATGTCTTCCTCACAAGCCCCAGATCTATAAATTCTTTTTTTTTTTTTTTTTGGTGTATCAAGGTTCAAATATTAGCTTGCTCACAAACACACTTTGTTCTTGAGTAAATTTCTTAATCTATGCTTCAGCTTCCACATCTGGGAAATAAGGATGATGTCACTAGTACCCATATCAGAAGAGTGTCATGAGAATTAATTAAGGAAGACTAAAGGTTAGAAGGCTATAAACAAAAGGAGCGATTCCTGGCACAAAGACAACACTGAGAAGTGACACTGCATTGGTGGACATCCAGCTACCAGAAAGTTTAGCGTTAACATCGAGAGATATCTGATAACCCTATAATCTAGGCGGTTATTTTCCTAGTTGGTTCAACACCATTTTTTAAAATGTTTTCTCTCCTATTTGTGTTAAGGATTGCTGTTTCTTGGGTTGTGGTTGGCTAATTCCTTCCTAGTTCTGCTTTACTTTAGACATCTTCCCTCCCAGACAGTGTGCCTGATTCCTTTAAGTATCCAATGTTAGGTCATAGTCTTGAATTGATTTAGTTTGTGCTTACAGTGGGATGTCTTTGTTTCTCCTTAAGTTTTAAAAGATAGTGTTACTTCGTAAAGTCATTTTGGTTGGCAATCACTTACTCTCTTAGACTGGAATATATCATTCTGTACTTTTCTGGCTTTCAGTTTCTGCAGACAGGTCTTTGCTATTCTTATATATTTGCTTTTGGAAATGAGTTGGTATTGATTTCCATGCCTCATTCATCTGCCTGTTACATCCTCTTTGATACTATTGATTAGTTTTACAAGGCAATTATTGAGTCCTTTGCCCAGCACTCGAATCATTTCAGAATTTTTGAGTTAATTTTGAATTCCATTTATGAAGAGTCTAGGATCTTTTGTAGGAATCACATTGTCTGGCTTTTTCATTTTACTTATGATTTGTGCTACTCTTTATATATCTGTTAATATAATGGTTACTCAATTGGGATCTTTTCTTGAAGGATCAACCCAAGAATCACTCACATAAAAAACTGCTATCATAGTAGGAACACACCAACCAAATATAAATATACACTTATAGTTAAAGCCAACTACTATACCATCCACAATCATAGAAATAAATATGGCAAAAAATGGCACAGATGAAGCCATGAAGGCAAATAGTAACTGGGATAAAAGTAAAGAAAAGTAAATTAAGGGGCAGAAAAAAATGGGGAACAGGAGAATATGTATTATTTATACATGAATACATAGTTATATATTATAAAAATCTTTATAAACCATATAAAGAATATGACTAAGTAAAAATTAAATTAAATTAAAGAATGAAAAATATTAGTAAAAGAGGAAAAACAAAATATTCTAAAATCTATATAATAACTGAACCTAATAAAAGAAAAAGTGGGTAATATCTTTGAATGCTTTGGCATGGGAAACAACTTCCTGAACAGAACACCAATAGCACAGGTACTAAGATGGACAATAAATGGGATTTCATAAAACCAAAAAGCTTCTGTAATGCCAAGGATACCATCATTCATGCAAGGTAGCAGCCTACAAAATGGGAAAGTTTTTAGCAACTCCATATCTGATAATATCAAAAATATATATAAATAAATCAAGAAACTAAATACCAAAACACCAAATAATCCAATTAAAAATGGGATACAGACCTAAATATAGAATCCTCAATAGAGGAATCTCAAATGGCTTAGAAACATTTAAAGAAATGTTCAACATCCTTAGCCATCAGGGAAATGCAAATCAAAACTACTTTGAGATTCCATCTTACACCTGTCAGAATGGCTGAGAGCAATAACACAAGTGACAGCTCATGCTGGTGAGGATGCAAAGCAAGGGAAACACTCCTCCACTGCTAGTGAGAGTGAAAACATGCACAGCTACTATGGAAATCAGTATGGCATTTCCTCAGAATTTTGGGATTTAATTTATCTCAAGATCCAGCTTTACCCTTTGACACATACCTACTCTTAGGCATCTACCCCATACCACCACAAAGACACTTGCTCAACTATGTTCATTGCAGCTTTATTCACAATAGCCAGAAACTGACAACAACCAAGATGTACCTCAACACAAGAAATGAAGAAAGAGAAAATGTGGCTAATTTACACAATAGAGTATTTCTCAGCTGTCAAAAAATTAAATTTGCAGGCAAATAAATGGAATCAGAAAAAAATCATACTAAGTGAGGTAACCCAGACTCAGAAAGATAAATTATGTATTCACTTATATGTGGATACTAGCCATTAAGTGAATGATAACAAAACTACCATCCATAGACACAGAAAGGTTAGGTACAGAGGAAGGGGGAGGGAGGCACATGGATATCTTTGGGAAAAGGAAATAGATTTTATGGGAGGACTACGGATGCAAACGGGAGGATCATGGAGGGCGGGGAGATACAGTAAAGAGAGAGAATGCACGAAGAGACATCTGGAACTGAGGAGCATTTGAGGAATGCTCTAGAAACCCAATGCAGTGGAAACTTCCTGAAATGCACAAAGGTAATCCTAATGAGGTCTCCTAATAATAGGGGATACAGAGTCTCAACTAGCTAAACGGGGCTTCCAGAACAAAAATCCCCAAACAACCCAGGCTGTTGCTAAGACAATATAGGTTGCTCTCTGCAAACTGACAGCAGGGCCCCATTGCTGAGGACAACACCCACTGTGAGACCCATCAGAGTACTGGACCTACTTGTACCCATCAGGAGAGGAAGAGACCCCTCCTGCACCCCCTGGAACAAGGGATGGGAAGACGACAATATAAGAACACATTCAAACCCACAGAAACAGCTGGCCTGAACAAGGGGGAGCACATCGACCCTAGATGCTGTCTGGGAGGCCAGCAGGAGACTGATCCAGACCCCTGAACATGGATGTCAATGAGGAGGCCTCTGCACTCTAGGGGACCCCTGATAGTGGATTAGTATTTTTCCCTGGTGTAAGAAGGTACTTTGAGAGCCCATCCCACATCTCCTCCTGGACACATGGGGGAGGGCCTAGGCCCAGCCCAGGATGATGTGGTGGACTTTGGGGAGCCCCTGTCAAGGGCCCTACCCAGCCTGGGGAGTGGAGGGTAGATGGGGTGGGGGAATAGGTAGGAGGTGGGGGGAGGGTTGGAAGGGTGGGAGGGAGAGGGAGGAGGGACTGACATGTGAAGCAAGCTTGTTCCTAATTTGAACTAAAAAAAAAAAAAAAAGAACACATTCAACAACAGAAAAACAGATATGACACAACCAGAGTCTAGGGACTCTACACCAGCAAGACCTGAACATCCCAACAGATGAAACAGAAGAGAACAACCTTAAAAACAACTTCGTGGGCCAGTCGTTGGTGGCACACACCTTTAATCCCAGCACTCGGGAGGCAGAGGCAGGCGGATCTCTGTGAGTTCGAGACCAGCCTGGTCTACAAGAGCTAGTTCCAGGACAGTCTCCAAAGCCACAGAGAAACCCTGTCTTGGAAAAAAAAAAAACCTTCATGGAGGGAGCTAGAAGAATGAGAAGGGGAGAAGAGGAGGGGTGAGGAGGACATGAGGGAGCAGAAAGGTTGAGGGGGGAAGAATAGAAGATAACAAGAATGGAGATAACCATAATAGAGGGAGACATTTTAGGTTTACAGAGAAATCAGGCACTAGGGAAAGGTCTGGAGATCTACAAAGATGACACCAACTAACAATCTAAGCAACAGTGGAGAGGCTACCTTAAATGCCCTCCCCTGATAATGAGATTGATGACTAACTTATATGTTACCCGATAGCCCTTATCCAGCAGCTGGTGGAAGGAGAAGCAGACACCCACAACTAACCACTGAACTGAACTGGAATCCAGATGCAGAGAAGGACGAGTGAAGAGCAAAGGGGTCCAGACCAGGCTGGTGAAACCCACAGAAACAGCTGACCTGAACATCGGGGAACTCTTGCTCCCCAGACTGATAGCTGGGATACCAGCATGGGACTGATCCAGGCCACAGGAACATGGGTTTCAGTGAGGAAACCTCGGAAATCTACAGGACCTCCTGTAGTTCAGTACTTATTCCTAGCATAGTTGTGGACTTTGGGAGGCCATTCCACATAGAGGGATACTCCCTGATCCAAGACACACAGGGGTGGGCCTAGGCGCTATCCCAAAGGATATGATAAGACTCTGATTACACCCTATGGAAGGCCTCACCCTCCCTGGGGAGCAGAAAGTATATGTGATGGGTAGGGTTTTACTTGGGGGGGGGAGGTAGAGGAGGAGGGGAGGGAGAGGGAACTGGGATTGACATGTAAAACAATCTTGTTTCTAATTCAAATAAAAAAATCTGCAAAAAATAATTAATTAAAAAAACAACTTCATGAAGATGATAGAGACCCTAAAAGAGGAAATGAGAAAATTCTTTAAAGAAATGGAAGAAAAGCCGGCCGGGACGAGACGGGGCAGGGCAGGTGAACTAGTGTGCCTCATTGTCTTGGGACACCGCAGGACACCGCACAGCGGCTGGCACCATGAAGATCTGGAGTTCGGAGCACGTCTTGGAACATCCATGGGAAATGGTTACCACGGCTGCAATGCAGAAATACCCTAACCCCATGAATCCCCGTGTAGTGGGTGTTGACGTGCTAGACAGACATGTGGATCCCTCTAGAAAGCTGCACAGCCACAGACTCCTCAGCACAGAATGGGGCCTGCCTTCCATTGGGCGAGAACGAAAACGTAGGTGCAGGAGCACTCTGTGGTAGACCCGGTAAAGAAGACAATGGAGCTCAAGTCCACCAACATCTCATTTACAAATATGGTCTCAGTAGACGAGAGGCTCACATACAAGCAGCACCCTCAGGACCCAGAGAAAACTGTCCTGACCCAGGAAGCCATCATCACCGTGAAAGCGGTCAGCCTCAGCAGCTACCTTGAAGGACTCATGGCAAGCAGCATATCTTCCAACGCTAACAAAGGCCGAGAAGCAATGGAGTGGGTGATCCATAAACTGAACACCAAGATTGAAGACTTGGCAGTATCAGCAAGAGGAAGCATACGGACGCCAATGGCAGCCGCGGCAGCCTTGGTGGAAAAAAAATGACAATGGAGATTGGTGTGCAGCTACAGGGCCCGGGACTCTCCAAGCTGGCATCATATTTATTTGTTATTTAAAAGATACGGCTATTTTAGGTAGAGTTTTTGTTTGTTTGTTTTTTGGTTTTTTTTTTCTAAATCAAAGTGATTGTCTGAGGTGGAAGGGCTTGAGGGAGCTGACTGGAGAGTCTTGTGTTCGTGTGAAAAATTCATGGGTTTGTTTGTTTTTTATTTAAGTACTTAGAAGAAATCGATGATGACCTCAAGTCTCCTTAGGTAGAATCTTAGAGCCAGTCAGGGACTGGAACAGTATCTGGGTGTGGACCAAAGAAGAAAGGCCAGCTGCCCTCAAGTCCACACAGTTGCCCGCTGCTATGAACTAGAACCACCTGCCCGAGGAACTCACTTTAAAAAGAGAAACTGTATAATTTCAAATGCCATTAATTTGTATAAAATAACTTGCCCTCTTGGAAACCAGTATTTGGATTTGGTACTTACATGATATTTTTGGAGTACAAATTAACACCAAGGTGATATATGACTCCAGCAAAAAAAAAAAAAAAAGTATTTTATTGTATTAACGGGTACTGAATTAATTTGCCAAAATTTTGTGACTTAGTAAAGTCATTCCCTTCCTTGAATTTGTACTTTGTGATTTCACATGCTGTACTGTGGGCTGGTTATGTTAACTGAAAAAATAAAGTCATTACCTGAGTGTTGTTATCACTCTTAAACAGAAAAAGAAAGAAAGAAAGAAAGAAAGAAAGAAAGAAAGAAAGAAAGAAAGGAAATGGAAGAAAAGACAAACCAAAATTGCAAGAAACAATTCAAACAGTGCAAGTTTTGAAAGGTGAAATAAAGACAATGAAAAAAAAACAGTCTGAGGGAATGCTGGAATTAGAAAAGATGGGTAAATGATCAGGAACTACAGATGCAAGCATAACCAACAGAATACAAGAGATGGAAGAGAGAATCTCAGGGGTTGAAGATACACTAGAAGAAATAGATTCATCAACCAAAGAAAATCTTAAGTCCAACAAATCCCTAACATAAAATATCCAGGAAATATGGGACAACCATGAAAAGGTCAAACCTAAGAATAATGGGTATAGAAGGTGAAGAAACCCAACTCAAAGGTGCAGAAAACCTTCCCAAACTGAAGAAAGACATGCCAATGAAAGTACAAGAACCATACAGGACACCAAATAGAGTACACCACAAAAAAAAGTTCCCTCATCACATAATAATTAAAACAGCAAACTTACAAAATAAAGAATATTAAGAGCAGCAAAGGAAAAAGACCAAGTAACATATAAAGGCAAACCTATCAGAATCACACCTGACTTCTCCATGGAAACTTTGGAAGCCAGAAGGTCCTGGATAGATATTCTACAAACTAAGAGACTATGGAAGCCAGCCCAGAGTAATATACCTAGCAAAGCCTTCAATCACTATAGATGGAGAAAACAAGATATTCCAGGACAAAACCAGATTTAAACAATACATATACACTAATCAAGCCCTACAGAAATACTGGAAGGAAAACTCCAACCTAAGGAAGTTACCTACACTCACAAAAACATAGGCAATAGATAAACTCACGTTACAAAACAAAAAGTGGGGTAAATCCACACACAATACCAACAACAACAACAAATCAAAAACAAACAAGAATTAACACAAAATGGTCCTTAATTTCCCACCATATTAATGGTCTTAACTTGCCTATAAGGAGACACAGGATAACAAAATGGTAGAGAGGCTACCTTAAATGCCCTTTCCCTATAATGAGATTGATGACTACCTTATATGCCATCCTAGAGCCTTCATCCAGTAGCTGATGGAAGCAGAAGCAGAGATCCACTCCTGGGATGCAGTTTCAGAGAGGGAGGAGTGACAAACGAAGGGGTCAAGGCCATGCTGAGAAAACCCACAGAAACAGCTGACCTGAGCAAGTGGGAACTCATGGATCCAACTCTGACAGCTGGGGAACCAACATAGGACTAAACCAGGCTCCCTGAATGTGGGTGTCACCTAGGAGCACTAGCTAGTCTATGGGGTCTCTGGCAGTGGAATCAGGATGTATCCCTAGTGCATGAATGGACTTTGGGAGCCCAATTCCCATGAAGTGATACTCTCATAGCCTAGATATACAGGGGAGGACCTAAGCTCTGCCCCAAATGACTTGACAGATTTCAATGATCCCTCATGAGAGGCCTCATGCTCCCTAGGGAGTGGATGGAAGTGGGTAGCATGGGAGAATAGGAGGGAGTGTGAACTGGGATTGATATTTAAAATAGGATTGTTTCTAATTTAAATGAAATTTGTAAAAAATAAACAAGATGGATACAAAGACAGAATGCATCTTGTTGCACAAAAGCAACACACCTCAACTTCAAAGACAGTCTATACCTCAGAGGTAAGGATTGGCAAAAGATTTTCCACTCAAATGGATCCAAGAAACAAGCTGGTGTGTCTATCCTAATATCTAACAAATTAAACTTCAAACTAAAAGCAATCAAAAGAGATAAAGGTCACTGCATATTCATCACAGGAAAAATCCATCAGGATGAACATTTATGCCCCAAATACAAACGCACCCACATTCAAAAAGAAACATTTCCAAAACTCAAATCACACATAAGACCTCACACAGTTATAGTAGGAGACTTCAACATCCCACACTCACCACTGGACAGGACTAACAGAAAGAACCTTTAAAAAGGGAACTAATAGAAGTTATGACCCAAATGGGTTTAACAGACATCTATAGAACATTCCATCCAAACACAAAGGAATATACCTTCTTCTTACCGCTACATGGAAGATTCCCTAAAATCAACCACATACTCAGCAATATAGCAAACCTCAATAGGTACAAAAAATTATAATAACCCCCTGTATCTTATCAGACCACCATGCTTTAAAGTTAGAATTCAACAACAACACAAATTGCAGAAAACCTACAAACTCGTGGAAATTGAACAAAGCACAATTGCAACATTCCTGGTTCAAGGAAGAAATAAAAAAATTAAAGACTTCCTAGAATTCAATGAAAATGAAGACACAACATACACAAACTTATCAGACACGTTGAAAGCAGTGCTAAGAGGAAAATTCATAGCACTAAGTGCCCACATGAAGAAACTGGAGAATAGTCACAATAGAGAATCAACAGCCAACTGAAATCTCTGGAACAAAAAGAAGCAAACTCATCTAGGAGGAGTAGATACCAAGAAACACTCAAATAGAGGGATGAAATTAATAAAGTAAAAGAAACAAAGAAAGAAAACAAAACAAAGAATCAATGTAACAAAGAGTTGGTTCTTTGAGAAAATCAACAAGATAGACAAACCTTTATCTAAACTAAACAAAAGGCAGAGAGAAAACATGAAAATTAGACAAATCAGAAATGAATACTGGGAAATAACAATGGACAATGAGGATAGCCAAAGAATCTTCAGGTCATACTTTGAAAACCTGTACTCCACAAAATTTGAAAATTTGAAGGAAATGAACAATTTTCTGGATGATATCACTTACCAAACTTAAATTAACAACACATAAACAATTTAAACATAGCAACCCATAATGAAATAGAAGCAGTCATCAAAAGTCTCCCAACCAAAAATCCCAGGGCCATATGGTTTCAGTGCAGAATTCTACCAGATACTCAAAGAATAGCTAATACCAATACTCCTTAAATTGTTCTACACAACAAAAGCAGAAGGTTCATTGCCAAACTCTTTTTACCAGGCTAAAATTACCTTGGTACCCAAGACACAAAAAGACACAACTAAGAAAGAGAACTACAAACCAATATCCCTCATGAACACTGATGCAAAAATACTCAGCAAAATACTGGCAAATCAAATCCATGAACACATCAGAAAAATCATACACCATGATTAAGTAGGCTTCATAGCAGGGATGCAAGGATGGTACTACATACGTAAATCTATCAATGTAATCCACCATATAAACAAACAGCAAAAATCATCTCAGTAGATGCTGAAAAGGCTTTTGACAAAATCCAACACCCCTTCATGATAAAGGTCCTGGAGATCAGGGATAACAGGAACATACCTGAACATAATAAAAGCAATATACAGCAAACCAACAGCCAACATCAAACTAAATGGAGAGAAAATCAAATCGATTCCTCTAAAATCAGAAACAAGACAAGGCTGCCCACTTTCTCCATATCTCCTGAATATTGTACTTGAAATTGTAGCTGGAGCAATAAGACAACAAAAGGAGATCAAGGGGATACAAATTGGAAAGGAAGAAGTCAAAATTTCACTATTTGCAGATGATATGATAGTTTACATAAGTGACCTGAAAAACTCTACCACGGAGCTCCTACAGCTGATGAATACTTTCAGCAAAGTGGCAGGATTTGAGATTAACTCAAAAAAATCAGTAGCCCTACTGTATACAGATGATAAACCCAATGAGAAAGAAATCAGAGAAACATCACCCTTTACAATAGCCACAAACAACATAAAATATCTTGGGGTAATGCTAACCAAACAAGTGAAAGACCTGTATAACAAGAACTTTGAGTCTTCAAAGAAGAAATTAAAGATACCAGAAAATGGAAAGATCTCCCAAGCTCCTGGATAGGTAGGATCAACATAGTGAAAATGGCAATCTTGCCAAAAGCCATCTACAGATTCAATGCAATCCCCATCAAAATCCCAGCACAATTCTTCACAGACCTTGAAAGAACCATACTCAAATTTATAAGGAAAAACAAAGACCCAGGATAGCCAAAACAACCCTGTACAATAAAGGAACTTCTGGAGGCATCACCATCCCTGACTTCAAGCTCTATTATAGAGCTATAGTCCTGAAAACAGCTTGGTATTGGCACAAAAATAGGCAGGTAGACCAATGGAATTGGATTGAAAACCCTGATATTAATCCACACACCTACCAACACCTGATTTTTGACAAAGAAGGTAAAATTGTACCATGGAAAAAAGAAAGCATCTTCACCAAATTGCTGGCATAACTGGATGCTGGCGTGTAGAAGACTGGAGATAGATCCAAATCTATCACCATGTACAAAACTTAATCAAAGACCTCAACATAAATCCAGCCACACTGAATCTTCTAGAAGAGAAAGTGGGAAGTACCCTTGAATGAATTGGTACAGGAGTCTGCTTCCTGAACATAACACCAGTAGCACAGACACTGAGATTGACAATTGATAAATGGGACCTCCTGAAACCAAGAAGCTTCTGTAAGGCAAAGGACACAGTCAACAAGACAAAACAGCAACCCACAGAATGGGAAAAAATATTCACCAACCCCACATCTGACAGAGGGCTGATCTCTAAAATTTACAAAGAACTCAAGAAGCTAGTCACCAAAACACCAAATAATCCAATTAAAAAGTGGGGTATAGAACTAAATAAAGAATTCTCAATAGAGGAGTCAAAAATGGCTGATAGACACTTGAGAAAGTACTCAACATCCTTAGCCATCAGGGAAATGCAAATCAAAACAACACTGAGATACCATCTTACTCCTATCCAAGGACATCTGTTCAACTATGTCCATGGAAGCATTATTTGTAATAGCCCAAACCTGGAAGCAACCTCGATGCCCCTCAACTGAAGAATGGATAGAGAAAATGTGGTACATTTACACAACGGAGTCCTAACTCAGCAGAGAAAAAAACAATGGAATCTTGAAATTCGCAGGCAAATGGATGGATCTAGAAGAAACCATCCTGAGGGAGATAACCCAATCACAAAAAGACAAACATGATAAGAACTCACTCATATAAGGATTTTAGACATAGAGTAAAGGATTACCAGCCTATAATCCACACCACCAGAGAAGCTAGAAAACAAGAAGGACATACATGGTCCCCCAGAGAAGGGGAGAGGGACAAGAGCCCCTGAACAAATTGGGAGCATGGGGGAGGGGAAAGGAAGCTAGGAGAAAGAGAGGGGAGAAGAGGAGGTGAGAGGAGGACATGAGGGAGCAGGAAGGTTGAGTCGGGGAAAGAATAGAGGAGAGCAAGATAAGAGATACCATAATAGAGGGAGTCATTATAGGCTTAAAGAGAAATCTGGCACTAGGGAAATGTCCAGAGATATACAAGGGTGACCCCAACTAACAATCTAAGCAATAGTGGAGAGACTACCTTAAATGCACTTCCCTGATAATGAGATTGATGACTACCTTATATACCATCCTAGAGCCTTCATCCAGTAGCTGATGGAAGCAGAAGCAGACACCCACAGTTAAACACTGAACTGAACTCCTGGAATCCAGTTGCAGAGAGGAAGGAGTGATGAGCAAAGGGGTCAAGTCTAGGCTGTTGAAACCCACAGAAACAGCTGACCTGAACAAGTGGGGAGTCATGGACTCCTCACTGATAACTGGGAAACCAGCATAGGACAGATCCAGACCCACTGAATGTGGGTGTCAGTGAAGAGGCCTTGGCAATCTATGGGGCCTCTGGTAGTAGATCAGTATTTATGCCTAGTGTATGAATGGACTTTGGGAGCCCATTCCACATAGAGGGATACTCCCTAAGCCTAGACACATGGGGGAGAGCCTAGGCCCTGCTCCAAATGATATGACAGACTTTGAAGATCCCCCATGGAAGGCCTTACCCTCCGTCCGGGGGGGGGGGGGGGAGAGAGAAAGTGGATAAGACAGGGGATTAGTGGCATGCAGGGGAGGAAGGGAAGGAGAGGGAATTGGGACTGACATGTAAAACAAGCTTGTTTCTAATTGAAATTTTAAAAATCTGCAAAAAAAAAGTGTTGCTATGATTATAGTGTCTCTTCACAGCAATAGAAACACAAACTAAGGCAATTATATATTATTTTGACATGTTTGGTTGTTATCACTTAGAAGCCTGTTCTTTCTTAATGAGATACAGAAACGAAATTAATCTAGAGGGGAGGTGGGGAGAAATTGGGAGGAATAGAGAGATGAGAAACTAAATTAGGATATATTATATGAGAAAAAAGAATAAATTTTTTAAAATTGGTATAATAAAGAAAACATACATAATCAGTATTAGGTAAGTGTTAGAAAAATAAAAATAAAATAAATTCTTAATGTATAACATTATAAAATAATACTAAAATGCATAGAAAAGAAGAGGAGATATATGTATATGAAAAAAGAAATTAAATTAAGCAAACAAAAAGTACAAAATCATTGAAGTAGTTTTTTTTTTCTTTTAAACCATCTAATATTAGAGTCTGCCAATGGAGGAGGGAATCACCTGCTATTGAATTCTCATGTCTTCTGTCCTAGTTATGGTTACTATTGTTGCAGTGATTCACTATGACCAAAGCAAGTCGGAGAGGAAAGGCTTATACTTCCACATCAAATTCCATCAATGAAGAAAGTCAGAACAGGAGCCTTGAGCCAGGATCCAATGCAGAGGCCATGGAGGAGTGCTGCTTACTGACTTGCTCTCCAGGAGTTGCTCAACCTGATTTCTTACAGAACTTAGGACCACCATTCCAGGGTGTCCCCTTCTATAATGGCTGGGCTCTTCCAGTCTATCACTATGAAATTGATCTACATGCTTTCTTTCTTACAGCCCAATCTTCTGAAGGAATTTTCTCAACTGAGGTTCCCTACTTAAAGATGACTATAGCTTGTGTCAAGCTGACATAAAACTACCTAGCACACTTCCTACCATTCAGTTTAAATCTGAGCCCAAAGCAATGAGTCAGTTGCCCAGTTAGGCTACAATCCATTTAGTGGCTCACCCCTTTGAGTTAAAAACAAAGAATAATATCAGGGTCTCAAAAGGGAGAATAGAAACAAAGAGAAAATAACAAGGTAATTATTTTTGTAAAAATGGTGCACCAGAATCCAACCACCAATTCAACTCAAGTGGTAACTGTGTCTTTTCCCCTTTGGCTGGGATAGGAACTCAGTCTTTCTTTCTTTCTTTCTTTCTTTCTTTCTTTCTTTCTTTCTTTCTTTCTTTCTCTTTTGTAAAGCTTTTTTTTTAATTTTTTTTCCATTCACTTATTTAGCTCATAAATAAAGTCATGCACAATTATGATACATAAAACAGTATGTTCACAATGGCATGGCTAAATTAAACCAATTAACATGTTATATCACACATATTCATCGGACCTCAGTCTTTCATGATTGGATAGTTTTAAAACAATTGGTAAGAACGAAGGGACCAGCTGCTTCAGGCGGCCAAGCTCTGAGACTGGAATGGAGAGGAGGCATTGAAAAAAATTAAACATTTTACCAGGAGAGGGAAATTTAAAAGAGCTACATAAAAATTTTGTAAGGTAGAAGAGATTTATGGAACAGTGGCCCTTGGTGGGGCAAAGTATCTTTGATTTAAAAAAAAAAAAAAACACCTATTTCTCACATTTGTGTACCAAAACCTCAGTTCTGTGGGGCAGTCCACAAAGCAGAGTCATCTCTGAAGGCTAATTAGCCTGCTGACACTTGTGCAGGACTACCCGCCTCTACAGTTATCTTTAAGTGACAGAGCTCATTCCACAAAGAGCGGGGCCACCAAGTCCCAGGCCCTTCCCAGCCTAAGCCTCCCGCCACCTAAATATCTCAGCATGTCTATATCCAGCCTTCCTTATTTCCATGATAGGGATGTTATAACTAGAGTAGAAGATTGCAGGCTCCCTAGCTTGGGATGGTTCTTCATTTTCACTTAGGGTAGTTCAGTCTCAAATAGTACATGTCTTCCCCAGGTGTGCTTGGCAATGGCTCTCCAAGGTTCAAGAAAAACAAAATAAATATTCTCCAATCTTGACCTTGATGCAGAAGTCACCGTCACAACGACTCCTCCAACTGAATTGAAGTCTTGTGAGAATTGTGGATTTGTGTGAGCTAAATCATTAACATAAATCACCCTTTCTTCCCCTCCCTTCCCTTCCCGCACTCTCTGCTATGTTTCTTCAGAGAACTTGGAACAATAGATAACTTCTAAGAATCCAATACCTACTTCTGTGTACCTCCTGGTCTAAAACCAATGAATTATGTCCATATGACTTTTAAAACCGAATTCAATCTAATCAGAATATGTAACTTGAAAACTATACGTTTTCACCTAATTCTAAGCTAATATAATTTTTAATGCATCCCAAGCTCAAATCAATCCACAATACCAGTTACACTGAGTTATCCCAGTAAAATAAAATCCTCCAAACTTCAAAGTCTAACAAACAAAAACATCGCCATACCTATCACTATCCCTGACTTCAAGCTCTATTATAGAGCTATAGTCCTGAAAACAGCTTGGTATTGGCACAAAAATAGACAGGTAGACCAATGGAATAGAGTTGAAAACCCTGATATTAACCCGCACACCTATGAACACCTGATTTTTAACAAACAATCCAAATATGTACGCTGAAACAAAGAGAACATCTTCAATAACTGGTTGCAGACATGTAGAAGACTGCAGATAGACCCAGGCCTTTCGCCCTGCACAAAACTTAAGTGAAAATGGATCAAAGACCTCAACATAAACCCAGCCACACTGAACCTATTAGAAGATAAAGTGGGAAATACCCTTGAATTAATTGGTACAGGAGACTGCTTCCTGAACATAACACCAGTAGCACAGACACTGAGATCAATTAATAAATGGGACCTCCTGAAACTGAGAAGCTTCTGTAAGGCAAAGGACACAGTCAGTAAGACAAAACGACAACCCACAGATTGGGAAAAGATATTCACCAACCCCACATCTGACAGAGGGCTGATTTCCACAATTTACAAAGAACTCAAGAATCTAGTCACCAAAACACCAATTAATCCAATGAAAAAGTGGACCTGCTTTATGATACATAGTAGTGACCATGCTTTATCAGAGCTGTTTTTAATGATGTTGCTCAGAATGGTTTCCTCCCAGATGATGACTGAGAAGCTAATTTAAAAAAAAAAATGGTGTCAAGTACCACAAGAGTAACAGAATTGAGCTGTTTTCTGGGATTTTGTTTTTTACTTTTTTGTTGTTGTTGTTTGTTTTTTGTTTTTGTTTTTGTTTTGTTTTTGTTTTTTAAATGGAGTGTGCTGGATGTCTCTACAATTTTGTTCAAATGACTGCAGAACCTGGAAAAGCTGTTGCTGCTATTGATGCATAACATATTGCCATTATTGCTCTCTCTCTCTCTCTCTCTCTCTCTCTCTATATATATATATATATATATATATATATGTATATTGTAATTCAAATATGTGATGAATCCAAGGTGTTTCAGAGAGTGCTCACCTGTGCATGCAAATTTGATTTCATCTTTAATAAGTAGTAAAGTTATATGCTTGCCAAAAAAAAATAAGTGACACACTGGAAGACAAATGTCACATAATTTCAATTTTATGTGTAACCTAGAAATGATGAACTTATGGGAACAGAGAGCAGAATTGTGGCTATTAGGCTTCAATGTGGGTCTTTTAACAATGGGGAAACAATTGGTTTAAGGATATAAAACTGCAGTTGGACAAGAGGCATGGACTCTCTGAAGTCTTGAGGTCTACTGAGAGCATGATAAATATGGTTGATAACAATATGCTATATTTTAAAAGTTGTGAGATAGTATACTTTAAGTGTTCTCAAAACAAAAATGATGAATATGTGTGATATAACATGTTAATTGGTTTAATTTAGTCATGCCATTGTGAACATACTGTATTGTGTATCATAATTGCGCATGACTTTATTTATGAGCTAAATAAATGAATAAAAAAAAACAATGGAATCTTGAAATTTGCAGGAAAATAGATGGAACTAGAAGAAACCATTCTGAGTGAAATAACCCAATCACAAAAAGACAAACATGGTATGTATTCACTCATATGTGGATTTTAGACATAGAGTAAAGGATTACCAGCCTACAATCCATACTGCCAGAGAAACTAGTAAATGAGGAGGACCCTAAAAGAGACAAACATTGTCCCCTGGAGATGGGGAAAGGGTCATGATCCCCTGAGCAAATTGAGAGCATGGGAAGAGGGGGGAGGGAGCTATGAGAATGAGAAGGGAAGAAGAGGAAGGATGCAGAGGTCATGAGGGAGCCGAAAGGTTGACTTAGAAGAAAGGATATGTGATAGGTAGGGTTTTAGGTGGAGGGTGGTAGGGGAGGAAGGGAGGGTGAAGGGAACTGGGATTGTCATGTAATTCAATATTGTTTCTAATTCAAATAAAAAACAATAAAAAAAATTGCCATACCATATCTCACCACTTCAATACTTATGCAATTGTTTTAAGAGACACGTACAATATATCTAATATTTTTGCTATTAAATTATTTTTATTTTTAACTTTTCAAAAGATATATTTTGATCATGTTTTTCCCTAACACCTCCCAGCTCCTCCCCACATCTCTGCTCCCCCTCCCCCAACTTCATGTCCTCTCGCACTCTATGGCCGCTAACTTTTCTTTGAAATTTAGTGTCTTATCAAATCTTGTCAAAATCTTAAAATTCCCTTCCTGTTTGATTCAGTGCATATAAGGACTTTCTGCTTTGTGTTAACTAAATATTAATCTCTGTCAAGCAAAAAAAGCTATAGTTGAGATCAAGAGAAATATCTAACACAGTCAACTCTAAATGAGCCCTTAATTCAAATGGTAATGATATAAATATAATAACCCAAACATTCGCAGGGCATGTTTTATATGTAAAGAAAGGACACACTGCTCCAGATGCTCCCAGTCTCGAGTGTCGGTTATAAACATGGGAGTCTTATAACAGGATAAATTGCTTATTCCTCAAAACAATTTCCAATTTCCTTTTTAGTGAGACAGGAAAAATAAAGCTAACATCACAGGACTGGTGTGAAGATTAAAATACAGACAAAGCACTTGACACACTGCCTGGTACACAGCAGTAGTTGATGTGTGTCTACTTCGAAACACACAGTAAGAACTCATCCAGAGTTAGAGCTATTCCTGATTCAGCATGTTCTCCTAAGTCACTCTGAGACTAAAACACAGGGTAAAGGTAGAGGGAAGGGGTGGGGGGGGAGAGAGAGAGAGAGACAGAGAGACAGAGAGAGACAGAGAAAGAGACAGAGAGAGAGAAAGAGAGAGCGCACCACAGGTCAGTGAGTGGCTTGCTGTTGTTGTATGAAGATGCTACATAAATACCTGTTAAAGGCTGAAGATTCTTTCGAAGACAGCTTAGAAGTACACTTTGATTCAGTCTCTTGGCAAGTGGCACCTTCTGGTTGGTCAAAAAGGAATAAACACAGTGATGTCTTAGATTTGGCTAAGCATTTAATGTATTTCAAATTGTTGAATTTGGCAAAATCTAAAGTAATTTTGCCAAGCCCTTAACTTTTTAACTTGAGTGTATCCAAGGGAAAGCCAGCTTGTAGAATTTGATCATTCAGATTAGAAACTCATTAAAATGTACAGAGTGCTTTTTCCAGGCCCCAAAACTCCTCCCCAAATCATCACAGTTTAGCACTGGGAAGATAAATATGCCTCGATGAACCACTGCTCTGTATGCTAAGTTGCTGAGACTCAGAGGAAAGATTAACTCAGAAAGGCCTCATGAAAGAAGAAAACATTTGACGACATAATTGAAGGAGTGAAGTCGCTCTAAATACACAGGAAATGGAAAGCCCTCCAAGAACGCTGGGAACTGACGTTACATAACAGCTAACAAGGACAATATGCAAAATCCCAGTTACTGGATTTTGACTTACATGTGTTTTTCTGAAATGTCTTGAACAGCTGGAGTTTCAGGAATATCCAGAGAATAATCCCCAGGGGATATTTATTCATCATTGTGTGTCGATACAGGCCAGCTTGCTAACAAACACTGAGAAACAATGCTAAGGAAGACAGGCATGTCCTTATCACCCATGTGGAAGATGTATTTTAGAGAAAAGAAACTGAAGACACATCAAATGAGGTAGGTAGCACATGCCTGCAATACTAGCACCTGGGATGTAGAGATGGGAGGGCCAGGAATTTAAGGTCATCCTCAGTTATGTGGTAAGTTCAAGGCCAACCTGGGCAACATCAAACTCAGACTCAGTCTCAAAAGAATAAAATAAAATAAAGCCACCAAGTATTTGCAAACTATAGAAGAGTTGGAACAGATCAAGTATTAAAAGTCATGCTAGGATTAAAAGGTAGTGCTGGGATAATGCAAATGAGCCACTGGCCAGTTTGTTTGTCCTAGAGACTGCACCCAGGAATTCGTGCACACAACGCAAACACTCTACCAACTAAGCTACAGTCCCAGACTTACCATGATGATAAGAACAGTCTTATCATCATGGATTTTAAGTTGTAACCTTAAGACATTAATAAAATAGAATCATATATAGAGAGATTTTTAGTTCTTAAATACCTTAAGATTTATTAGGCCCAGTTTTTGTTAGGACAAATCTAAGGCACTGAGATGTAAAATGCATTTGATAAAAACAAGGGGCCAAGAAAGAAACAAAGCTAGGCCTTTATATAGGTTTCCCAGTTTACATTCAGTGTCTATCCTTTCATTCAACCTTTACTGAGCACCTACTATATGCTATCAAGGAAGTTAAATGTTATCAAGGAAGAAACAAACAAACCAAAACCTACCACTCCCCAGCCCAGTCCTAGGGATAAGTATGAAAATAATGAACTCAAAACAAGCCACGCGACACAAGATGACCCAAAGTTTGCAGCAGTGAGAGTGGAGACCCTAACCGTGCTGAGGAAGATGACAAAGGCTTCACTCATGTCTGGTAAATTCCACACAATCAGTATGACGCCTAGAAATACAAAAGGAAGAAGCATTCCAGAAAGAAAAGATGAAAGTTTACACAGAAGGAGTAAATATTAAAGAGTTTCCTCTGCTTCTGAGATTTCTTTTTCTTATCCTTTTCTAAAGCACTAATATACATAAGCAAGCAGTGCCCAACACTATAAACCCAAAATCCCCACAGTGGTCCCTATGCAGGTCACCTTATCATGAAGGTTCTGTCATTTAACATTAAACTGCTTCAGTGGCTCCTTTTGGTATTCTCTCTACACTTTAAAGTCACGTATGTGCAGCAGGAAGGCATCCATTATCCATCCTGTATCCATTTCATCTTCCCATCCTAGTTTCCCAATATGGTTATGAGAGTGTGGGGCTTTCTAAGCAATTGCTGTGACTAAATGTATGGAACTTACTAAAGTTGTGTGTGTGTGTGTTTCCTTCCTGTTTTACCCTTATACGTAATACCTCTCATGTTTATTTGCTTATATTTAATTCTTTTTTATTAATCTCTTATTAAATCCTTCTCCCACATTCCAAAGTTTTAAAGACATTTCAAATTATAATTCTCATTTGGACCAATGAAATGGCATATAGGTAAATGTGCCAGCTACTAAACCTGAAGATCTAAGATCCATCTCTGGGACCCTCATGGCATGGGGGAAAGACAACCTACTCCTAAAAGATGCCTTTTGACCTACACACACACACACACACACACACACACACACACACACACACCACACGAGAGAGAGAGAGAGAGAAGAGAAGAGAGAGAGAGAGAGAGAGAGAGAGAGAATCACACAAAGATACACATTCGCTCACACAGAGATACACATTCGCTCACACAGAGATACACACACACACACACACACACACACACACACACACACACACACACACGTGAATGAATAATAATACTTAGTATTATTAAAATCAAATTGGATCAATTATGTTCTCCCTGTAGCAATGACCCCTAGAAGTCTGTTCCTGTTGTCAGGGACACTGGCCTTTCAGACTATTCCTTGTGCTTCTCATCTATATGACAGCCCATCTTGCCTAAGTTCTGTGCCTTCCTGTTTCTTGTTTCGTACCTTCACTTTGGTAGACACCACCTCCCACTAGCTTCCCAAGAAAGGTGTGTTAGAGGTAATATTTAAAAATTTACATATCTATGTCAATCAAACCTTACTCTATTTTGACAATGTAAAAAAAAAAATTCAAGGTTGAAAATTACTCTTTTAGAACTATTGTTCAGTCACCACTCTGTTATCTTCTACTTTCTAATAGTGCTCTAAAGAAACCTGGAATCACTCTTATTCCGAGTTTTATGTGATTTTTGTAGTGTGTGTGTGTGTATACTCTGAAAGCATGAGTTTAAACTATATATATCTGTAGCCCTTTTTTGTTGTTGTTGTTGCTGTTGGCTTTTCAAGACAGGGTTTCTCTGTGTAGCCCTAGCTGTCCTGGGACTAGCTCTGTAAACCATGCTGGCCTTGAACTCATAGAGATCCCCCTACCTCTGCCTCCCAAGTGCTGGGATTAAAGGTGTGTGCCACCACCACCAGACATAGCTTTCTTTTTCTTTCTTTCTTTCTTTTTTTTTTCAGCCAACATAGAGTATCTCAGTATCTCAACATAGTTACTCTCATAGAGTAAACAGGGAACTTTCTTATACATGAAATCCAGAGGTTGTGGCTGCTGACATGGATTCCCTAGATCTCAGAATTCCACTATTTCCTGCTACAAAATAGTCAGTGTGGCTGTGACATCTTGCTAACTAACATTCCAGGCAAGAGAAGTTGGAGAGGAGAGGATCAGAAAGTAACAGAGGCACTGTTACAAAACAATGTTTCTTCTTCTGAACACTTTCTTCAGCAGACCCTGCTCACACTTTATAGACCAGCACTGTCACAGAACACGGAAACTGAGAGCAGTAAGCTGTTTACCTCCCAACCTAAATAGAGTTCCTTTCAAAAAGAGTAGAGGAAAAGTTAGATATTAGAAAGGGTCAAAAGAGATAAACAAGAGTATGTTACAGAATTATGCAATTCCCACTCTGTAAGTCCTTCAAAAATTTAAAACACATATTTCCAGGTCCTGGCAAATTTTCTTTTTTAACTTATTTGGTATTTTCCTTCCTTCTGTTTTCTTGGTCCTTTCTCTTCTATTAGGTTCATAAATCCAGAAGATAAGCCTCTGATATTGATTATCCACTTGGATTTCTTAAATGCTAGGGCCTAGTGCTGGCTAGGCAAGAACCACTAAGCTATAACCCCAGACAATTTATCTCTGCTGATTGAATCTCACTACTTTTTAGTTCTACTTCCTGAGAGATTTCCTTATTTCCTATTGAGTATTTTCTTGGAATGCTTTCTTTCTTTCTTTCTTTCTTTCTTTCTTTCTTCCTTCCTTTCTTTCTCATTCCTTTTCACAGCAATATTCTTACTTTATGTGTATAAACCTTACTTTTTTTCTTGAAGTATAAGGACATCCAGGTTAGAATCCTTGTTACTAATACTATATAGAAAAGAAGGAAGCTAAAAGCATTGCCAAAGTCTTAGTTACTTTTTTATTGCTGGGAAGAGATGCCATGACCAAGAAAAAACAAAAGAGAGCATTTATTTGGAAGCTTACCTACAGCGTAAGAGGATGAGTCCATGACCATCATGGTGGAGACCATGGTGGCAAGCAGGCATGGTGCTGGAGCAGGAGCTAAGAGCTTATATCCTGACTGTAAGTCAGAGGCAGAGAGAGCCTGGGCCTGGCTTGGGCTTTTTGAAACCTCAAAGCCCAGTCCCCAGTCACATACCTCCTCCAACAAGGTCATACCTCCTAATCCTTCCCAAAATAGTTCCCTCAACTAAGGACCAAGCATTGACTTAAATGAGTGTATGGGGGTGGGCACAGATAGTCCCATTCAAACCACCACAACACGTATACAGACGTCTTCAAGTCATCTTACTCCTCTGCTCTACTCTAGAGATGCTCAGAGTTCATCACAGATTCAACCTTCCTCTGTTGCACAAATGGGGAAGCAGTTGTCACCAATGCCAGAAAAGGGTGAGGACCAAAAAACACAATGAATTTCCAGCAACCCCTGTTTACATCCCATTCACATCACCTCTCCCCCACAACCTCACCCACTTTCTCTCCTATCTAATCCCTTAGATTTTTGAGGTGTTCTCAGATTGTGCTAGATGACTCGGTATGCACCTCTGCAGATGGTTAGATGTGACATTCTCACTGCTGATTATCCACAAGTCTTCCATCTGCTTTCCATCCTCCTACACTATAGATGGTAGCTAGAGATACCTCCTAGACTTACTGAAAATGCAATATGTGATTCTACTGTTTTGTTTATTTGTTATTTAGGTGACATCTGGTAAAGAACAGAAAGAAGTACTCTTTGTGTCATCTGGAAACAGTCAAGTCTCTATCAAAGTTAAAGAACATCCATGCATTTGGAACAAAATATATTACAAGCAAAATTCCACTCATTTTTAGCATACTATCCTGGTGCTCATACAACCCTGACTTAGAAAAGCTATTTCACTATTGTTTATGTTTCTACTAATATGATATAGTATCAAAGGCTATTGCTCTAAGGTCACACTGCCTGAATGTAAATCCTGTCTTTAATACTTGACTAACCAAGTGGTCTGGACAAATTATCATTATGCCAATCTCTTAACCTACAAATGTGCAGCAGTGGTAAGGACTAACTGAACAAAGTACTTGGCATATAAAGATACATAAATACTAACTGCTATTATTAACTACAAATAGCTCAGTTTTCAAAAAGTATTTGAATGACAATTACAGGTGCAAACTTGCTGATTCTTGTAAATAACATTATCAGGTAAACACTATGGCTAGTTACAGGTATCAACATGCTGAATCTTGTAAATAACATTATGAGGTAGACACTAGAGCTAGGCCAATTATAAAAAGAAGGAAATGATGTAAAAATAAGTTCAGTGATTTGCTTAAGACCTCATAACAGAAGTAAATAACTGAGATCCATTTCCAAAAAATGTGGTTCCAGTGTAACCACATACATAAACAACCTCTTTGTTCTTTTAGACTATACCAGTTAGGTCTTATTTAGTACTACAGACAAATTAAAGAAACATTGCAAAATAACACTATAAAATTTGAATAAAATTGTATCCCTCTATTTAGAAGCAGCATTCTATGAGTAAAGAACAACAAACCATGGGGCTGGAGCTCTGAATACAAAAATACAGTTGAAATGACTGGAAGGCTACAAATGAGTAGAAGGCATGAAGAAGAATCATATCTATCGCCATGCACTAAACTTAAGTCCAAATGTATCAAAGACCTGCATATAAATCCAGCCACACTGAACCTCTTGGAAGAGAAAGTGGAAGGACCCTTGAACAAATTGGTACAGGAGACAGCTTCCTGAACATAACACCAGTAGCACAGACACTGAGATCGACAATTAATAAATGGGACCTCCTGAAACTGAGAAGCTTCTGTAAGGAAAAGGACATGCTCAACAAGACAAAACAGCAGCCAACAGGAAAGGAAAAGATATTCACCAACCCCACATCTGATAGAGGGCTAATCTCCAAAATATACAAAGAACTCAAGAAGCTAGTCTCCAAAACACCAAACAATCCAATTGAAAAGTGGCATACAGAACTAAATAGAGAATTCTCAATAGAGGAATCTAAAATGGCTGACAGGCACACAAGAAAGTGTTCAACATCCTTAGCCATCAGGGAAATGCAAATCAAAACAACACTGAGACACCATCTTACTCCTGTCAGAATGGCCAAAATCAAAAACACCAATGACAGTTCATGTTGGAGAGGATGTGGAGAAAGGGGAACACTCCTCCACTGCTGTTGGGAGTGTCAACTGTACAGCCACTTTGAAAATCAGAATGGCGGCTCCTCAAGAAAATGGGAATCCGTGTACCACAAGATCCAGCAATTCCACTCTTAGGCATTTACCCAAAAGATGCAAATTCATACAACAATGACATCTGTTCACTGATGTTCATAGCAGCACTATTAGTAATAGCCAGAACTCACTCATATGTGGATTTTAGACATAGAGTAAAGGATTACCAGCCTACAATCCACACTGCCAGAGAAGCTAGTAAACAAGGAGGACCCTAAAAGAGACATACATGGTCCCCTGGAGAAGAGGAAAGGGACAACATCTCCTGAGCAAATTGGGGGCACAGGAGGATCGGGGAGGGAGCTAGGAGAATCAGAAGGGGAGAAGAGGAGGGGTGAGGAAGACATGAGGGAGCAGAAAGGTTGAGTTGGGGGAAGAATAGAAGAAAACAAGAAAGGAGATACCATAATAGAGGAAGACATCTTAGGTTTACAGAGAAATCAGGCACTAGGGAAATGTCTGGAGATCTACAAAGATGACCCCAGCTAACAATCTAAGCAACAGAGGAGAGGCTACCTTAAATGCCCTCCCCTGATAATGAGATTGATAACTGACTTATATGCCATCCTATAGCCTTCATCTAGCATCTGGTGGAAATAGAAGCAGATACCCACAACTAATCACTGAACTGAACTGGAATCCAGTTGCAGAGAAGAACGAGTGATGTGCAAAGGAGTCCCGAACAAGCTGATGAAACCCACAGAAACAGCTGACCTGAACATCAAGGAATTCTTGCTCCCCAGACTAATAGCTGGGATACCAGCATAGGACTGATCCAGACCCCAGGAACATGGGTTTCTGTGAGGGAACCTCAGAAATCTATGGGACCTCCTGTAGTAGTTCAGTACTTATCCCTAGCATAGGTGTGGACTTTGGGAGCCCATTCCACATAGAGGGATACTCCCTGAGCCAAGACACACAGGGGTGGGCCTAGGTACTATCCCAAAGGATATGATAGACTCCGATGGCTCCCTATGGAAGGCCTCACCTCCCTGGGGAGCAGAAAGGATATGTGATAGGTAGGGTTTTAGTTGGGGGGCGGTGGTACAGAAGTAGGGGAGGGAGAGGGAACTGGGATTGACATGTAAAACAATCTTGTTTCTAATTCAAATTTAAAAAATAATAAAATAAAAAAGATCATGATAAGATGCTGGAGAGTTTAATCTTTGGTCATTATAATAATAGGAAAAACTACAAGATCAAGTGCTACCAACAATGAAGGACAATTAGAACTCTCCAAATACTGATGGTAGAAAGGCAGACTGAACAGCCACTTTGGAAAACACCTTGACCATTTCTGATCCAATTTAAGCATTCATGTAACCTGTTCTCAAATTCCATTCGTAGGTAACCAAATAAGTGGGTTTATTTTCCACACAGAAACATGAATATTTAGAACGGCACTACCCAAAACTAAAGTTGTAAACTGTGGAGCTCAGTGGTTAAGACCATTGGTTATTCTTGCAGAGCACCCGAGGTCAATTCCCAGCACCTACATGGCAGCTAACTCCAGTTCCAGGGGATCCATCACCATCTTCTGCACTGCACTCACGTGACACATAGACATATAGGCACAACATATATACACAAAACAAATAGAAATTTTAAGTTGTTAAACTGGTCTGTGTGATGTTTCAATGTGCACGTGTTCATCTGTGTATGGATATGCATTCTCATGTATACATGTGAAGGACAGAACCAAATGTCAACTCTCTTCCTCAATCACGCTCCAATTTATTTTTTGAAACAAGGTCATTCACTGAAGCTGGAGCTTCCTCAGTGATTCAGACACACTGACTGCTCAGAGCCCCAGGATTCCAATCCTCCAATCTCTGCCAACACAACACTGGGCTTTCAGGGGAGTGCCAGAGCCCTGACTTTCACATGATATCCAGATTGATATTCACTAACTTTTCCTCATTTATAATACTTTACAACTGGTATTAACTAAACATCATGAAAGTGATATAATTTACTGACTTAACAAAGTAGGTGCTACAAGGAAAATCCTGTAGTTTACTAATTGCTGATCACACAAAGCACATGAATGTCACCTTCCAGGCATGACATGACCTTTGCTCGCAGGAAATCACAGGCGCTGTGACACAAGACTTGTGCAAGATCAAGGTAGTCAAAATTCTAGTGCGGATCAGTGAGGGGCTCATTAGAACCCATACTATGTGATGACCTGTTGGTAGTGGATGGCTGCTAGGCAGAGAAATTACTTTTCTTCAGGCATGTGACCATTAGTAGACTGCCCATATTCCAGTGGAAGGTCCCACACCCATGTGTCTGTGGGCAGCACTTGGATTCACCAGGTTATTTTTTAAGTAAATAAGGATGAAGTGTGGGGAGGAGAAAAGGAAGGGGATTTGAAGTTGGAGGAATATATGCAGGAAAGGGCCAGGGTAGGTAAAGAGAGGGGGTAAATATGTGTCTCATAAGCTCATGTGTTTGAGTACTTGGTAACCAGCAAATGCTACTGTTTTTTCAGGTCATGATACCTTTGGTTGGGCCTACTTGGAGAAAATGGGTGTATAGCCCAGTCCCACTTCTGCCCCAAATTCTCTGTTTCCTGGCCCAATGGTACATGACCATAGCAAGTCCAGCTGCCACAGATGGAGCCTCAGATACCATGTCTACCCCATCATGTTAGAAAGTACCTCCTTACCTGTAAACCAAAATAACTCCTTCCTTTCTTTAAAAGCAAAGAAAAACCAAAACATCTTTTTCTCTTTTGGAAGTGTTAAAATGTCATTATTTAAATGTGTTTATATACGTGTGCCATTTGAGTGCGCATGTGGGTACATGTTTCTGAGAGTTATGTATACGTGTACCATTACACATGCATGCATGCATATATAGGTGAGGGATCAATCTTGGATGTCATTCCCCAAGTTCTGTCCACCTTGTTTTATGAGACAGGATCTTTGCTGGGGCCTGCAGCTTAATTATTAGATGCTGGGATTACGTACCCACACCCACATCTAGCTTTTTCACTTGAGCTCTGATGATCACACTCACATCCTGCTTATATAGAAACCACTTATCAACTGAGCTAGCTCTCTAGCCTCTCAAACCATTAAAGACACAACTTTAAAGAAACTCCGAGCACAATTTAAGAGATTATCTTATATACATAAACTACATAAAATACTTCTAGAGTAACCACTGACACTAACAATAAGCTGGAATTCGATTATAGAGACTCATCAGAATGAACCCCCCAGAAAGCTACCTGGTATCATGGAACTTCACCATATATAAATTGTCTAATGCAACATTCTACAGTGCAAGAATATAAGATATTGATGTCCTCCACCTAATAGCTTAGTAAATGAAACACTGAAAAGATGTAGAAACATGAATAAATGGCTGGATGAGCACCAGTGTTCTAATGCTGTCTGATAAATATAGCTAGTTTGAGTACTTAAAATGTGGCCGATTCAAATCAAGAAGTGCTCTAGGAAAAATGGGTGGGGCGTGGACAGGAGGTGAGGGAGGGAACAGGAGGAGGGGAGGGAAGACAAACTGTGGCTGGTACGTAAAATAAATAAATAAATAAATAAATAGTACTGTAAATATAAAATACAAGTCTACATACTTGGTAAAACATAAAGACTGCAAAACACCTAACTAATAACTGCTTTTACTGATTATATGTACAAATGCCTTGTATTTATCAGATCACATAAAACACATTAAAATTAATTTCAGGGGAATCTACTAGTGATGTTCTTTCATATGGACATGCAATTAAACTTCCTTCTAAGTTTTTATGATTATACCCTAAGACTAGTGTTGCCTTCTCTGAGCCTTGGTCAAAGAAGGTTGTCTCGGTGGTCTATGATAGACAAAGTGGTATGTGTTATGGAGGAGAGGGAGGGAGGGAGGAGAACATAAGGGATCAGGAAGGTTAAGTTGGAGGAAGAATAGATTATAGCAAGATAAGAGATACCTTAATAGAGGGAGCCATTATAGGTTTACAGAGAAATCTGGCACTAGGGAAATGTTCAGAGATCCACAAGGATGACTCCAACTAAGAATCTAAGCAATAGTGGAGAGGCTACCTTAAATGTCCTTCCCCTATAATGAGATTGATGGCTACCTTATATGCCATCCTAGAGCCTTCACCTAGTGGCTGATGGAAGCAGAAGCAGACACCCACGGCTAAACACTGAGCTGAACTCTGGAATCCAGTTGCAGAGAGGGAGAAGTGATGAGCAAAGGGGTCAAGACCATGCTGGGGAAACCCACAGAAACAGCTGACCTGAGCAAGTGGGAGCTCATGGAACCCAGTCTGAGAGCTGGGGAACCAGAATAGGACCGATCTAGGACCCCTGAATGTGGGTGTCAGTTAGGCTGTCTGGGATGTCTATGGGACCTCTGGCAGTGGAACCAGTATTCATCCATAGTATATGAATGGACTTTGGGAGCCCATTTCCCATAGAGAGATACTCTCTGAGACTAGATACACGGGGGAGGGCCTAAGCCCTGCCCCAAATGATATGACAGACTTTGAAGATGCCCCACGAAAAGCCTCACCCTTCCTGGGGGTGGGATGGGGAGGTCAATGGAGGGCACGGGAAGGTGAGAGGGAGAGGGAACTGGGACTGATTTGTAAAATAAGATGTTTCCTAATTTAAATAAAAATTTATATAAAAAAGTGGTATGTGACAGTCAAAGCAGTCTGTGATAGATAATCAAAGCAGGGAGCCATCACTGGCCAAAGCACTGACAATAAATGACATCTGAGTACTTGGTCACAAACAGGACATTTATGTCACCCCACCCAAGGTCCAGGGGACATCACAGACGAGAAGGAAGGCTTGTGGGAACTGAAGGACAGAAAAAGTGCAGTAAGACACTGTCTTCTGGATATAATGTGGCTCTTGTTACAATTGCAAACGCACAGCAGTGTTGTGTTTATAAACACAAAGCTATGAAAATGAAGGCAAAGGAAGAGGGGTTGGAGGGTGGAGACTCGTTGGGAAGAAGAAAGGTGTCTTCAGGAGTGGAAAGGGGATGAGAGGGGCAGTGGGGTGGTGGATGTAATCACAGTGCATTGTACACATGCATGATACTTTCAAAAATATTTCTAATTAATTAAATTTAAGAATATCAGAGAGCTGGAAAAAGTTAATATCACCACTTTTTGGTGTGATAATTAAGAGGTAAAATGCAATCATTTGGAAATTTTAAACTGTATATGTGTCTTGCATTATCTTTCTACTAGCGCTGGTTGCAGTACTCCAAGAGCAGCATGGTGCACCAACATAAAGCATCCAGAAGCAGACAGATGTGCGTGTACCTCTCAGACTCCATGTACATTTATTAAGTGACTCTATAGAGCATTACAGAACATTCCTATGATGAAGTATAGGTTAGATTATTAAATGTACACTCTAGTGATTTTGAGAAGCTGTGATACATAAAAGATGTAAAGTATTGCTACAATCAATAGCCACTCAGTATTTATTCCTATTTCCTTCTCTTTTCCAGCTCATTTCCCACTAATTTAAGCCAAAGCCAAACTTCCATAATGCACCCATTAGTCTCAAGGCCTGTCTTCCCTCATGTTTCCATCTAGGTTAATACAACCCCTACGACCAGAAAAGCAGACAGAGGCTGGTGGCCATTGATTAACCAAGGTAAACACTGGATCCAGCAATAAAATGGGCCCAAACAGTGAATCAACAACAATTTTTAAAATCACTTTTATTTGATCCATATGGATTTCATCCTAGAAACAGACCGGCAAATACCAAGAAGATAACACATACAGATAATGAAATAATACCAAAGAATAAAGCAGAGAAAACAAAACAGAGATAAGGCATTGATTTGTTTACCTCACACATATGCTTTATATGTTATATGATTCAGAAAGATCCAGTTTACAGTTCTAGACTACGAGTCTCTTTATGATAAGGATGAGTGAATGTGTTGTCCCTTGAATCCAAAATGACCTACCATACCTTCATAACCCCTGTGCACTAACATGCCAAAAAATTGCATCCACAGGTGCACTAGTGGAAATTTTATTATGGAAATAACCAACAATTTTCTGATTGTAACTGTAAACTCTGTGCAGAAAAGAAGTCATACCTGGAACTGTAAGCCTCTCAAAAGCCCATGGATGAGGGACGTCACAATCCCCAGTGGTGATGCTATTGCTGTTGTTTTACTAAATGGACATGATATACCCATCAAAATGCTTTCTAAATAACTATATTTGTACGCACAGATTAATGCTGCTGTCAGCTTTGGTCAAAGAAGCTTCTATCTTCAGCGGGTACTGCAGACACTTAGCACCAGTCAAATTTCTGAGAATAGATAACTGTTGAATGGTCAGTCTTACTAACTAGAACACAGTAGCATCCCTACAAGGCTCAGGGAATAGTGAAGAATAGAGGAAAAGGGGCAGGGGATGTACATTTCGGATTAAGTAATGGAGTGCTGTGGGATGCTGTTTTCTATACATGACATGGCTGTTACATCCTTGAATCCACAGAAGCTTTATCCACAAAGGATCTTCAGAAGATTGGGCCCATAAACATCCTGTCATAGATGGGGAGGGGCTCAAAAGGCCCAGGTGATCAATGGCAGCTGGAGGAAGCAAAGACAGTTTCTCTAGTGGTTTACTCACTGGAATGTCCCCCTACCCTGAAGAAACCTTTCACTCATGTTCCTGTACACAATCCTAATAAGTTTACTGAGACATACATAACACACACACACACACACACACACACACACACACACACACACACACACACACACAAAGAGAGAGAAACAGAGAGAGAGAGAGAGACAGAGAGAGAGAGAGAGAGAGAGAGAGAGAGAGAAAAGAATTAGTTAGAAAGAAGGATGGTCAGTGGTAGTACAAAGATGATAGTAATGGAATGAGTATGATCAAAACACATTATATACATATATGAAAATGTTATCATGAAACCCACTATTGTGCATAATTAATACATATTAATAAAATACTAAAAAAAACAAATGCTTGCAAGGATATTAGAGAAAAGGAATCTGTGTATTGCTAGTGAACATGTAAATTAGTAAACCATTATGGGGAAAACAGGATGGATGAAGCAAAAAACTCTCAATAGAATTACCATACAACCCAGCAATCCTACTTTTCAGTCTTTGCCCAAAAGATTAATTCTACATGTAAACATCAACTGAAATATATCTGTGTGCATTTTAATAACTCGTTTTCCCAAAATACATGTAATGATTCTAATTACTGAGAAACTGCACTTGAAGAAAAACACCAAAATTACTTTCAGAAATTTTCAATGATAATATAAGATTGAGTTTTCTTTTTATAACAGTTTGCAGTATTGAAGAGGAAAATAGAAGGATTTGAGTGGATAGCTTCATTAGTAAAGCACTTGTCTTTCAAACACTAGAACCTGAGTTCAATCCCAATATCAACATAAAAAGCAGGGCACACTGGTACACACACTTGTAATCCCAGTGCCGGGAAGACAGAGACCAGAATGCCTGAGACTCACTGACCATTAAGTCTAGCCTAAGTAGTGAGATCCAGGCAAATGAGAGACGTTGTGTCAAAAGAAGTAGATGTCATTCTGATGATGATACCCAGGGTAGTCCTCAGGCCTCCACACATATGTACACACATATGTAGGTGTACATGTGCATGTGTGTATGCATGCACACACACATACACACATGGGGGCAAAACAAAATCATAATACAGTAATGAAATCATCTATTTCATTAAAAACAGAATCTATAATTAACCAAAAGGCAATCATTCTACACTATCTTAGTAGCTTGTCAAGCATACTATAATCAGATGCCAACTACTAGAATTCTGGCACATCTTTATTAACTAGGCCAGAATCCTACTCTAAGTGGGGCCAAGATGGCATCTTGAGAAGATTCCAGGCAGGTCCATTCATCTATCATTTTAAGACCCCCAGGTGATTCCAATGTGCAGCCTGAGAGCCACTGAACCAGCTCCTCAGAGACCCACTTCAATTGAATGTGTTCTCTCTTGAGCTCAGATCCCCAGATCCTTTTACGAATCCTGGCAACTGGCTGACTGAGAGTTAGGAACATCAAATTGGAAGAGATGATTAATTTTATGTGTCAACTTGGCTAAGCTATGGTGCCCAGTTGTTGATCAAACAGTCTAGATGTTATAGTATAAGTATTTTTAGATGTGATAATGCTTCAATCGGCAGAGTTTTATTTAGTAAAGCAGATTACCTTCCCTAATGTGGATGAGCTTCACCCAATCTTTCGAAGCAAAGAATGAGGTTTTCAGAAGGCATTCTGCCTCTGGAATACAACACAGACATTGTCTCGAGTTTTCAGCCTTCGTATTCTGGGCAAATGATTTCAGGCTGATGGGGATGTTCTTCTATATATATGTTTCTCTTATTGGTTGATGAATAAAACACTGGCAAATAGAGGGAGGAAGATAGGCTGGGCAAGGAGACACAGAGAATTCTGTGAAAGGTAGGCAGAGGAAGCCCGCCAAAAACAGACAATATGTAGCCGCCAAAGGAGATACACGTCCGGGCATTCTCCGATAAGCCAACACCATGTAGAAATACATAGATTAGTAGTTATGGGTTAATAGTTAAGGCAGAGCTAGCCAATAAGAAGTCGTAGCTATTGGCAAAGAGTTTAATAATTAATACAGTGTCTGTGGGTTTATTTGGGGCTGAGTAGGGCAGTAGGACCTGCAGGACAAGAAATTTTCCACAACATCAGGCCCAGGACCACCACAACAACTCTAATCTGAATATCCAGGCTTCCTCCTTTCCTATAGATTTTGCCTTAGTGACCCCTACAATCACATGAACCAATGATTCAATATCTCTCTCGCTCACTCTCACTCTCTCTTGCTCTCTTTGTGTGCTCCCTCATAATCTCCCTTCCCTCTTGATTCTTTTCTCTGGGAAACCTTAATATAGATACTATTTTATTTTAAATGCAGACTATGTACTAGATAACATGCAAAATTATTCACACACTTTCTGATTTAGTCCTTACACAGTTGAAAAAAAATCAAGTTGAAGAAAACACTGTGACCAAAGACAGCAAAGAGAGAAGCTTCAGTTCATGTTTTTAGAAAGAAAGCATTTCAGGAGAAGATAAACTAGGTGAATTGAGGGAAAAATAAGCCAAGCTGGGGGTTGGGGGTTCATTGAAAAATAGCATGCAAAAAAAAAAGAAAGACAGGGATGTTGGTGAGGTACCACATGCAAAGGGCTGGGTTCAAACCCTACCACCAACACACTATGAGGGCTAAATGTTTAAATAATTTATTAGCTTTCTGCATAGTGAGTTCCCCTCTGTGGAGAATATATTTAAGTGGGATGGTACAATATTCAGTGCTTTTGTATCTGACTCTTTTCATTGAACAAAAGCTTTCTGAAATTTATTCATGTTTTCACATTTATCAGTAGTTCATTCTTTCTCATGTTACATATAATTCTATTGTAGAGAACAATCTCATTCTGCTTTTTCAGTCATCACTTGGCAGACATTTAGATTGTTTCCAGAGTTAGCTGTGATGCTAATGCAAAAACTCGTGAGCTAATGCTTTCATTTCACTTCGGGAGTAATTCACATACCAGTGGAATTACCGTGTCATATACTAAGTGTATGTTTAAAATTTTGAGAAAATATAAAATCTGTTCCTTAAAGCAGTTAAATAAACCACTTTATATTCTTACCAGCTATGATGGTCTAAGTTTATTTGTGTCTTCACCAATATATATTACTCTTACTTAAACAACTGAGTATTATGACAGAGGTGTGTGTAGCATGAGCTTGATGATAGCTTCACTGGAGTCTTGATTTGAAGTTCTCTAATGATATAGAACACATTTTCTTGTACTTAGTATATATTTGTATATCTTCTTTTGAAAAATAGTTGCCTATTGATCAGCACAGGAGTTTTGACCTGCTCCATTTCCAACCTGGGCCTGTTCACCCCTCCTTAGGCAACCTGGTGCCTCCCGCCCCCCACTCCCGGAAGGTCACCATATTGATGCCGAACTTAGTGTGGACACCCGATCGGCATAGCACACTGCAGCCCAGAATTCCTGGACTCAAGCGATCCTCCTGTCTCAGCCTCCCAATTAGCTGGGACTACAGCTAATATAACCTAAAGAAATTAACTACACTCGCATAAACATAGGCAATAGATAATCCCACTCTACAAAAACACAAAATAAAAGGCAGGGTAAATCCACATACAATACTAGTACCAACAACAAACCAAAAACAAACAAGAATAAACACTGAATGGAACTTAATTTCCCTCAATATTAATGGTCTTAAGACACAGGCCAACAGATTGGATACGAAGACAGAATCCATCCTTCTGCTGCATACAAGAAACACACCTCAAATTCAAAGACAGACATTACCTCAGAGTAAAGGGCTGGGATAAGATACTCCAATCAAATGGACCCAAGAAACGAGCTGGGGTAGCCATCCTAGTATCTAACAAGATAGACTTCAAACTAAAATCAATCAAAAGAGATGAAGAAAGTCATTTCATATTCATCACAGGAAAAATCCATCAGGAAGAAGTCTCAGTTCTAACCATCTATGCCCCAAATACAAAGGCACCAACATTCGTAAAAGAAACATTATTAAAACTCAAATCACAAATAAGGCCTCACCCAGTTATAGTGGGAGACTTCAACACCCCACTCTCACCACTGGACAGGACCACCAGACAGAAACTTAACAAAGAGACAAAGGAACTAATAGAAGTTATGACCCAATTGGGATTAACAGACATTTATAGAACTTTCTATCCAAACACAAAAGAATATACCTTCTTTTCAGCATCACATGGAACCTTCTCAAAAATCGACCACATTCTCGGCAACAGAGCAAACCTCAACAGGTACAAAAAAATTGGAATAATCCCCTGTGTCTTATCAGACCACCATGCTTTAAAGTTAGAAATCAAAAACAAATCAAAGTGCAAAAAACCTACCAACTCATGGAAATTGAACAACACGCAATTGCAACATTCCTGGGTCAAGGAAGAAATAAAGAAATAAATTAAAGACTTCCTAGAATTCAATGAAAATGTTGACACAATAAATCCAAACTTATGGGACACTTTGAAAGCAGTACTAAGAGGAACGTTCATAGCTCTAAGTGCTCACATGAAGAAACTAGAGAATAGCCACACCAGAAATTTGACATCACAGCTGAAAGCTCTAGAAAAAAATGGAAGCAAAATCACCCCAGAGGAGCAGACGCCAGGAAATAATCACACTAGGGCAGAAATCAATAAAGTCGAAACAAAAAAAAAAACAATTCAAATAATTAATATAACAAAGACTTGGTTCTTCGAGAAAATCAACAAGATAGACCAACCGTTATCCAAAATAACCAAAAGGCAGAGTGAGATCATGCAAATTAACAAAATCAGAAATGAAAAGGGGGACATAACAACGGACACTGAGGAAATCCAGAGAATCTTCAGGTCACAATTTGAAAACCTGGACTCCACAAATTTTGAAAATTTAAAGGAAATGGACAATTTTCTGGACAGTTATCACTTACCAAAATTGAATCAAGAACAGATAAGCAACTTAAACAGACCTATAAACTCTAAGGAAATAGAAGCAGACATCAAAAGTCTCCCAACCAAAAAAAAGCCCGGGGCCAGATGGATTCACTGCAGAATTCTACCAGAAATTCAAAGAAGTGCTAATACCAATACTCCTCAAATTATTCCACACAATAGAAGCAAAGGGACATTGCCAAACTCTTTTTACGAGGCTACAATCACTCTGATACCCACGCCACACAGATACAACTAAAAAAGAGAACTACAGACCAATATACCTCATGAACATTGATGCAAAAATACTCAACAAAATACTGGCAAATCAAATACAAGAACACATCAGAGAAATCATCCACCATGATCAAGTAGACTTCATCCCAGGGATGCAAGGATGGTTCAACATACAAAAATCCATCAAAGTAATCCACCATATAAACAGACTGAGGGAAAAAAACCACATGATCATCTCACTAGATGCCGGAAACACCTTTAACAAAATCCAACACCCCTTCATGATAAAGGTCTTGGAGAAATCAGGGATAACAGGAACATACCTCAACATAATAAAAGCAATATACAGCAAGCCAACAGCCAACATCAAATTAAATGGAAACTCTATCCAATTCCTCTAAAAATCAGGGACAAGACAAAGCTGTCCACTCTCTCCATAGCTCTTCAATATTGTCCTTGAAGTTCTAGCTAGAGCAATAAGACAACAAAAGGAGATCAAGGGAATACAAATTGGAAAGGAAGAAGTCAAACTCTCACTATTTGCAGATGATATGATAGTCTACATTAGTGATCCAAAAAACTCTACCAGGGAACTCCTACAGCTGATAAACACCTTCAGCAAAGTGGCAGGATACAAGATTAACTCAAAAAAATTTGTAGCCCTACTATATACCGATGACACATTGGTGGAGAAAGAAATCAGAGAAATATTGCCCTTTACAATTGACACAAACAACATAAAATGCCTTGGGGTAACACTAACCAAAAAACGTGAAAGACCTGTACCATAAGAATTTTGAGTCTCTAAAGAAAGAAATTAAAAAAAGATACCAGAAAATGGAAAGATCTCCCAAGCTCTTGGATAGGTAGGATCAATAAGTAAAAATGGCAATCTTGCCAAAAGCAATCCACAGATTCAATGCAATCCCCATCAAAATCCCAACACAATTCTTCACAAACCTTGAAAGAACAATTCTCAACTTTATACGGAGAAACAAAAGACCCAGGATAGCCAAAACATCCCTGTACAATAAAGGAACTTCTGGAGGCATCACCATCCCTGACTTCAAGCTCTATTACAGAGCCATAGTCCTGAAAACAGCTTGGTATTGGCACAAAAATAGACATGTAGACCAATGGAATAGAGTTGAAAACCTTGATATTAACCCACACACCTATGAACACCTGATTTTTGATAAATAATCCAAATTTATACGATGGAACAAAGAGAACATCTTCAACAAATGGAGCTGGCATAACTGGTTGCAGACATGTAGAAGACCGCAGTTAGACCCATGCCTATGGCCTTGCACAAAACTTAAGTCAAAATGGATCAAAGATCTCAACATAAATCCAGCTACACTGAACCTATTAGAAGACAAAGTGGGAAATACCCTTGAATTAATTGGTACAGGAGACAGCTTCTTGAACATTACACCAGTAGCACAGACACTGAGGTCAACAATTGATAAATGGGACCTTCTGAAACTGAGAAGCTCCTGTAAGGCAAAGGAGACAGTCAGCAAGACAAAACAGCAGCCCACAGACTGGGAAAAGATATTCACCAGCCCCACATTTGATATAGGGCTGATCTCCAAAATATACAAAGAACTCAAAAAGCTAGTCTCCAAAACACCAAACAATCCAATTAAAAACTGGGGTACAGAACTAAATAGAGAATTCTCAATAGAGGAATCTAAAATGGCTGACAGGCACATAAGAAAGTGTTCAACATCCTTAGTCATCAGGGAAATGCAAATCAAAACAACTCTGAGATACCATCTAACTCCTATCAGAATGGCCAAAATCAAAAACACCAATGACAGTTCATGTTGGAGAGGATGTGGAGAAAGGGGAACACTCCTCCACTGCTGGTGGGAGTCCCAACTTGTACAGCCACTTTGAAAATCAGAATGGCGGCTCCTCAAGAAAATGGGAATTCGTGCACCACAAAATCCAGCAATTCCACTCCTAGGCACATACCCAAAAGACGAACATTCATACAACAAGGACATCTGTTCACTGATGTTCATAGCAGCACTATTTGTAATAGCCAGAAACTGGAAGCAGCCTAGATGCCCCTCTACCGAAGAATGGAGAGAGAAAATGTGGCAAACACGGTATGCACTCACTCAGATGTGGATTTTAGACATAGAGTAAGGATTACAAGCCTACAATCCACACTGCCAAAGAAGCTAATAAACAAGGAGGACCCTAAGAGAAACATACATGGTTCCCTGGATAAAGGGAGAGGGTCCAGATCTGCTGAGCAAATTGGGAGCACAGGAAGAGGGGGGAGTGAGCTAGGAAAATGAGAAGGGGAGAAGAAGAGGGATGCAGAGGACATGAGGGAACAGAAAGTTTGAGTCAGGGGAAGAATAGATGATAACAAGAATGGAGATATCATAATACAGGAAAACATTTTTGGTTTACAGAAAAATCAGGCACTAGGGAAATGTCTGGAGATATACAAAGATGACACCAGCTAACAATCTAAGCAACGAAGGAGAGGCTACCTTAAATGCCCTCCTCTGATTATGAGATTGATAACTGACTTATATGCCATCCTATAGCCTTCATCCAGCATCTGGTGGAAGTAGAAGCAGATACCCACAACTTGTCACCGAACTGAACTGGAATCCAGATGCAGAGAAGGATGATTGAAGAGCAAAGGGGTCCAGACCAGGCTGGTGAAACCCACACAAACAGTTGACCTGAACATCCAGGAACTCTTGCTCCCAGACTGATAGCTGTAATACCAGCATGGGACTGAGCCAGACCCCAGGAACATGGGTTTCTGTGAGGGAACCTAAGAAATCTACAGGACCTCCTGTAGAAGTTCAGTACTTATCCCTAGCATAGGTGTGGACTGTGGAAGCCCATTCCATATAGAGGAATACTCCTTGAGCCAAGACACAGAAGGGTGGGCATAGGCCCTGTCCCAAAGTATACAATAGACACTGATGACACCCTATGGAAGGCCTCACCATCCAGGGGGAGCAGAAAGGATATGTGATAGATAGGGTTTTAGTTGGGCGGGACGGTAGGGGAGGATGGGTTGGAGAAGGGAACTGGGATTGTCATGTAAAACAATCCTGTTTCTAATTCAAATAAAAAAAAAGTTGGAAAAAAAACATAAAAAAACCACACACACACAAAAACAAAAACAGAGCCACCTTACCAACTTTGTACATTAATCCAACTCTCCATACAAGATCAAAGTCTGCATTCAGAGTAATTAACCTAGAATTCCCATCACTTTTGATAAAGTCCTTAGGTGCTGGGAAGCACTAATACCTCCAAGAATGAACAGAATGGGGTGGGAAGTAGGCAAGATGCTAGATCGTCCACCAATTGCATCATTTAAAGAAGTTCTGCCTTCATTTATTTTAGATTTTAGATTTTAGATTTTTAGTAAGAATTTGTTTTACTTTTCATCAGTTATTTTTTGGCTGTATATACTTAAGGTATATTGCATAATGTTATATAGTTAGACAAACACATGCATAGTCAAAATGATTACTATAAACAAGAAAATTAATATTTGAATGACATCAAAGTTAGGGTGATGTGTGTGTGTGTGTGTCTGTCTGTCTGTCTGTCTGTCTTACATGCACATAAAATCTACTCTTAGCTAGGCATTCCTCAAAAACCAATTATCCATGATAACTACTTTCATTTCTTTGTTACTATGCTTTCAGGTTTTCTTTTGCTTAGTTCCCCATGGAAGTGAGATCATGCAGTAGTTTTCTTTCTTCATATGGTTTATTTCACTTGAGCATAAATTTGTCCAAGGCATTAAGTTCTGGCAAATGGAATCAGTTCCTTTTTGTGGCTAACTAGTACCCTATCATTCTTCTTTATCTGTTCATCCATCAATGGCCATTGGGTTGTTTCATATCTTTGGCTGCATGAATAAAATTTCTTTGCACATGCACTGCAAACACACAGTCAATGCTGCTGCAAATAAAGAGAGAGTTGCCATAACAGAGAGTTTCTATCTATCCATGAGAGTCTAGTCTATGCACCACCTTTCTACAACTCCCCAAAAATGTCACGTAGGTTATTAGTTCAGGATTTGTCATCTAGTCTTGAATTTGAAGGAAATGTGCCTTAAGTTCCAAACAAGAAACTTTTAAGCAACCTTCTGAAAGATGCTTTGTACTTACAAGTAGAGGTTGTCTGTACCTGTGGGATGGAAGCAATTTCATTTAATAAGGGACCCCAGGCCATGGGTAATAAGTACAAAACCAGCCTGTCTCATTAAATGTAGAGCTTACTGATTTGACTAGGCTGGCTGGCCAAATAGCTCTAGGGACCCGCTGTTTCCACCTTCCAGTGCTGGGTTATAAACATGTACCAGTGAGCCTGGTTTTTAGATGGGTGTCAGGCACATGCTTGGGTCCTCATGCTAGCATGACAAGTACTTACTGATGACCGCCTTCCCAGCCAATATGTAGTTCCACAAACACTAACAAAATATGTGACATGTATTTAGAAAGCTATCATATGCAAAACCTTTTTAATCCTTCCCTAATCCTGAAAGGCAAGCCTCGAAGATTATATCATCCTCATCTTAAAGTCAAGGAAGACCATGCATGATTCATAACAAATCCTGTACCAGGCAAAAATTACAGTAATCACCAGATAGAACCAGAACACTTGTATCTGACTACTGGGTCTTTATGTCTTATGTTAAAATGCTAATAACTTCCAAATGAATTGATGAAATACGGAATAAGTCAGAGCTTTTCAGAAAGAAACACCCAACCTCCAAATTCCAGGTCATAATCAAACATTGTGTCACTTCATCCCTGTAACTGTACTTTTCATTTCTGACAACTGAGACATTTCTTCCTAAAAACACAATCTTCTGAAAAAACAATTTATCCTTGACCTGATAAACGGCTGATAGTCAAAATGAGTCATTTTCCTAGCTAAGACACACACACACACATCATATACACACTCACACTAATAATAAAAATATTTTAAAATCTAAATGTATATTCTTAGAAATGTTCAGTGCCAGGATAAATGCTTTAAGCTTTAACACTAGCTCCTAACACTGCTACAGGAGCATCACAATAAATACTAGGCACACTTTTGCAATTAACAAAGTCATTCATACTAACACAGGAAAAAAGAATCCCAATACCAGTCCATCCATGATTTTGCATCTATTAAAAGAGGAAGATATTATCATATCCTCACAACTGTCAGTCTGTGCTGTCAGACTTCACATTTAGCAATTATCCTGATGCCAGCTGTCCCCACAATTTCATTCCAAATTTAATACAACTTAGAAAATATTACATTTCAGAATTTCAAAGTGATTTGCAAAAGATAGTGACAAGAAGCAATATCTCTGTGGAAACAGCATCGTGCAGCCACCTCTCAGCACAGTGGGGACACACCAGGATTGAGGGACATTAGTTATTTGCACCATCTCACCACCAGGATTATTTAAGATATTTCTGTAGAACTCCCAATTGTCATTTGAATAACACCCTCTTCCCCTCTCTCAGGCCATGTGGAATGGTTGGGGGTCTTCTACACTACTCAACAGATTCCTAATTGAAGACAGACTTCTTTAGACAGCATCAGTGCTTTCTATACCATGTGACTACTGCAGACATTTATTGCTACCTGGAAACCTGTTTCCACCACTTCATGCCTATATGACTAACCAGTTTTAGGCAATATGCCTATATGACTAACCAGTTTCAGACCTCAGTGCTCTCTTTTATAAAATATTTACCATGACCTAAGCATTATTCTGCAGATGCTGTAAGAATAGTGAATGAAAGAGGAAAAGGTCAATATACTTAGGGGGCTCATCCCTTCCTGTAATAGGCAGACAACAGACAAGAAGCACAGATTATGAAAAGTCCCACATAAGAAACAATGTGGTGAAAACGTAAGAGAGTAACTTCAATTTGTCTTTCATAGAACATCCAGGGTAAAATTGCTCTAAGGAGTAGATATTTGACCTGAACTAGAAATAATAAGAGTCACACAGAGAAATGGAATGTCACTCCAGAAAGAAAGAATGCCATCAAGTGTAAAAGGATATCTACATAACAAAACCAAGGTATGGAAAGTGCTCCAACAAAATCAAGTTGGAAAGAAGCCAAGCCATCCCAGAGTTTTTAAGTATGGGGAGAAAGGTTTCATTCTAGAAGTAACAGAAATTCACCATGATCTATGCAAAAAACACAATAACTAACACAGGAAATTATAGATGTTAGATATTATTGTTTTGAAAAATACAAGAAGAATCTCTACTAGTCTTCATATAATCCTTGTAATAAATACCCACTTTATCTTGTCCCTTTGGCTCGTGGCCTAGATTCAGTTAACCATAGTGTATTAGTTACTGATTTTATTACTCTTACAAAATACTGGACAAAAGCAACTTAAGGAGGAAGAATCTATTTTGTCTCACAGTTTCAGAAGGTACTGTCCACCATGGTAGGGAGGGCATGACGGCATTCCTGACAGTGGGAATGTGTAACAGAAGTTCCATACATTTCGGCTGACCAAGAAGCCAATTGTACAGGCCAGAACCAGGAGGCAGATACAATCTTTAATGGCCCACCCCCACTGACCTCCCTTCCCCAGCCCCAGTCCCTTAAAGACAGCAAAGCCTTTAAAATAGCATCACAAACTGGGGACCAATCACTCGAAATCAGAGCCTACAAGAGACATTCAGATTCAAGCCAAAACACATAGTTTCATAAACTCCTTAAGCACTGAATAGTGCTGGACACCAGCTGCACCAACTAGAAATTTCCCTTGAAGGTTTCAAATAAGAGCTGAAAGGGGTATTTCCTCCATAGTACTGACTGAAAGGGTAGAGCCGCTGACAGCCTGGTTCCTGTGGCTAGGACAAACAGATGTCTGCAACTGGAAAATATGAGGTTGACACCTAAAAAGAAGCAGAGATGAAGAAGGTCTAGAGACTCCTGTTTCCCTACTTGAGAGTCAACTTGTGTTTATCACATACAATGCAATGAAGACTAAATGAAGCCCCACATTAGAGCCTTGGTTGCACAAGAGTTTAATAAACATGGAATCAACCAGATATAATAACACATGCCTGTAATCTAGCATTTGGGAGGTGAAGCCGGGAGAATCAGGAGTACAAGGCCAGCCTTGGTTAGAATGAAACCCTGTCTCAAAAACAAAGCAAACAAATTAAACCCCACAGGATCGATGACCCATTCATGAAAATTCTGCATCAAATGATGTGAAGCAAGGACATCCTAGACTTTGTTACTCAGATACCCTCTTAATAAACCAGATTCAAACCTCATGAGCTCTTCAACTCTTATGCTATTGCTAAATTATGCTCTTGCATATTTACTGAACTGTAAACTTCATCGTGATAGATACCCTTGTATGCCTAATTCTTAGCCAATTACACCTATCTTCAACTAGACAATTTCAATCTCACACACAAGATACCATAAACTGGGTGACTTAAACAACAGGAGTTCTTTTAGTAGTTCTAGAGGCTCTGATTACAGATCAAAGTTATAGAAGAAATGTTTGTGCTTAGGCCTCTCAAGCTGACTGTGTCCTGAATTTTTCTTCAAGCTTGTCAGTGTCTTACCATATTCCTATTGAAACATTGGTTATATTGGTTACACTGAATTAGGTCCTACCCTATTGACCTCATTTTAATATCATTGCAATTTTCAAAGCACTACCTCCAAATACAGTCCCCATCTCTGGTTCTAAAGCAGTGGTTCCCAACCTTCCTAACACTGTGACCTGTGACCTTTTAATACAGTTCCTCATGTTGTGGTGAAGAAAGCTGAATCATGAAGAGGCAAAATTTTATGCCAGGAATATAATAAAGATATCCAAACCATCACTTTCAACAACTAATTGATAGAGATAATTATTGGGTATATTACCAATTTGGTGTCTTTAGGCCACATTCAGAATTCATTTGTTTGTTTGTTTGTTTGTTTGTTTGTTTGTTTTTCGAGACAGGGTTTCTCTGTGTAACAGGCCTGGCTGTCCTGGTACTCATTTTGTAGACCAGGAGCTGGCCTTGGACTAATTGAGACCCACCTGCCTCTGCCCACCAAATGCTGGGATTAAAAGCATGCACCAACACTGCTCAGCCATGTTCAAAATTCTTAATATAATTCTTAATATAAAGTATTATATAATGAGGAAAATGTGTGCTTAAGATATTTGTCAGTAGAGTATAAGTTAGATTCAAAACTTAGAATCACTTATTTTATACATAATCTAACTCTTTGTCTACATAACAGAATGTATGTATTTATTTGAATTCAAAAGCCAGAAGCCATATTTATCCTCACTTTCTTTTTGTTATTTTTAAGCTGCAGCAGGAACAGGAAATCAAATATTGTCTTTCATAACTTAAAGTGCACTAATAGTATCTATAAACTTCATTATTTTATTAAGTAATACTTAATTCAAAGCAAACTTTGGAAATAATCTGCTTTCTAAAATCAGTCATTTTATTTTTTAATTTCCCTAATCTTAAACTTCCTTATGCCACCTCTACCTTCCATTCAACACATAGTTATGCTACACTACAAATAATTATGCCAAAAATGTGAACTATAACAGAATAGTCCATGCCCTTCAAGAAAATAACACCAAGGATGAAAAAGAAAAAAATTTCTAAATCATTAACTCCAAGAAAATGTGCTGGAGGACAGCAAGAGTCCACAGAAGATGCTATTGAACCCAGAGGCAGAGCCAATAGACACAGGTGGAAAGGATCGGGAAGAAAGGAACAGAAACAGCAGCTACCAGCGTAAACATAGGTAAACAGAACAGAATATATGACCCAAAAACAAACACACAGCTGCAACCACCTAATTTCTAATTGTTAACAACGGTATCACAAACATATATTGGAAAAAATTCAACTTCTTCAACAAATGATGCTGATACTACATGTAAAACAATGAAACCAGAACCATATCTCACACCCACCACAAAAGTCATACTCACAATGAAAGGCCTTATCATAAGACTTGAAACTTTGAAACTACTAAAGGGAAACTAACTCAAGATACAAGCATAAATGAGGGCTTTTTGAAAAGGTCTCCAATAGTGCAAGCATTGACAAATAGGATAATGTGAAATTAAAATATTTCTTCACCGGGGAAAAAAAGTAAGAATGGAGAAAGACTTCAGAATGGGGACAGTATTTGCCAACTATACAATAAATATTTTTTTGTAAAAATAATTTTGTAAAAAATTAAACAAAATAAAAATCATCCAATCCAATAAAAAACTGGTCTACTATACTGAAACGTAGTTCTCTGAAGAAGAAATGAAAATTGCCAATAAAAACTTGAAACAATAATTAACATCTTTAGCTATCAGGAAATGCAAGTTAAAACTTGGTGGCTCTGAGAACCACCAAGACGGTTCAGCACTTGCTATATAACCCTGTCAGTTCCTGGATCCCACAGCAGAGACCCAACTACCACAACCTGAGTTCAATTCCTGAATCCCACAGTAAAGACCCAAGTACCACAACCTGAGTTCAATTCCTGAATCCCACAGTAAACACCCAACTACCACAACCTGAGTTCAATTCCTGGATCCCACAGTAGACACCCAACTACCAAAAGATGTCTTCTGGTTTCCATGTGCACATAATAGCATGGGTGGATTCACATGCACACATCACATATACACACATAATAATAATGTAAATAAAATTTAAAAGTCAAATCTAAAAAATTATTTCATATTCCATCTCACCCCTGTCAGAATGGCTATCTTCGTGAAAATAAACACTAGGGAGAATGTAGAGAAAGAGAAACATTTACACATTGCTGATAGGAATGGAAATTGGTAGAGCTGTTATAGGAATTAGGCTGGAGTCACTCAAAAAAAAAAAAAACTAAAAATAGAACTACACTAAGATGCAGCTATACCATCCCTAATATCAAAAAGTCAAGATAACACATAAATATTTACATGTGCATAATTATTTCTTTACTACTCACAATAGCTAAGAAAAGGAACTGGCTTAGATGTCCATAAACAGATGGAAGAGTGAAGACAGTGTGGTACATATACATATGGTTTCTCTAGTCATAAATTAAAATGAAATGACATTTACAGAAAAAATTGAATGGAACTAGAGATCAAATAGAGATTAAACAAAACAAGCCAGGCTGAATATATACACATGTACACACACCATAGTAACACCAATGCATACACATGTACACATATTTTTAATTGAAAAGTACATAAAAACTAATAATACCATACATGTTTTATTTTATGCACAGCATCTAGGTATGTTTGTGTGCATGTGTGTGTTAATAATAAACAGAAGATCATGAGAAAAGAGTTCATTTTGACATTTTATTTATTTATTTTACATCCTGATGAATGCAATTTCTCCTCCCTCTTCTTCTCTGTTTCCTCTCCACCCTCCTCTGCTCTCCCCCCACTCATCCACTCCTCCCCTGTTTCTGCACAGAAAGGGGCAGGCCTCCCATGGCTATCAACAAAGCATGGCATATCAAGTTGTAGTAAGACTATGCACTTCCCCTTGTATTAAGGCTAGGCAAGGCAATCCAGCATGAGGAATAGGTTCCCAAGAGCCAGCCAAAGCATTAGGGTCAGCCCCTGCTCCCCTGTTACTATAGTCAAGGAAATTAATATCCATCATTTTTCTTTCAGTGGTTACTAAAAGACTCATCTCCTTTGCTGGTAGGGAGGAAGACCAGAGGAAACTGCCCTTTAGACAGTCCTATATGCATTCTTAAAAACCACCTGCCTGAAGACAGCTAGCTGCTGCTGCAAAGGGGTGACAGAAATGCCATTGTGACTGTCATCTATTGTGCTCTACCACTGGGCAACTGCTCCCTACATCTCCTCAATGAGCAATAGTAGGGAAGACATAGAAGATATCACAGTCTCCTGAAATGCCTCACCAGAAGAGAAGCCCCTCCCCAGTGGGCTGGGCCACCATGGGATGGAAACCTCTCACCAGGATTGGCAGAGAGGCTAGAAGAGTTGGCCTAGGAGGATTGTGAACTATTACAACTCTGCTATTGTCTGTCCATCCCAGAGGAAACCGCACCCATATCAGAAGTGTCTGAGAAACAAGGGGATCATGGTAACAGTCACAAGAACAAGTGGAGTTAGAGGATGCTGAACTCCATGCTCCTGCAGTCATGATGCTGGGGGCCATCCTTGGTGTGGAACAAGAAAAAAATCTGTAGAAAGGAACCATCCTAGAAGCCCACGATGCTGTGCATATATCACACCCCACCCATACTTCTAGGGACAACCAGGAGGTAAGTGGCAAACGATGGAAGGTTCTCCATAGGGTATTCCAACCAACAAGAATTCCAATCACCAGAGTTCCTATTAGTGAGAACTCATGTCCATTGAATGGGAAAGTCTTCTGAGACCTGACAAAATCATAACTGTAACTGTAAATCATAGTGCATAACATTGAGTCTGAAGAACTCTCTACTTCCAGTCCAGGATGACAGTTCTCACCTAATCTTTGCCTCTGACTTCCCAGTGGCATACTTGGTCTCCTGGAAACTGTTGGAGAGTATAGTCTTGGTGGTACCATCATAGAATTCCCTCATTTTTAACCTGGCCTTGTAGGGTTCTGTCTGTGAAAAACCACGATGATATTGTTGTCATTATTGGTAGATGAGTCATGCTCTGTCTACTGGATGGATGATAGATGACCAAAGGTCCTATTGATCTTGTTCTCTGCACAGACAAGTAGTGAGAGATTGACGTATCACATCCTTGTTGCATCTTATATTCTTGCTTATATGTGCTCTGTGGTAGCCTCAGACTTCTACATAACATGAGTTGAAGAGGTAAAAGCTGAAGACTGCACTCAAGATTGGTCAACTTTAGTAAGTGTGCTAGCTAGTTTTATGTCAGCCTGACACCATCTAAAGTCATCTGAGAGAAGAGAACCACATTTGAGAAAAATGCCTTCATAAGATTGTGTGGTAGACAAATCTATAGAGAATTTTCTTAATTACTGATTAATGTGGGAGGGCCCAGCCCAAAGTGGATGGGGTCATCCCTGGGCTAGTGGTCCTGAGCTCTAAAAGAAAGCAGGCTGAGTAAGCCATGGGAAGTAAGCCAGTAAGCAGCACCCCTCCGTGGCTTCTGCATCAGCTCCTGCCTCCAGGATTCTGGATTGCTTGAGTTCATGCTACAACTGCTTTTGATGATGAAATAAACCCTTTCCTCTTAAAGGGCTTTGGTCTTGGTGTTGCATCACAGCAATCATAACTTGAAGAGAGTAACTTAAACACAGGTTTGTGCCACCTAACAAAGGTGACAGCTTTTGAAGAGTATGGAATCAGATGCTTTTGACACCAACCTAAATGACTATGGCATAGCTGATGATATCTCCTATGAGGACATGACTATACCTACCATCAATTACTGATCATGGTTCATAGGCATATGATTGTCCCTGAAAATAAAGTGAAAAAGTTCATGTTGTCTACAAAGGAATTCAAACCAACATCACAAGACAAAACTTCTAGGACGAAAGTTATGTTTATATGAATACTGATACTTTTACATAAACATAAATAACTATTATTTATTAAACACAAATTATTAAACACAAAACAAAAGATCATTTTACTTCCTCAATCCAGATGATAATAAAATGATGACAAAATCAAAGAGAAACAATAATTTGTACCAAAGGAAACCAAGTTAATATTATTATTTCACTAGTACAACCACTATTTCCTCTCAGGAAGGTTATAACTACCATTTGGATTATAATATGGATTCTTTTCTGAGTCTGAAGAATCCCATAAAAGATGTAAAAGCAGAAAATAATATAAATTTTAATATTCTTCCATCATGTTAATGGGAAGTAAAATATTATAGTGAGTGAAATGTTAGCATCAATATGAATACAGGTGCACTGCTAGACCTCAGTGTCGAACAGAGGTCCCCAAGACTAGTGAGGACCAACCATAAGCTTATTATTGTACTTCAGCTGTAAATTAGAACTTAAGAGAATAAATCACTTAAAAAATAAATACATTCAGGAAAGCTAAAAACAACTCTGAAAATTTTTTAATCAAATCACATTTCAAATGTACTAGGATGAGTTACTAATAAAAGTTACCCTTTCATGCTTGTAAAGCATTAAACACAAAATATCCATACTGTGATTAATCACCAATGAAAATAGTAGCAACATTTATTGAGTCCTTATTATGTCATAGTTTCTTTTTAATATATATAAAATTTTAATTAAATTAGAAACAATTTTATTTTACATATCAATCCCAGTTTCCTCTCCCTCCCATCCTCCCATGTTCCCCACCGACCCCCCCATCCCACCCCCATGCACTCCCCAGAAAGGGTAAGGCCTTCCATGGGGGATCATCCATCAAAGTCTGTCACATTATTTGGGGCAGGACCTAGGCCCTCCCCTGGATATCTAGGATCTGAGACTATCCCTCCATAGGAATGGGCTCCCAAGGTTCATTCATATACTAGGGATAAATACTGGTTCCACTGACAGAGGCCCCATAGACTTCCCAGATGGACTAACTGATACCCACATTCCGGGGGCCTGGTTTGGTCCTATTCTGGTTCCCCAGCTGTCAGAGTGGGGGGTCCATGAGCTCCCACTTGCTCAGGTAAGCTGTTTCTGTGGGTTTCCACAGCATGGTCTTGACCCCTTTGCTCATCACTTCTCCCTCTCTACAACTGGATTCCAGGAGTTCAGCTCAGTGTTTAGTTATGGATGTCTGCTTCTGCTTCCATCACCTACTGGATGAAGGCTCTAGGATGACATTTAAGGAGTCATCAATCTCATTATAGGGGAAGGGCATTTAAGGTAGCTTCTCCACTATTGCTTAGGTTCTTAGTTGGGGTCATCCTTGTGGAACTCTGGACATTTCCCTAGTGCCAGATTTCTCTTTAAACCTATAATGGCTCTCTCTATTAAGGTATCTCTTATCTTGCTCTCCTCTATTCTTCCCCTGACTCAATCTTCCTAATCCCTCATGTCCTCCTCCCCCTCCTCTTCTCGACTTCTCTTTCTCCTACCTCCCTCCTCCCTTTCCCCATCCCCGTGCTCCCAATTTGCTCAGGAGATCTTGTCCCTTTGCCCTTCTCTGGGGAGACATGTTTGTCTCTCTTAGGGGCCTCCTTGTTTCCTAGCTTCTCTGGTGGTGTGGATTGTAGGCTGCTAGCCCTTTGCTCTATGTCTAATATCCATATGTGAGTGAGTACATACCATGCTTGTCTTTCTGTAACTGAGTTTCCTCACTCAGGATGGCTTCTTCTAGTTCCATCCATTTGCCTGCAAATTTCAAGATTCCATATTTTTTTTCCACTGAGTAGTACTCCATTTTGTAACTGTACCACATTTTCTCCATCCATTCTTCAGTTGAGGGACATCTGGGCTGCTTCCAGGTTCTGGCTATTACAAATAGTGCTGCTATGAACATAGCTGAACAATGTCCTTGTTGTATGAATGTGCATCCTTTGAGTTTATGCCTTAGAGTGGAATTGCTGAATCTTGTGGTAGACTCATTCCCATTTTCCTGAGGAGTTGCCATACTGATTTCCAAAGTGGCTGTACGAGTTGACACTCCCACCAGCAGTGGAGGAGTGTTCCCCTTTTTCCACATCCTCTCCAGCATAAACTGTCATTGGTGTTTATTTTTGTATTTTAGCCATTCTGACAGGAGTAAGATGGTATCTCAGAGTTGTTTTGATTTACATTTTCCTGATTGCTAAGGATATTGAGCACTTTCTTAAATGTCTTTCATGTGGAAAGGGTGTGTAACTTGAACACCTCCTTCCATTCCCAACTCTAAACAATAAGAAAGTTATTCCTAACTAGGCTTACACTACCCTAATAGACAATAATGGGGAGCCGGGGTGTAGCATCTTCTAAGTTACTTCCTGCTGAAATGGGACGATGGTAGCCTCGTGGGGTCCTGTGGGGGAAAAAAATGTTAGCACAGATAAAGTCTCTATTGGTTATCTCCAGTCCATGTTAGATGGGATTTGCTTGATTGAAGATCTAGATTGAAATCCTCAACTTGACTGAAGTCAATACTCGAGGCTCTGGTCGGAGTGTCAGTCTAAACAGAGTAAGTTTAGTCAGTATAGTAAGTATAGTCAGAGAGGTATGGCCCAACTATTTTTCTGGAGCATCCAGGGATTGTCGTCAGGCGGGTCTTCATTGGCTGTATGGGACTCAAACATAAGTGTCAGCAGAGAAATGTTTGCTTGCACATGTATGTGTACTGGGAAAGGCGACCAATGAAAAACAACAATTATGAGAGGGTGTAGGCCTTGAAAGAGCCAAAAAAGACAAAAGATAGTCCTCAAATTCTTCATTTATTCTGTATTACATCAATTGGCTTCCTGATATAACACAGAAACTTTAAAATTTAGTTAAATAACATGCCTGGATTTTAGGGGAGGAAAGCCAAATCCAACTCTAAATCCAGTGTTGATTTAATTGAATAGGGACTAGGAAATGAAGAGAAATAGAGTTATTTGAGAGACAGCTGTAAAGTTTACCACCCGTCTGGTTAGCTCAGTCGGTAGAGCATGGGACTCTTAATCCCAGGGTCGTGGGTTTAGGCCCCACGTTGGGCGCCAAATGATGAGATCGATCCGTAGTCCATAAGGCTAAGGTTTCTTTATTCAGATAAACACCAGCCCAAACGCAAACCAGAGCATGCTAGGGGCAGCAAGGCAGCCAGGCCAGAGAGAGGGGCCAGAAAGAAGGGCTATTCATGTGTGAGTGGTCCCTTAAGAATCGTTCCCAAGTCACCTTATCCCTCCCCTGACCACGTCCTCATGGGCGTGTTCCAGCACACCTGTAGGGGTTATTAGGAGGCAGGGCTACAGTGTCTCCCAAGGCTAGATCAGCATGATGTATTGGTTCAAGATGAAATGACCATCATGCCACAGGTCCATGCTGAGGCGAACCACAGAAGTGTTATTAAAATCACATTCCACAGACTAATGACAAATCATTAACTGTTTTTTATCACTCCACAGCAAATCAAGTATTTAGAGTGAGATGAGAAACTTGAAAATTTTACAGCACTCTGATATTCTAGCCATAAAGAAAAGGGTAGACTTTTATATTTTACAGAAGTATAACTCAAGATGAAATGAAAATGAACTGAAAGTGGTCCTTTCCCCTAGTCCATTTTAATAGAACTGTTCTAAAAGACAGGAGTACAAATCAATTCTGCCACCAGGCAGAAATTTAGCAACTCTGTAAAAAGAGAGAAGTGGTTTGATGCAAGGATACGAACCACTTATCATATTTCCACATGATAAGATACAACATCTAAAAATGTGGTGTGAAAGACCCTGTAGAAATGGACACAAAGTGTCTACTTAATAGAGCATCTAAGGCAAACCAGGCAGACAGAAAAGGTAATACGTGTGCAGTGGTGTAAATAAAAATGGCCCCCCAAAACCCATAGGGAGTGGACTAATAGGAGGTGTAGTCTTGTTGGAGCATATGTGTGTGCTTGTTGGAGGAAGTGTGTCACTGGGGCAGGGTTTGAGGTCTTAGAAGTTCAAGCCAAGCCTAATGTATCTCAGCCACTTCCTTCTGCCTATGGATCCAGATGTAGAACTCTTAGCTACCTCTCCAGCAGCATGTCTGCCAGCATGCCACCATGCTTCCCATCATGATAACAAACTAAACCTCTGAACTGTAAGCCCAGTTAAATGCTTTCTTTTATAAGAGCTGCTCTGGTCATGGTGTCTCTTCACAGCAATAGAAACCCTAACTAAGATACCATCTAATGAATTTCAACCAACTTGATGCTTGGTCACCTCAATACTCATGATTAACTTGTGACATGACTAGCTAGAGTGGCAGGCTGGAAGCTCTATGATGGAACAAAAGCAAAACTGATACAGTTCTTGATAATATTAAATGTCTGGCCAACAAATATTGACCAAAAGTGACTTTTCATTGCAGTATATTTTCTCAAAGAAGCCAACCACACACTTGGTGAGAAGCTATCGCATTATACTCCTTCTCCTTTGAATGGCATAGCAATCCACTATCACTGTGCCTGATAGTATTTAACTACAAACTTGAATCTCTTCATCTACTAGACCTCATTTATTGGCATGGAAACAACGAAGTCCACTTATGACACACCATCCTGAAAGAATGATGAATTGGCCTAAGGCTCAGATTTAGAAGAACTGTGAGGTCGGTACCATGACCTAAAACAAGAATGTAAGTTAAACAAATCACCACTGTTAGGTCCAAAATAACCCAGGACAAATGGCTAACTGTGGTGCCTATTAGCATACTAAAGCACATGCTGACTGGCCTCTAGGCTCTCTGAGCAAGCACCTGTCACAGAGTCTGTGTTGGCATCGTGGCTCCTCGCAGCTCTTCTCACCCCACCCCATTCCTTATACTTCTCTAGCCTTCCCCCTCTCTCAGCTTCTCATTCCCATATAAGCCTGCTGTCTTACTTTGGGTTTTATTGCTGTGAAGAGACACCATGACTCTTATAAAGGAAAGCATTTAATTGGGGATGGCTTACAGTCTCAGTGGTTTAGCCTATTGTTATGGTGGGACATGGCAGTATAGAGGAAGATGTGGTGCTTTTGGAGGAAATGAAAGTTCTACATCGGCATCCACAGTCAGCAGGCAGAAAAAAATAAGTCACTGGGCCTGGCTTGAGCATCTGGAACCTCAAAGCCCAACCCCAGTGACACACTTCCTCCAATAACGCCACACCTACTCCAACAAGGACACATCTTCTAATACTGCCATTCCCTAAGAGCCTATGGGGGCCATTTCCATTCAAACCACCACTCCTGCCTTTTTTGCCATATGCTCTCTTGGTTCTCTCTCTCTCCAGTCTCATCTGTTCTTCTCTCGCTTTCCCCACTCTCCTCTCATGCCCCTGTTCAGTTTCCTGTCCATGTTCAATGTTCTTTCTCTCCCTGCCTCTGGACTCTTCCAGATGCCTCTGACTGAACTATCCTTCATATCTACAATGAAAACCTTCTCCTCTTCCATACCTACAAGTGGTCATGTCCTCACTCCATTCATCCAGTGCTCAAAACCAAGGAGGGACTCAGCACTGAACCAAACAGAACTTTTGATTTCATTCTCCTAAAGTATGTATGGATTATTTGTTTCTGCTGGCTTCTGCCACCCACCATATTTGACTCCAAATTCTAGAGTATGCCTCTTCAGCCATGTCTTCCCTCCAGCTGGTCTCTCCTTGCCTACTGGATCTGTTGGCTATGCTGCCTCAGTCTATATGTTGCAAATACATTTCCTCTCAGCTCCTCCTGAGGTTCCATAGCTTCTCTATGTCCTCCTGGATCTACACAGCAATGCTCTTCTCACCTCCTCCTTGGAGCTGCCTGTTTTCTCTCCTCCTCACACCCTCATGGGCATCTACAATACAATATTGGACTCATCCCTCCGGTGAAGTTCCTGTTGACAGCCCTTGTCCTTCACAGCAACACTGTTCTCGGTCTCTCAGCCCCTCTTAGGGAATCACTGGAACCCTCCCTCCTCCAGTAGAGTTCATTTTACCACCCTTAACCTTTCCTCCTCAGATTCAGTTTTCTCCTTGGACTCAGAGATTTCATTAAAGTCACGCCTTCTTACTGCAAACCTATTGACCTCAGTACAGCTCAATGGCCAAAAAATTAGCACGCTGGATTTCCAAATTCTTTCATATGGTAAATCTGGTACTTCACAAACAAATGATCCAAAAATCTCTTAAATCTAAATTTTCTCTGCTCTGTTTCCAAAAGTCTTTTATCTCTAAGGTTTTTTCTACTTTCCACTCTTAGAAATCATTTTTCTATTTTTTTATTTAAATTAGCAACAAAATTGTTTTACATGTCAATTCCAGTTCCCCCTCCTTCCCCTACTCCCCTGTTCCCCACTAACCCCCTATCTCAATCCCCTTTCTGCTCCCCTGGGAGGGTGAGGCCTCCTTTGGGGGATCTTCAAAGTCTGTCAAATCATTTGGATGAGGGCCTAGACCCTCCCCCATGTGTCTATGCTGAGAGAGTATCCCTCTATGTGGAATGGTATCCCAAAGACCATTCTTATGCTAGGAATAAATATTGATCCACTACCAGAGGTCCCATAGATTGCCGATGCCTCCTCACTGACATCCATCTCAGGGGGTCTGGATCAGTCCTATGCTGGTTTCCCAGCTATCCCTTCCCCCTTGTTCACTCTTAGAAATCTTTTATCTCTACAATTTCTTTTGTGTTCTGCTCGCAATAAATCTTTTAAGAATATTGTGTAAATTCTTTATATTAGGATTGTAAATTCATTGGGCATGATCAAAATATCTGTAAAATCCATAACAAAAATTTAGCTTAAAACTTATGAGAAAAGCTTATAGTTTAAAAATCTATGCACAGGTCATCTTAATCTTACAGCCCACTGTATATGTACCTTGGACTCAACTCTTGTTTAGGAAAATGGATGCTTTTAAGTAGTAAACATATGGCTCACTTCCTTCTTGGTTGATAATCTCTTCAGGATGGAAGTAACCATGTTGCTGGCAGGCATCCTTACTAAGGATAAAGAGAGTGATGAAATATAACTTCACCACTATCTTGATAAAGATGATAATGTGGTATAAACCAACTAAGGCAACAATTGTAAAACTGCTTAGTCCTACTGAACCCTCTGCTTATCATTTTATCTCCTTTTTAGATTAAGGAAGCAACAGCAGGTCTCCAGGATATTTTGGATTAGGATGGATTTTCTATGATGATCTTAAATAAGGAACAACATACATTTGGTGAATAAGGTATATTTGATAAACAAGGTTTATAAATCCCTAAGGTTATGAATGTCTACTCAGATTAACAAAAGCTAACTTAGATTTATGTCTAACTACTATGTCTTTGCTAACTGCTCAACACCAGGCTTCTAAAAAAAACTTAGATAAGGAGAAACATATGTTTAATAAATAAGGTATGTTTGATAAATAGGGTTTGTAAATTCCTAAGGTTTACTCAGGTTAACAGTAACTGACTTGAGGATGTATGTCTAGCCTCTTTGTCTTTGCTAACAATGTCAAGCTTTAGCTATTTGAATAAACTGAGTCATACAAGAAACTATGATACTATACAAGTGCCCAGTCTCTCTGTGGACTGCATTCATGGTTTAAACCTTTATTGTGATGCTAAGGATCTTCAATTGAATCTTTGACTCAAAATTTTTAAGGCTCAAAGTTAACGGGAATAAAGCTGTGAAATCCTAATCTTATAAAAGCTTCTAACCTGTTATAGAGTGTTAAAAGATGATTAAGACATGCAAGTTAATAATCAATTGTCTTAGAAATAATTAAATTCTTTACTGTGTTCATAACTAGGCTCATAGTTATGCTAATTACAAATGCAATTCATTTACAGGAACAAGCTTTATAAAGCTTTCTGTATATGTTTTCAAGGTTAAGCCTAAAAACAAGTAAAGTTTGTTTAAAATTGGGTATACTTAGTAGGTGACCCTTAAAACCTTTCAGAGATCTGCTGAATATGATATCTGAAGTCTTTAATCAGGCCTGGTATTGGTGGCGCACACCTTTAATCCCAGCACTCGGGAGGCAGAAGCAGGCAGATCTCTGTGAGTTTGAAACTACCCTGGTCTACAAGAGCTAGTTCCAGGACAGCCTCCAAAGCCACAGAGAAACCCTGTCTCGAAAAGCCAAAATAAATAAATAAATAAATAAATAAATAAATAAATAAATAAATAAATAAAAGTCTTTAATGAAAAAGCTTCCCATGATGGACAGAAATGCCAACTTTCATTGGTGACCCTAAGGTCTCTGAAGAAGATGGGGTACAATGACTCCTCCAGGATTGTGGTGATGATAACCACTGGGTAAAGAACTGCCCTATGCCTTTCCTGCTGACAGGGCCCTGTCCAAACCATGGGCACTGTTGGACTTACTGCCCTACTCGACCTTGCCAAGCTAGGTCAGTTTTCCCCAGTTGCTGTTCCACGGGACACAGGAAAACCTCTCAGACCTTCAGCCAAGCACTCTCTCTCCTCTCTTCACTCTCTATGGTCTCTTTTCTTCCTCTCTTGCTCTCCCCTGACCCTCTCCTCTCAGGGCATGATGCAGTCTATTGGTCATGTTCAGTGAACTGCTTTGTCTCCATGCTCTGGACTCTTCTAGATGCCTCTGGCTCAACTCTGCCTCATATCTAAATTAAAACCTTTTCTTCAATCACACCTACAGATCATGTCCTCATTTCATTAAATTATTACATAACACTCTATACCACTAACATGAGCGAGAAAAATAATGGGGTTTTGGAGAATTGAGAAATTTATCATTTGAATCATTTTGTACATTTGTCTTTCCCTACGTGGCAAAGTTAGGGAATTTGTATTTCCCTTCCTTTCAGCATGAGGCTCTATAGGATTTAGATATCCTTGACTCACTGAGAACACTTCCATGTGGGATACAGTAACAATTACTAAACCTATAGTTGATGGGGCAAGTCCTTCTGTATATGCTTATCTTATTGGTTGTTGAATAAAGTACTGTTGGCCAATGAGGAAACAAGTTGGGCAGGACTAGGAGTCAAGGAGGATTCTGGGAAATGTAGGAGAGATAAGACTTGTGATCCAGGCAGGAAGTGACATAGCAGGCAGACTCAGAATATAAGCAGGGACAAGCAGGAAATCCAGGAATTCGCTCTGTCTCTTCCTCTTCCTCTTCATCTCTTCTCTGGTAGCCTCCATGTGAGCCTGACAAGACAGTACACACACGCCGCCGGCATCCTCAATCAGATAAGTCTTTATAAATATATAGATTAATAATTATGGTTGATACTTAAGATAGAGATACCAGATAAGAAATCCTAGTCATTGGCCAGCAGCATTGTACCTAATATAAGTCTCTGTATGTTACTTGGGATGGGTTAACTTGATGGCAGGGCTCAGGCGGATTGGCGGAAAGATTTATCATTACATATAGTCATCATTGCTACCTTACCAACAGATCACAAAGAATAAAAAAAAGAAAAAAAGAAATTATTATCCTAACAGCTAATCAACACTAATTATGTTTAAGAGCTAAAGATGATGCTGGGTGTGGAGGTTACAGAGTGATCTGTTAATACTTTTTTCTTGGTGATAATGGTAAAAAAAAAAAAAGAGAGAGAGAGAGAGAAGCAATCCCTAATAAAGGCATAATAATGAGGAGCTCACCCAGACTCTCTGGAATAAAAAGTTATAGCTGTGGAGTGAGGGGTATCAGGGATGGTTATAAAAGATGAAACAGCTCAAATGTCAATTGTTCCTTCATAACCAGTTGAAGCAATAAAATCTTTAGTTTCTTGCTATGAATTTCACATTTTAAAGAATTCCGAAAGTTGGTTGCCAGACACAAATTTGAGTCATAAGAATTACGTATGGGAGAGGACAACATGGCTCAGGAAGTGAATGTACCTTGTCAAGGCTTACTTCCTCAACTCCATCCTTAGTAGCCACATGGCAGAAGGAGAGAAGCAGCTCCTGACTTCTGCCCTCCACATGTACAGCATGGCATGTATACACACACACACACACACACACACACACACACACACACACACACACACACACACGTAAAAAAAATGAGGAACTTGGTATATTCGTTACTTTCATATCATGTGATAAAATATCTGACAGAAACAACTTGAGAAAAGATTTGTTTTTCCCACAGTTCAGAGGATTCAATCCTTCATGGCAGGGAAGGTATGGTAGCTGGAATAGCTGTGCTCATGACAACAGGATGAAGAAATAAATCACCAAACTGAATCAACCAAGGCAAGAGTTTTCAAAATTAAGTACAAAAGTCCTTGGCACTTGCTAATCTTCACCATTTAGCATCACTGATTTAATGTCGCTATGCTTGAATGCACTGTAAGAGGAAAGACCTGGCAACCACAGCTCAAATGTAGATTTCTTTAGTATTTCCACACAATGTAACAATCCTGTTAAAGGTGGTGTGGCCGAAGGAACTTGATGCTCATCAGCAAATCTCAGCTTTGCAACTATCTTGCTGCATGCCTAGGCCCAGTTATTTCACTTCTGGAACCTCAGTGCCCTTCTCTGTAAAACGTGGAAGAGAAAAGGATGACATATGCAAAGTGCTTAATGCATTGTCTGGGGTCCAAGTGTTGCTTAATAACTAGCAATTTCTTTCTTCATAAACATTATTAATTAATTCATGTTCAAATAATTACTTGCAATTAAAAAAATGATTTAGAAAACTCTTAGGGGCCTTATAAGTTTAGTTGGAAATAAATTAGAAGCCTAAATAAATCGATTAAAGCATGAACTCAGAAGTAGAGTGTCTTAGTTGGAGTTTGTAGTGCTGTGATAAAGCACCAAAAGCAACTTTTTGACTAAAGGGTTTATTTTACTGTACATTTCCAGGTCACAGTCTGTAAGTGAGAGAAGTCAGGGAAAAATCTCAAGGCAGAGACTGGTGCAGAGGCCATGGGGGATTCTGCTTACTGGCATACTCAGCCTGCTTTCTTTTTCTTTTTCTTTTTTATTGAAAAATTATTTTTCATTCAATATATTCTGATCACACTTTTCTCCACCCCAAATGCCTCACAGATCCTCCTCGATGTTCCTACACACTCCACATCCTTTCTTTCTCTCTTTAAAGAACAAATAAAAATAAAAAATGGATATACACATAGAAAAAACACACACACACAAACTGGAAACCAAAATATACGAGTATATGACCAATAAGACAAAAAATGCCCAAACAAAGCAACATAAGACAAAACGTCTACAAAAAGACCATTGAGTTCATTTTGTGTTTGTCAACTACACCTGGGGATAGGTCCTACCCTGAGGTGTGGTTATTGTGGTTTGAAAAAAAATGGCCCCCAAAGGCCTACAGGGAATGGCACTAATAGAAAGTTTGGCTTTGTTGGAGGAAGTGTGTCACTACTGGGTGTGCTTTGAGGTCTCAGATGCTCAAGCCATCCAGTGGCTGACAATATATACCTGCTGCCAGTCTATCCAGATGTAGAACTCTAAGCTCCTTCTCCAGGACCATGATTACCACATGATGATAATGAACTAAACCTCTGTAACTATAAGCCAGCCCCAATTAAATGTTTTCCTTTATAAGAACTGCCATGGTCATGATGTCTCTTCATAGCAATAAAACCCTAACTAAGACAGTGGTTAATGTGCCCACTGAGACTCCATTTGAGAAAAATAACCTTTGCAAGTGGTTATCAATTGTAGACAGCTCCTTGTTTAGGGACAAAAGCCAATGACTACTTCCCCCTCTCAGCACTGGGACCCCTTCTGGCTTGAACTTGTGCAGGCACTGTGCATGCCGCCACGGTCTCTGTGATTTCATTTGAGTATGAGTCCTGTTGTATCTGGAAGACATTGTTTCCTTGGTATGCAACAGGCTTACCTACAACCCATCTCATGGAGGCATTTTCTCAAAGAGTCATTTTCTCTCAGATGACTCTAGATTGTGTCAAGTTGACATAACACTAATCAGCAAAAGGATGTAAGAACAGTAGAAAGTGTTGGGTCTGAGAGTCAAGAAAATATTGAAGAGGAGGCCACCAAAGTTAGATGCACATAAGCAACTTTTTTCCATCACTGAGGGGTACCAGAACTTCTAACTGGTTAGGGCCACAGGCCTGTTGGGATCAGACTCTGTGACCCCAAACAGGGAGTAAGTCCTTATTAAACCAAAAGCCACAAGTTGGGGGTGGATCAGGGATGATATAAGAATTTTTACAATTTGAAGTTAAGTCCTGGGTACACTCCAGGAATTTTACAACTAGTAGTATAATTTGTGATAACGAGGTGTTTGTGCAGGCTTAACAAGGAATTTGTTTACAGGGGTCTTACATGGCTTTTGACACAGCTGGGGTCTTGTCTCAGTTTTTAACCAACTGTGACTGAGAACATAGGGCAAGGGTTGAGTAATAGAAGAAGCTGGGTAGCTGGGCTAATGTTCAGACTTACTCCAGGCCCTTCAGAGAAGTGGGCAGATCAAGCTTAAGTGATACTCATTGATTCTCTGTTCAACAGGATATTTGCTGTAATGTTTATAAGTGTACTGTCTAATAACCTATCCTCTTCACATAGCTTTTGGACACTTAAAATGCAGACAGCATAAATTAAAGTGTGCCAAACTGTTCTAGAACTAAGATGACTTCCCAGTGAGGAGTCACTCTGCACAGTAGAAATTAATACAGGAAAAAGTTCTTCAATAAGAGTACACAACTGGTTCTGGCAAATGCACAAAAATTAAATTTGAGACCCAGTCTTGAATTTAAATTTTCACATGCTAGCATAGACCTTAGGTTTACACAATTCACATATGCTGCCAGCCCCTCACTATACTTTCAACAATTTAAATAGAGACAAGGAATGCAAGTCTGGCCACTTAAGCAGATGGTCAATTTACACAGAACAGGCACTGTCAGAATAATGGGGTTCTTTTTCCCCTTTTATTGAACATAGTAGATGTTTTTCTCACATAATATATCCTAATTGTGGTTTCCCTTCCTCCCTACCTCCTGTCCCATCTAGATCCACCCCTTTTCTGTCTCTCAGCAGAAAACAAACAGGTTTCTAAGGGATAATAATAAAACAAAATATAATAAGATAGAAACAAAAATTAACACATCAGAATGAGACAAAACAAGCAGGAGGAAAAGAGCCCAAGAGAAGACACATTAAACAGAGACCCACGCATCTTCACACTCAGGAACCCCATAAAAACACTAAACTGGAAACTATAATATATATGCAAAGGGCCTGTAGGGTAAAAAGAGAGAAGAAAAAAGTATATAAATAAAATTAAGTTAAATAAAAATAACAAGTGCGGTAATTTCTAAAGGAAAAGTTCTAACACAACATTATGAGACAGAGAATTTCCAGAGAGGCCATGAATTTGTTTCTGTTGGCCATCTACCTATAGGCATGCAGCTCACTGTTAGGAGTAGTTTACCCAGTGAGACTCCCTTGGAGAAAACTAAACTTTCATTTGCAAGTGGTTATCTGAGTTGCTCAGCCCCGGGAAAGAGACCCCCTGGACCTGGACTGGCCCTTCCCCGGCTCTTCCTGCTAGAGAACCCAGCAATTGACTTAACAGCTAACATCCACATAAATGAATACATACCACATTTGCTTTTTTCTGTCTGAGTTACCCAAACCAGGATGATTTTTTTCTAGTCCAATCCATTTACCTGTGAATTTCATTCTTCTTAACAGCTGAGTAATAGCTAGAAATTGGAAGCAATCTAGATATCCCTCAGCAGATGAATGGATAAAGAAAATGTGGTCCATTTACCCAATTGCATATTACTCAGAATGGTTTCTTAGGTCCACCAGTGCTGTTCTTTCCAAAGAGTTGTTACATGTGTTCATCTTGTCACCTGGCAGAATTACACTTTTTCTGATGAGATTACAGGGGACTTAATGGCAGACCAAGACTTAAAGGTGGTTGTGATTCTGTTTTGCCCCCTTGAACTGCCCCTTGGAGGCATAGTCTTTGATATGGGGATGGGCTTAATGGCCAGTTGTGGTCAGGGTTGCCTCCTTTTGCTATGAAAACAAACCTTAACTAGAGTTCAATCATGATGAGCAAACATTAGCAGAAACATTCTCAGCAACCCTAAACTTCAATTATGGCATGAAATTTTTGTTCCTACAATTTCTAATAAGTGTAATTAGTATACTACATATGCTCCATTCAGTTTCAAGGAAGCTCCTTTATTGAAATTCTGCTTTGTGTGACTTAATACTTTCTAAACAATTTTATTAGTAAATCCTTTATAGCATCAATTTTATCTCTTCAACTTTTTACTACATCACCAGCATTACATGTACTGAAATAATATTTTGTGTATGTTTAACTTTTTTATTTTGAATTTAAATTTACTTATTTCTTTTTTATTTGCTTAACTATGGGTACTAGCAATTGTAAGTATACATTTGTTTCACACAATATTTCAACTACTGCTAAAGTATTGACTACCTGTATAGGACAGTATCTATGTAGAGTCCTCATTTCTAATCCTGCATGCTTTTCTCTTTGTCACACTAATTATGGAGGCTGAAAATATCTAAAAGATACAATCTGTAAACTGGAGACCCAAGAAAGATGATGATATAATTCAGTCCAAGTACAAAGGCCTGAGGAGTGTGGATGCTAATGAAGTCAGCCCAAATCCAAAAGCCCAACCCCTAGAAAGCCCCATGTCTGACTGCAGGAGAAGCTGAATATTCCACTTCAAGAAGAGAAAGTAAATTCACTCTTCCTCCATCTTTTTGTTGTATCCAGGCCTTGGGTATACCCACACAATGTAGAAGGTAGAAGCTTTCCTCATAGTCTGTGAATTCAAATGCTAATCTGTTGAGGGATATTTGAGCACACCATGTGAAAATGTGTCTCTGTCCTTCCTTGCCTGCCTAAGGCACCTTTTGATTGTCCAATAGCTAGACAAGAGAGTATAGGCAGGACTTCCAAGCAGAGAGAGGAACTCTGTGAAGAATCCAGCATGAGAGGTTCACCAGCAAGGAAACTAGATGTACAATATGGAGGAGGGGTAACGAGCCACATGGCAGAACACAGATTAATATAAATGGGTTAATTTAAGTTTTAAGAGCCAGTTGGGAAAAGCCTAAACCAAGGCCAAGCTTTCATATGTAATAATAAGTCTCTGTGTCATTACTTGGGAGTCAGTGGTCAAAAGAAAGACCTTCCAGAGATACTCTCACACTTACCCAGACAAAAGCTGCCAGTTGTCTAACCATGCTCAGCCCAGTCAAATTGGCACATATCATTAGCCATCATATACCGCTTCTATCTACTACACTACTTTGATGTTTTTCTACCAAGCTTCCATCAGTCAAAAATAATAGTAAGGTAACCCCATAGGCTCTAGGCATATTTTCAAATCTTTCCCAATTTAGTTTCCTAATAATAAAGAAAACTTTTAAGAGGCAAACAGAAACATACAAGCCAGAGCACTGAGGTCTGAAACTAACCTGTAAGACAACTTCAGGAGAGACCAGGGTTCACTCTTTGTGGACACTTTGGTCAGTTGGAGTGAAAATCTCTGGATAAAGCTGATATCTTCAGTGTACTATCTACAACCAACCTGCCTGCCTGCCTGCCTGCCTGCCTACTTATCTGCCTACCTATCTGCCATCACAAAAAAAAAGGAAAAAAAAAAAAAACTTAGGATCAGGGAAGAAGGGTAAACTCCCTGAAAAAAAAAAAAAAAAAAAAAAAAACTTAAGTGTGATCTACCATCAAGCCTTTAGGGTTTTAATTTTATACTATGTATATGCCCTAAATATCGGTTCTGAGTGTTCTAGTTATCAATTTATTGTCTCTCAGTTCCAAACCCACCTTTTTTTTTTGTCCTGCTTTGAATGCTAGAATGGAAGCCTGTAGATATTTCCTTGTCTTTTGGCTTAATAAAAGCCTTTGTCAAAAGAGCACTGTGCAAGGAAAGAAGTACCAGCCACTGAGAAAAAGTTAAGTGCTTTTTACAAAACTGTTCTCACTGACCTAATATAGTAAAGCACAGAGTTTTATTTCTGAAAACCTAACAGAAAATTGATACAAAGAATTTCCATCTAATATGTATTCTTTGCTTATAATGTTAGAGCTTTAAGCCAAGGTTAATTTTTCAGATACTGAAATGTCCTATTACATTTATATTTGAATGGATTTGTATTCACTTCTGTACGCCAATGGATATATCAGCAGATTAATCTACACAGCTCTTAAAGTTGTTTAGGAGAGCACGATTCTGTTTGATTTATCCTAAGATTGGTTGTTCACATATCCCATTTCACATTCTGAGTATTTCCCCCTTTTTTTCTGAATAATAAAAGGCTTACAGGCATTTTGGCTACACTAAAAATAAAAACCACTCAAAGAAACAAGGCTTGCCAGTTTGTATATATAATCCCTTTCAGTCTTGTTCTAACTTGTTCCATAATAGAACTGTGAAATACAAAACACACACAACTCATATTCTAACAGGCATCACTTTGTGATGGCTAACTCTATGTCAAGTTGACTGGACCATGAGTTGCCTAAATGGTATTCTATGAAGATGTTCTGTTTTGTTTTTGAGATGGGGTCTCATTGTATAGCCCAGGCTGGCCACTATCTCATGATTCTACTGTCTCAGCTTCACAAGTTCTGAGGTTACTGGCAGGCACACCATATCCAATTTACTCAGACATGTTGAAGGAGGTTAGCATGAATGCTGAGGAAACTAAAACAGATTGCCCTGACTGTTGCAAGACAGAACCCACCCAATCAGTGAATGGACAAAGAGAGCAAAAGGACTTGGCTTCCCCAAACAAAGGAGAACTCCTCCAAGACTGACTCCCTTTGAACTGGGACATCAGTTTTTCCTGCCTTTACAATAGAACTGAAATGTCAGCTCTTCCTTGGTTTCAGACCTGCTGACCTTCAGACTGGAGCTATGCCATCAACACTCCAGAGTCTACAGCTTTTAGACAATGGAACCTGAAGGTTCTATAACCACTTGTCAAATTTCTTATCTTACTAAAAGTAAAAAGTCTTATGCACACATGAGCACACACACACACACACACACACACACACAGGCATCCATACACGTGCACACACACATACAAACATACATGCAAACATACACACATGCATGGATACACACACACACACACACACACACACACAGTACACTTTTCTGTTTTTCCTCAGAGCCCTAACAGGTACTGACAGGAGGCCTGTTGCTGTCTGCCAAATCTTCCCTCCTAAGCACACTCTAGAGCAGAGGTGCCCAACCCTCCAAAAGCCTCAATCAATCCTTTAACACAGTTCCTGTGTTGCGTGACCCGCCCTCGGCCATAAAACTACTTTTGTTTCTACTTCATAACTGTAATTTTCTACTGTTGTGAATTGTAATGTAAATATCTCATATGCAAAATACCTTATATGTGACCCCTGTGAAAGGGCTGTTTGAAAGGGTTGTTTAACCAAAGGGGTCAAGACCCATGTGTTGACAACCACTATTCTAGACCTTTTTCTTTCTTCTCTCATTTGAAATGATAAAAACATGGTTATGCCTGCCTTCTCATGCCCCCATTCTTCTATTGCATCACCTTCTGGAGCGGTCATCTTGAAAACCCCACCTAAGGTCCAGGCCACAGCTGTATGGCTGGGGAAGGGAGACACCTGATCTAGGATTGTCCAATCAGAAGTCAAAAACATAATCAGGATTTGTGATTTGTGTTTATTTATTCTATCAATCTAAAAACTGAGTTAACTGAAGTTCCTACCTTTGAACAGACACATGCAATAATCAGGCCTAATCAATAAAGCCGACACAGTGAAATAGAGTTGAGGGCTGATTAAAAAAAAAAGGCCTCCTGAAACTCAATTCCCTCATGCCAGTCATTTCTGAAGCTGCACTCTGCCATTACACTTGTCAGTAAATTCCCTGTTAGTTTAAACTGTACTGAATTAGGTTTTGGTTAGTTATAACCAGAGAAGACACAGTAAGTCCCTCCTGTGTATACAAATTCATATATTAAACTCCAAATAATCAAATTCACCTCAAATATCATATATGCCCAGTTTTCCATAAATTAGTGTTGTCTAAAAGTTAAATACATATTCAGTACTTACCCTAAAAACATCATTAACATCGAAGGTACTTAAGATGCAAAAATTACCTACAAAGATTGTGCCTTTGCTTATAACAAAGGACTTGCCAAGTAATGAGCAGGATTTCCAAAAGAAAAAATCATTATGAGCCCCACATTCTCTGAGAAATTCTGAGTCCTATTAAACTGTATAAAAATATAACATTCTAAGTAACACTACTATAATCTCTCTATCTTTAAGTAGACTGAGACATATTTATAAAATGATTTTATCAATCCCACAACTTTTTTTAGGATCAGAAAGTATTCTGGCCCTTGTGTCATCCAGGCTGACACTGAGCTTGCTATGTAGCCCCAAAATCCTGATCATGTGCTCAAGATCCCTACCTCTTCCTCCTGAGCGCTAAGATTATCACCATGGCCCTGCCAGGAGGTAGGTGTGTGTGTGTGTGTGTGTGTGTGTGTGTGTGTGTGTGTGTGTGTACATGCATGTGTGCCTGGAATTAAATACAGTAACTTGCACATGCTAGGCAAGCACCCTTCCGCAACTTCTCTTCATTTTTAAGTCCAGTGTTTTCCTTTTCAGCTAACTAAAGCTGAAATTGCCTCCTTACACATTACAAAAGAACTATTAGTGAGTAAATATTTACTTTACTATTATGTAAACAAAAGTGATAAAAAAAATTGGTCTTGAGTTTCCTCTTCAACAAGATCAGTATTATCTGGAGAAACAAGAAAGATGGTAGCTTGGATAATTAAAATTTAGAACTAAAAAAAAAAATCATCAGTATTCATGTTCAATGGAATTCAAAGTCTCCAGCAGTCTACTATTATTTAAAAGTCCTGGAAAAAGGTTTTTATGTCTGATTTCCCCAACATCACTCTTCTTACATGTTTTCCTGAATGGTGTTCTAAGTATGAACAAAAATAAAAGGCAAAACAAAAAATGATTCATATATATGCTTCAAAACAAACTTGGTAAAAAGAAAAAATTAAAACAGCTTTGCCCTCTCAGGATCCTATGTTAGGTAACTTTTCTTCATGGCTCATTCTAATTTCACTAATCAGAAAAGGGAATCCTCATCTAAAGTTGGTCAGAAAGGGAAAGCAAGGTGGTGGTCAACAGAGTCATAAGTGGGTGATGAAAACAAGGTGATGAGAAGTAAATAACTTAACAAAAGTGTAACAAAAATCACAGGCCCTGACTTTGGAAATCAGTATGGTGACTCCTCAAGAAAATGGGAATGAGTATACCACAAGAGCCAGCAATTCCACTCCTAGGCATATACCCAAAAGAAGCACTGTCATACAACAAATGTTCATAGCAGCACTATCTGTAATAGCCAGAAACTGGAAGCAGCCTAGATGCCCCTCAACCAAAGAAAGGATGGAGAAAATGTGGTACATTTACACAATGGAGTACTACTCAGCAGAAAAAAACAATGGAATCTTGAAATTTGCAGGAAAATGGATGGAACTGGAAGAAAACATTCTGAGGGAGGTAACCCAATCACAAAAAGACAAACACGGTATGCACTCACTCATATGTGGATTTTAGACATAGAGTAAGGGATTATCATCCTACAATCCACACTGCCAGAGAAACTAGTAAACAAGGAAGACCCTAAAAGAGACAAACTTTGTCCCCTAGAAAAGGGGAAAGGGTCACCATCCCCTGAGCAAATTGAGAACATGGGAAGAGGGGGGAGGAAGCTACGAGAGTGAAAAGGGAAGAAAAGGAAGGATGCAGAGGTCATGAGGAAGCAGAAATTTTGAGTCAGGTATAGATTAGAAGAAAGGACATATGATAGGTAGGATTTTAGTTGGGGGGGTAGAGGAGGAAGGGAGGGAGAAGGGAACTGGGATCAGCATGTAATTCAACCTTGTTTGTAATTCAAATATATAAAAAATAAAAAACTAAAAAAAAAGAAAAAAGAAAAAAAAAGAGAAAACCTGTCTCAAAAGACCAAAAAAAAAAAGTTATGGGTCTACTGTTTCATGAGATGTGGCCAAAATATACTCCATGAAGTAGACTTCTGGTCTCCACATAACTGTCATGGTCTAAAAACATGCAATCACTTTACAGACACACACAAATAACAGAAAAGTTTTTTATTTTTTTAATAAATTTCATTGTCATGACATTAAGAAAAAAAAAATCGCAGGCCCTGAAATCTAGTTCATGGATGAATGAGAAAGGTTAGATTTTCAATTGTTTCACTTTTACAAAATGTCATGAAATCTTAGGGCTTCACTGATTCCCAACAGTTATCAGGGGAACGAGAAAATAGTATGTTTTGAGTTCAATTCTAAGAACTGATTGTCACAAATTCTTATATAAGTAAAAATCTCTTATCCTACTGTTAACATTTGTTCCCAATCCCATCCCCAATAAAACAATCCACACAAAAACCAGTAAGCTACAAGATTAGCAGAGGGATTGCTAGAAAAGATTAAAATGACACACCTGCTATATTACATGAAATCTAGAATTACTTGTCCATCCAGGCAGTGGTAGTGCAAGCCTTTAATCCCAACTCTCGGAAGGCAGAAGCCGGCAGATCTCTGAGTTCAAGGCCAGTTTGGTCTACAGAGCAAATTCCAGGACAGCCAGAGCCATTACTCAGAGAAACACAGTTTCAATAAAAGGAAGGAAAGAAAGAAAGAAAGAAAGAAAGAAAGAAAGGAAGGAAGGAAGGAAGGAAGGAAGGAAGGAAGGAAGGAAGGAAGGAAGGGAAAGAAAGAAAGAAAGAAAGAAAGAAAGAAAGAAAGAAAGAAAGAAAGAAAGAAAGAAAGAAAGAAAGAAAGAAAGGAAATATCTGTCCATATAAAACTCTCTTCCAATAACCCTGTGTTATAATCATTAGCCTTCAACATTTTTTTATATAGAAAGTTCCCCTAAACAGTGAACTGTTAGGGGTTTTTGAGAGCCTGTTAAGGAAAGCATTTTAATCAAAGTGTCTGCCAAAATAAAATTGGAGTTAATACAAGTAACAATTAATAAAAGGATTACGCCAATAGATATGCTAATGTGAATGGGAGAAAGCTCAGGCAGCCTCAACCCTAGACAAAGAATTAGAACATACCAATTGGTTATCCAATACCAAGTGGTCAGCCCTGAAAACTTACATACAATATTATACAGACTGAGGTTGTATTTATTTAGAAAAACACACACCACACATGTACACACACACACACACACACACACACACACACACACACACACACACAGAGCGTGAGAGAGAGACAGAGACAGACAGAGACACAGAGACAGAGAGAGAGAGGAGAGAGAGAGGAGACTCTCCACATGAAGGATGCAAATTGAAAAGAATATTTGCCTCTGAATCAAGGGACTAGGAAACTGGTTATAATGGCTACTCTTAATTGTCATCGTAATGGAATTTAGAATTATGTAAACATAAAACCTCTGGAAGGTTTGTGAAGGAGTTCCTCGGAGAGGTTGAGGTGAAGTGTGAAGATGTACCTCAATGTAGACAACACCACTCTGTGCTTTAGGACCCTATGTTGCATTAAAAGGCAAAAGCAAGCTGAGTACCAAATCCTTCACTCCATCCTTCCTGACCTTGTATATAAACTGTGACCAACTGCCTCAAGCTTCCACCATCACACCTCATCTACAGCAGCACAGACAGTAACTAACACCCTGGTGAATGTGGCTAAGAACACTAATATCTTTCATTGTATACTACGTCCACCTTTGGAAGATTTGTATGTATGTACTTCCTAGTAAAATATGTAAAAGTATTTTTGGTTGTGAGCCCAGCCTTTAACGGTTGAGCTATTGTTCCAGTCCAGCAATACCACTCTTGGGCATATACCCAAAAGATGCATTTTCATACCACAAGGACATTAGCTCAACTGTGTTCATAGCAGCACTATTCATAATAGCCAGAACTTGGAAACAACCTAGATGCCCACCAACCAAAGAACAGATAAAGGAAATGTGGTACATTTACACAAGGGAGTACTACTCATCGGTAAATTTTTTTTTTAAAAAAATGACATCATGAAATTTGCAGGCAAATGGATGGAACTAGAAAAGAAAAAAAAATCCTCAATGAGGTAACCCAGACCCAGAAAGACAACCATGGTATGTACTCATAAGAGGATAATAGACATAAAGCAAAGGATAACCAGCCTATAGTCCATGACCCCAGAGAATCTAGGTAATAAGGAGAACCCTAAGAGAGACACACATGGATCTCCCTGGGATAGGGAAACAGACAAGATCTCCTGAAAAAATTGGGAACACGGTGGAGGGGGAGAAGGGAAGGCAGAAGGGGAACGGAGGGAGAGAAGGGGAGTGGAGAGATAGGAAGAGAAAAAGGGAGAGCAAGGAAAGATATATCTTGATTGAGGGAGTCATTATGGGGCTAGTAAGAAGCTTGGCACTAAGGAAATGCTCAGGAATTCACAAGGATGACTCCAACTAAGATCCTAAGCAATAGTAGAGAGGGTACTGAACTGCCCTTCCCCTGTAATCAGATTGATGACTACTTGAATTGTCATCATAGAACCTTCATCCATCAACTGATGAGGCAGATGTGGAGATCCACAGACAAGAATAGGGCCAAGCTCTCAGAGTCCAGTCGAAGAAAGGAAGGAGGAGCAATAATATGAGCAAAGGGGTCAAAACCATTTTGGAGATACCCACAGAGACAGCTGACCTGAGCTAACGGGAGCTCAGTGACTCTGGACTGACAGCTGGGGAACCTGCATAAGACTGAACTGGGCCCCGTGAATGTGGGTAACAGAATGTGGGTAGTCTGTGAGGTCACTAGCAATGGGACCAGGATTTATCCCTAGTGCATGAACTGGCTTTCTGGAGCCAGTTTTCTTTGGAGGGATATCTTGGTCAGCCTAGATATGGGGGGTCAGTCTTGCCTCAAAGACTTTCTTAATTCCCCATGGGAAGCCTTACCCTCTCTAAGGAGTGGATGGGGTGGGGTGAAGGGAAGGTGGGGAGAGCAGGAGGAAGGGAGGGAGTCGGAACTGGGATTGGTATGTAAAATGAGAAAAGATTAAATGAAAAAGTTAAATAAGAGACTGGAGAAATGGCTCAGTGGTTAAGCACACTAGTTGCTCATTCAAAGGTCCTGAGTTCAATTCCCAGCAACCACATGACAGTGCAATCAATTGTAAAGAGATTTGGTGCCTCTTCTGGCCTCCAGGGATACATGAGATCCACTGATGTCTGCTTCCCAAGTGCTAGGACAAAAGGTGTGGACCACCAATGACCATCAGTTTATGGATTTTAAAAAAAAGTTAAATAAAGAGAAATATGTAAAAGCAAATAGCATAAAACATATATAAGTAACGTAAAGTAGTTATGTAAGTTACAGGAAACAAGATATAAAATATACTGGATATTTATGTGGTTTTTGTTGTTTTGAGTTTTTGTTTTGGGAGTCTTTTGGATTTTGGTTTTTGGTTTTGATTTGGTTCTTTTTGTTGTTGTTGTTGTTGCTATTGTTTTGGTGGTTTTGTTTTTGTTTTTTTAAGACAGGGTTTCTCTGTGTATCCCTGACTGTCCTGGAAATAACTCTGTAGACCAGGCTAGCCTCAGGCTCACAGAGATCCATCTGCATCTGTCTCTGCCTCCTGGGTGCTGGGATTAAAGGCGTACACCACCACCACATACCTATACTGGATATTTAAAGGATAAGATGTCTGTTGGGATATGGAAATAAGCAATGCATATTTGGTTTGTGGAATGCACCTTAAATAAGGACAAGGTGAATCTAGACAGAACAGACACACAACAGAAGTCACTTCATGGGAGAGTATGCCCCAGCATAGACACAAGGTTAAGACACGGTGAGGTATGTTTAGAGAAGCATATTTACAGTGCTTTGTCTTCAGTGGGTGCTTCACAACTTACTTGAGAGTTGGTAACTTAAACAACACAAATTTAACACACCAGGATTTCTCATCAAGAGTCTGGGGTTGGCCGGTCCTCTCTCTGCTTGGTGTCTTACAGGCTTGTCACCGTCTGCCAGAGCTATGGTTTTCCTGAAAGCATGTGTCCCTCTTTTTCCAGAACTGATGCAAACTCATATCCTTGCAGGAATACTCTCAGATCCTAGATGCCATTTGCAACTCTTGACAAGTGGTCCCTGAGATAGGCTCACCTACTTCCAACCTGAGAGTCTTTCTAATTTAAGGAAAAACCCAGGTCTACCCAGATAAAGGCATTTGCTTGGTAACCTAATCACAGGAGCAGTGACTCACCAACTCACCAAATTCACAACTGCTGGCCATGCTGTAGGGAAGAGGATTTACACAGGATATGCATTCCAAGGGGTGACAATCTTGGGAGTTATAATAATCCTGACCAGTGCTGGGAGTTGGTGGCGCACACCTTTAATCCCAGCACTGGAGAGGCAGAAGCAGGCGGATCTCTGTGAGTTCAAGGCCAGACTGGTCTACAGAGCAAGTGCCAGGATAGGCTCCAAAGCTACACAGAGAAACCCTGTCTTGAAAAACAAAACAAAAACAAAAAACAAACAAACAAAAAAAAAAAAAAACCAGAATCCAGACCAGCGTAGACAGTAATAAAAGATGAAAGCAAAATTCTCCAAACTATGCCAAAATTCAATTTGGTTTTTGTCTTACACACCTGTGCCCAAAAATGATGCCACCTGTAAAGTGTATATGCATAAAATCAGTTTCAACTGATGATTTTCCCACATTTGGAAATTGCCTATTCTTTGACTATCGTCATTGTTGTCATTAAAGGTCTGTTTTATTCTTGGGAATGCATACCTCACTCTCAGTGTGACCCTTTCCTCCCTCTTGACTAGTAGTGGGCTTACAAAGATCCCACCTTGTCCAATAAAGAACCAGCAGCTTCGGGCTTGATTTCCCTCTACCGGCCTTTATTTTATAGGCCTTGTGTTAATTCATGCTTTTTTTAAAAAGAATTTTTAAGTATTCTGTGCTTATCTGACCCTCATCCTTACCTATCCAAGAAGAAAAGATTGTAAACAGCTTAGCTGTGGTGTAAGTAAAATGTCATTTCTATCACCGTATGGAAGAAAAGCAAACACATACTTAATATTTCTGCAATGCAAGTATAATTATTTAGCAGCACAAGTCTGAAGGATTAGAAATTTGACACTTATGTTTCACTCATAGACAAAATTAAAAGACCTTGCTCATTTTGTCCACTGACTAGGGAGGGAGACAAATGTTATCCTGAAATTCAAAGACATACATTACCTTGAAGAAGAAGCCAATATATAAAGCTGTTGGAGTCTCGGGACACTGGAATAGAAGGCTGCAGATCTTTAGGCAGCTATTGAATTGCTATACTGATTTAGCAGTACCAATGTTCTCTGGCTTCAAATAGAACAGCAGTAGGGCTTCCTCTTAAAAGGGAGATATGGGTGCTCCTTGAGCTAAAATGGCATTGGTGGCTGAATAAGAATGGCCCCCTGGGTTCAGACATTTGAATGATTAGTCACCAGGGAGGAGCACTATTTGAGAAGGATTAGGAGGTGTGTCCTTGGAGGAAGTATGTCACTGGGGTTGGGCTTTGAAATCTCAAAAACCCATCCCAAAGCCCATGTCACTTTCTCTCTCTCTCTCTCTCTCTCTCTCTCTCTCTCTCTCTCTCTCTCTCTCTCTCTCTCTCTCTCCCTCTCTCCCTTCCTCCCTCTCTCTCTCTCCAGATCAGGATGTAGCTCTCAGCTACTGTTCCAGCACCTGCATGCCACCATGCTCCCACCATGATGATAATAGACTAACCCTCTGAAACTGTAAGCAAGCACACAATTATATGCTTTCTTTCATAAGAGCTACCTTGGTCCTGGGGTCTCTCACACCAATAGAATAGTGACTAAGACAATGCGTTACACAACAGTAAACCTAACATAAAGTAAAAATGTCCTAAGTTAAAAATGGATTGAATACACCTGACCTACTAAGCATAATGTTTAGCCTAGTACGTCTTTATGTGTATAACTGCTTTGCATACTTGTATATATGTGTATCAGGTATGTACCTGGTGCCCACAGAGACCAGAAGAAGGGTCAGATCCCCTAAAATTTGAGTTACAGATAAATGATTATAGGTACTAGAAAACAAAGCTGTGTCCTCTGAAAGAACAGAAATACTCTTTTTTATTTTTTTTTATTTGATTAAAAACAAGATTGTTTTACCTGTCAATCCCAGTTCCCTCTCCCTCCCCTTCTCTCCTGCTCCCACCCCCACTAACTCCCTATCCCATCCCCTTTCTAATGTTTTTGTTGTTGTTCTTGTTCTTGTTGTTATTGTTTTTTCCAAGAATATTGCTTTGGAGCCTGGCCTGGAACTCTCTGTAGACCAGGCTGGCCTCGAACTCACAGGGATCCACCTGCCTCTGCATGAGCTACTACTGCCCAGCAAGACCAGCAAATACTCTTAACCACTGAACTACCTCTCCAACCTTTAGTCTACTTCTTATAAATGGGTAGGGCACTTATGCTATCCTGAAGTTGGGTAAAATAATCTTAACACAAACCCTGTATTATAACAAAGTGCAAAACATCACATGCAATTTACTGAAACTGCATCCAAAACATAAAGTGGCTTTTCAGATGCACTTTCAAGCCACTATAAAGTGAGAACCATTATAAATCAGAGACCATCCAGATGATCTAATGGTGGTGATGATGAAAACAGACTTGCAAAATTATAATTTTAACAGTTTCAATTGATAAAACCAAGCTTTTGATCTGCAATGGTAAGAGTGTCAAGTGCACACAAGAGTTTCAGAGTTCTTTGACAGCAGCTTTATAACACAGTAGTAGAGTCTTCAAATAGCACACTGCCATGCAGATTGGCTGGTCATGATGGAGAATAGAAGACAGGAGATAAATCAGACTTGACTCTGTCCTCAAGTTGTTTAAGTGAAAAGGAAAACCCTGGGGGCATTACCAATCCCCTTAATAACCCCTAGTGTCTGTGCCCATGTGTGACCTGCTGCCTTTGAATGTAGGCAGGACCTATGACTTGTTTCTAATAACAAGAACACAGCAACAGTGGCCTGATGTGTACCTTACACAACCATGAGTCTGTGGTTATGTTACAGATGTTTACTAGAGTTGTTCGAACTCTCCTCTGCTGGTTTGGAGGAACCAACCAGCTATGCTAAATGCCATAAGATCAAGAACTGCAGGGTGTTTCTAACAACCAAAGTTAGGTCCAGACAGGAAAATGATATTCTCAGCCCTACAACCATAAGAAACCAAATTTTGCCACCAACTGAGCTTGCAAGCATCTCCTACCCTAGTAAAGCTTTGGCTAACCAGTCCAGGCAAGCAACTAGAGAGAAGCTTTGTGAGACAATGGTGCAGAGGGTTCAAAGGGCTATGCCTAGAATCTTAGCCCATGGAAATACAAAAACATGTGGACAAACATATACTGTTAAGCCGCTAAGTGTAAAGTACTACTATGAGATGGTTAGTTTTAGCAATAAACTTAATAAGCTGGAATCACCAGGGACGAGTCTCAGTGAGGGATTACCCACACTGAGCTACCCTATGGGCATGGCTGTGGAGGACCATGCTAGCTGACATGGGAGCACTGAGTGGAGAAGCTGGGCATAAACAAGTAAACAGTGAGCATGTGTGCACTCATTCTCTCTGTTCTTACCTCTGTGTGTGTGTGTGTGTGTGTGTGTGTGTGTGTGTGTGTGTGTATGTGTGTGTGTGTGTGTGTGTGTGTGAATGTGTGTTGTAAGCAAATATTTGGAGTCCCTGCCTCAGTTTCCCCACAGTAATGGACCAGAACCTCGAATCTTAAGCTGAAATAAACCTGCCTTCTAAATTGCTTTTTCTCCTTTTTTTTAAAATCTTAGCAACAAAAAGACATTAGAATATACTGCTACAGAGTAAGAGGTAATTCATATACCTTCCCAGTAAGTCTCAAGCTGCTAACACATCATGAAGTAAATTCACATATCCTTATGCTGTGTTTGGTTGATATCCCTACAAGGCATGCCCTTTTCCAAAATGAAACAGAGGAGGAGTTGATCTAGGGGAGATGGAGGGAGTGAGAGGAGAAGAGAGAGGGGAAACAGTAATATATGAGAGAAGAAGGGAGGGAGGGAGGAGGGAGGGAGGGAGGGAGGGAGGGAGGGAGGGAGGGAGGGAGTATGCAATTCAAATACCCTAAACATCAGCTCATCAAAGGTGATATGAGACTCCTCTCTACACTAGAGAAATCCAGAATTGGTCAGACAGACACAGCTCTTTGTAAAGTCTGAGGAGCCAATCTGCAGATGACATTGCCTGAACAGGCAGCATGGATGCCTGATTAACAAATCAAAACCTAAAGATCAACTTACTCTCACCTTTTGCAATCTCAGAAAGCGAAGACCTTGGCTTTCCTGGCTAAAGGCTCAGAAAGAGTGACTGACAGGGCATGGAAGATAAGGCAAGCAAACTTGAAGAGCATCCACAGAGGTTGGTGAAATAGACAAATTGATGATGTAGAAGAAAAGTGTCATCCTTACTTACTCAAAGATAGTAAAACTACAACTCCAAATAAAATACATCTATTTTTATCTCACAGCTAAAAACCACCTTTTCTCAAATAAGGATTGGCCTAGATGAGGAGCCAGAGCAATCCCTTACACAACCTGAAGGCTGTTCTTCAGAAGTCCCATCACCACAGACTAATTATAACACAAATATTTTCACATGTGGACTGGAAACTATGTTTTAGACAATTTTATCAGGATCATAAATATAGCTAAATACCAGTTAGCAAGGTTTTTAAGAATTTAACAAAGAAAAAAGAAAAGGCACTGAATTTTCAATGTCCTTACTTATTGTTAAAGTGTAAAGATAGTCATTTGTTGTAAAAAAAAAAAAGTGTGATAAAATCTATGTCTAGAATAATGCATTTTTCTCTTTTGTTAAAGGAAATTCACTACATTATTTCATTTCATTTTGCTCAGAAGTAGAGCAAAATCAATACATATTTCCAAATGGGCAGCTTTTAACCTGTTTGGGGACAAGCTAAAATTAACTTTGACTGCACATTTGAGAGAGAGTTATTTTAATTTCTTTTAATTACATACAATGTTAGGCTTTTTGCACATCATTACCTGTTGAGATGTACTTGCCTTGACAATTTAGGAAGATAAAACATTCATGGATAACTGAGAAAATTACTCCTAAAACATTACTAAGTGCATAAGCACATTTCCAAAACTGCAGGAAATAAAATCAAAACAAATGTGCAAAGCATGTGCACTCACTTAAAGCTTGAGCATATATCTAGACAAATGTGCAAAGCAAAGCTTGCCAGTGGTATGCCTCAAGGTATATCTCTCTGAATGCCCCATTTGTGAACATCTAGGTCAGTCCTATGGTTGACAAAACAATGCCCTAAATAGGGCATGAAAATAAATGAAATGTGCTATAATGTAAGCCAATCTATGCTGGAGATACCGGGCAGCACTACATACAACAGTGTTTCTGAAACAGCATACAGGAACTGAAAACAAAAAGGATATAAGATATTTATAGGGGGGTCTGAAAATAAATAAAGATGTAAACTAACTAGCCGGAGTAAACAAAAGATCATCCACAGACCTCTTTAGATGCCTCAGTCAGGGGCAAGGTTCACACGCTAGTACTTCTATTTACAGGTAGTATCTAGTAAATCACACTCATAAACACAAATAACAATACAAAGCAAAATAAAGTGATACTAAGAATATAAGCTTGAAAAGAAGGGTCAATAGCAGAAGTTGTTATGTCAAACTGGCTGTGAGAAAGACACTGACATACACAATCCATCCTAAAGAGTGGCTCAAATTCTACAAATAGTTTAATCACCTTGTAAGAGAAAGCACATCCATACACAATAACACAAAAGAACCACCAATAGTCAAGAGAAGATCTAAAGCGGTGGTTCTCAAACTGTGGGTCAGGACCCCTTAGGGGATGAACAACCCTCTCAATGGGGTTGCATATCAGATACCTTGCATGTCAGATATTTACAACCCAAACCAGCAGCAAAATTACAGTTATGAAGTAGCAATGAAATAACTTTATACTTGGGGATCACCACCACGTGAGGGACTAAGGGTCAAGGCAATAGGAAGGAGGAGAACCACTGAGCCAGAGAGTGATACAAAAACAGAGAGCTTCAGTTGTGAATAGGAAAGGCATTATAAATAGGCCCATTTGAGTTGGAGTTTAAAAGACTGTGTAAAAGTGTAGAATATCACCATAGGCTTTGATTAAAAAACAGAAAGTAGTCCGCCGCCGCAGACTGACCTGGAACTAGGATTCAAGAGATGGAAGAGAGAATCTCAGCCACTGAAGACTCGCTAGAGGATATACATTCATCCACCAAAGAGAACCTCAAGTCCAACAAAACCCTAACACAAAATATCCAGGAAATATGGGACACCGTAAAAAGGCCAAACCTAAGAATAATAGGTGTAGAAGAAGGTGAAGAAATACTGCTCAAAGGTACAGAAAACATATTCAACAAAATCATAGAAGAAAACTTCCCCAACCTACAGAAGGATATGCCTATGAAAGTACAAGAAGCTTACAGGACACCAAACAGACTGGACCACAAAAAGAAGTCCCCCGACACATAATAATCAAAACACCAAATCTACAGAATAAAGAGAAAATATTAAGAGCAGCAAAGGAAAAAGGCCAAGTAACATATAAAGGCAAACCAATCAGAATCACACCCGACTTCTCAATGGAAACTCTGAAAGCCAGAAGGTCTTGGATAGATACCCTACAAGCACTAAGGGAGCATGGATGTCAACCCAGACTACTGTACCCAGCAAAACTTTCAATCACTATAGATGGAGAAAACAAGATATTCCACGACAAAAACAGATTTAAACAATACATATCAACAAATCCAGCACTACAGAAGGCTCTGGAAGGAAAACTCCAACCCAACGAACATAACTACACTCACAAAAACACTGGCAGTAGTTAATCGAATTTCACCAAACACAAAAAGAAACAGAAGGGCAAAATCCACACGCAATGATACCACCAACAATAAATCCAAAACTAAGAAGAACCAATGAACAATGGACGTTAATATCCCTGAATGTCAATGGTCTTAACTTACCCATAAAAAGATATAGGCTAACAGAATGGATACGAAGACAGAATCCATCCTTCTGCTGTTTACAAGAAACACACCTCAAATTCAAAGACAGGCGATACCTCAGAGTAAAAGGATGGGAAAAGATTTTCCAATCAAATGGGCTCAAGAAACAAGCTGGGGTAGCAATACTAATATCTAACAAATTAGACTTTAAACTGAAAGCAATCAAAAGAGATAAAGAAGGGCATTTCATACTCATCACAGGAAAAGTCCATCAAGACGAAGTCTCAATCCTGAACATCTATGCCCCTAATACAAAAGCATCCACTTTTGTAAAAGAAACATTACTAAAGCTCAAACCACACATAAAACCACACACACTTATAGTAGGAGACTTCAACACCCCCCTTATACCACTGGACAGAACTACTAGACAGAAACTTAACAAAGAAACAAAGGATCTGAAAGAAGTTATGACACAACTGGGTTTAACAGATATCTATAGAACATTCCATCCAAACACAAAAGAATATACCTTCTTCTCAGCGCCACATGGAACCTTCTCAAAAATTGACCACATAGTTGGCAGCAAAGCAAACCTCCACAGGTACAAAAGTATTGAAATAACCCCCTGTATCTTATCAGACCACCATGCATTAAAGCTAGAATTCAACAGCAATACGAATTGCAGAAAACCTACATTTACGTGGAAAATGAATAACTCCCAATTGCACCATTCCTTGGTTGAGGAAGAAATAAAAAAAGAAATCAAAGACTTTCTAGAATTTAATGAGAATGTAGACACAACATACCCGAACTTATGGGACACCCTGAAAGCAGTGCTAAGAGGGAAGTTCATAGCACTAAGTGCTCACATGAAGAAACTGGAGGAAAGTCACATTAGAGAATTGACAGAACAACTGAAAGCTTTAGAGCAAGAGGAAGCAAACTCACCAAGGAGGAGTAGACGCCAGGAAATAATCAACCTGAGAGCCGAAATCAACAAAGTAGAAACTAGGAAAACAGTACAAAGAATCAATGAAACAAAGAGTTGGTTCTTTGAGAAGATCAACAAGATAGACAAGCCTCTAGCCAAACTAACCAAAAGGCAGAGAGAGAGCATGCTAATTAACAAAATCAGAAATGAAAAGGGAGACATAACAACGGACACTGAGGAAATCCAGAGAATCTTTAGGTCATACTTTGAAAACCTGTATTCCACAAAATTGGAAAACCTAAAGGAAATGGACAACTTTCTGGATAAATATCACTTACCAAAATTAAATCAAGATCAGATAAACAGTTTAAATCGAACTATAACCCCTAATGAGATAGAAGCAGTAATCAAAAGCCTCCCAACCAAAAAAAGCCCAGGGCCAGATGGCTTCACTGCAGAATTCTACCAGAAATTCAAACAAGAGCTAATTCCAGTACTCCTCAAACTGTTCCACACAATAGAAGCAGATGGGATATTGCCAAACTCTTTCTATGAGGCTACAATCACTTTGATACCCAAGCCTCACAAAGATATGACTAAGAAAGAGAACTACAGACCGATATCCCTCATGAACATCGATGCTAAAATACTCAATAAAATATTGGCCAACCGAATACAAGAACATATCAGAAAAATCATCCACCATGATCAAGTAGGCTTTATCCCAGGGATGCAAGGATGGTTCAACATACGAAAATCCATCAATGTAATCCACTATATAAACAAACTTAAAAAGAAAAACCACATGATCATCTCACTAGATGCTGAAAAAGCCTTTGACAAAATCCAACATCCCTTCATGATAAAGATCTTGGAGAGAACAGGAATAACAGGAACATATCTAAACATGATCAAGGCAATATATACCAAACCAATAGCCAACATCAAAGTAAATGGAGAGAAACTCAAAGCGTTTCCTCTAAAATCAGGAACAAGACAAGGCTGTCCACTCTCTCCATATCTCTTCAATATTGTACTTGAAGTTCTGGCTATAGCAATAAGACAAGAAAAGGGGATCAAAGGGATACAAATTGGAAAGGATGAAGTAAAACTTTCACTATTTGCAGACGACATGATAGTCTACATTAGTGACCCGAAAAACTCTACCAGGGAACTCCTACGGCTGATAAACACCTTCAGCAAGGTAGCAGGATACAAAATTAACTCAAAAAAATCAGTAGCCCTACTATATACAGATGATAAATCCAATGAGAAAGAAATCAGGGAAACATCACCTTTCACAATATCCACAAGCAACATAAAATACCTGGGGGTAACACTAACCAAAAAAGTGAAAGACCTGTACAATAAGAACTTTGAGACTTTAAAGAAAGAAATTAAAGAAGATACCAGAAAATGGAAAGATCTCCCATGCTCATGGATAGGTAGAATTAACATAGTAAAAATGGCAATCCTGCCAAAAGCAATCTACAGATTCAATGCAATCCCCATCAAAATCCCAACACAGTTTTTCACAGACATTGAAAGAACAATACTCAACTTTATATGGAAAAATAAAAAGCCCAGGATAGCCAAAACAACTCTTTACAATAAAGGATCTTCTGGAGGCATCACCATCCCCGACTTCAAGCTCTACTATAGAGCCATAGTTCTGAAAACAGCTTGGTATTGGCACAAAAATAGACTGATAGACCAATGGAATCGAATTGAAAACCCTGATATCGACCCACGCACCTATGGATACCTTATTTTTGACAAAGGTGCTAAATCTATACAATGGAAAAAAGACAGCATCTTCAACAAATGGTGCTGGTACAATTGGATTCGGACATGCAGAAAATTACAGATAGATCCATACCTGTCACCATGCACAAAACTTAAGTGCAAATGGATCAAAGATCTCAGCATAAATCCAACCACACTGAATCTTCTAGAAGAGAAAGTGGGAACTACCCTTGAACAAATTGGCACAGGAGACCACTTCCTGAACATTACGCCAGAAGCACAGACATTGAGGTCTGCAATTAATAAATGGGACCTCCTGAAACTGAGAAGCTTCTGCAAGGCAAAGGAAACAGTCAGTAGGATAAAACGACCACCCACAGAATGGGAAAAGATCTTCACCGATCCCACATCTGACAGAGGACTGATTTCCAAAATATATAAGGAGCTCAAGAAGCTAGCCACCAAAACACCAAACAACGAAATTAAAAAGTGGGGTGCAGAACTAAATAGGGAATTCTCAACAGAGGAATCTGAAATGGCTGAAAGACACTTAAAAAAGTGCTCAAAATCATTGGCCATCAGAGAAATGCAACTCAAAACAACTCTGAGATACCATCTCACGCCTGTCAGAATGGCTAAAATAAAAAACACCAATGACAATCTATGCTGGAGAGGATGTGGAGAAAAAGGAACACTCCTCCATTGCTGGTGGGAGTGCGATCTTGTAAGACCGCTCTGGAAATCAGTATGGCGGTTGCTCAGAAAAATGGGAATCAGTGTACCTCAAGATGCAGCCATTCCTCTCTTGGGTATATACCCTAATAGGGCATGTACTTACAACAAGGACATATGTTCAACCATGTTCATAGCAGCATTGTTTGTAATAGCCAGAACCTGGAAACAACCTAGATGCCCCTCAATTGAAGAATGGATTGAGAAAATGTGGTACATTTATACAATGGAGTACTACTCAGCAGAAAAAAGCAATGGAATCTTGAAATTCGCAGGCAAATGGATGGAACTAGAGGAAACCATCCTGAGTGAGGTAACCCAGTCACAAAAAGACAAGCAAGGTATGTACTCACTGATATATGAATTTTAGACATAGAACAAAAGACTACCAGTATATAATGCTCTTCACCAAAGAAACTAGGAAACATGAAGGACTCTAAGGGTTAAATGGTCCCCAGGAATGGAAATGGCATGAACTCCCGAACTAATTGGGGGCATGAGGGTGGGGGGGGGAAGGAGCTGCTACAATAAGAGCAAGAGAAGAGGAGAAGAGGAGAGGAAATGGAGGGGCAGAAACATTGAGTTGGGGGAAGAATAGAGGAAAGAGAGCAAGATGAGAGAAACGATATCAGAGGGAGCCACTGTAGGCCCGAGAAGGGATCAGGAACCAGGGAGATCTCCAGAGACCTACAAGGATGACACGATCTGACAATCCAGGCAATGGTGGAGAGGATAACCTAAAAACCCTCCCCCTAAAATGAGATTGATGACTTCTCTTTATGCCATCCTAGAGCCCTCACCCAGTGGCTGATGGAAACAGAGACAGACATCCACAGATATACAATGAGCCGAAATCGGGAATTTAGTTGAAGAGAGGGAGGAATGAAGAACGAAGGGGTCTGTACTAGGATGGAGAAACCCACAGGAACTGTTGGCCTGAACAAGGGAGAGCACATCGACCCCAGATGCTGTCCAGGAGGCCTGTACAAGACTGATCCAGACCCCAGAACATAGATGTCAATAAGGAGGCCTCTGCACTCCAGGGAGCCTCTGGTAGTGGATTAGTATTTTTCCCTGGTGCAAAAAGGGACTTTGAGAGCCCATCCCATATGAAGGGTTACACTCTGGCCCTGGACACATGGGGAAGGGCCCAGGATCAGCATAGGAAGACTTGGTGGACTTTGCTGAGCTCCCGTTGAGGGCCCTACCCTGCCTGGGGAGTAGTGGGTGGATGGGGTTGGGGGGATGGGCTGGGGGTGGGGGAGAAAGTTTGGGGGTGAGGGGAGGGAGAGGGAGAAGGGACTTGAAATAAGCTTGTCCCCTAACTAGAATTAATAAAATAAAAAAAAAATAAAAAAAAAAACAGAAAGTAAGGGGGAGGAAGGGAAGGGAAGGAAGGAAGAAAGGAAAGGAGGGAAGGAGGGAGGGAGAAAGGAAAAGAAAAAAGCAAATACTTTCAAAATAACCATGAAATGATGGTCTGTGCTAGACTTCAAATTCTGAGAAATCTAAGAATACTCCTTTTAAAATGGTCTCCCTAGAAGTAGTAAAATATCTGATTTATTGTCAATGCTCAACAAATATTAAAGGGATAAATAAACAAAGGCAGTAAATAAAATTAACTTCTCGATTTGCATAGCAAAGAAAAATATGTAAGTATCAAAGTTCACAAACACTATGAAGATCAAAATTGACTGGCAACAGGACGTCACTGATGATCTTTAGAACATGTAAAGTATAACTAGGTATTACTTTAAGAAATATATCTAGGGATCTGAAATCAGCAGCAAGATCCTACACATCCAGACACTGCCAAGGCCCTGGTAACAGTCTGACCTCCATCCAAGAGAAGAGGACAGACATCAGAGTACTGGAACTGTTTGCATCTACCAGAAGGGAACCTTGGTCCCATACCCACCAGTAGAGGAAGAAACTCCTGCTACACCCACCAGAAGAAAGGATGAGAAGAGGGCAATGTAAAAGCACATTCAACAACAGAAAACCCAATATAACACCACCAGAGACTATGAACCATACACCAGCAAGACCTGAACATCACAATGCAGATGAACCAGAAGAGAATGACCTTAAAAACATCTTCATGAAAATGACAGAGGACCTCAAAGAAGACATGAGAAAATCCCTTAAAGAAATGGAAGAAAAAAAAAAACAAAAAATACAAGGTATCAACAAATCTATCAAGGAAACAGTTCAAGACCTAAAAACTGACATAGAGACAATAAAGAAAGCACAATCTGAGGGAATGCTGGAAATAGAAAAGTTGGGTAAACGATCAGGAAGTACAGATGCAAGCATAATCAACAAAATACAAGAGATGGAAGAAAGAATCCCAGGACTTGAAGATACACTAGCGGAAATAGACTCATCAACCAAAGAAAATCTTAAGTCCAACAAATCCATAACACAAAATATCCAGAAAATATGGGATACTATGAAAAGACCAAATTTAAGAATAATAAGTATAGAAGAAGGTGAAGAAATCCAACTCAAAGGCACAGAAAACATATTCAACAAAATCATAGAAGAAAACTTTCCCAACCTAAATAAAGGCATGTCAATGAAAATACAAGAAGCCTACAGAACACCAAATAGATTGAACAACAACAAAAAAAGGTCTTCTTGACACATAATAATCAAAACCCCAAATATACAGAATAAAGAGAAAATATTAAGAGCAGCAAAGGAAAAAGGTCAAGTAACATATAAAGGCAAACCTATCAGAATTACACCTGACTTTTCCATGGAAACTCTGAAAGCCAGAAGGTCCTGGATAGATATTCTACCTACACTAAAAGACCACAGATGCCAGCCCAGACTACTATACCCAGCAAACCTTTCAATCAATATAGATGGAGAAACATCTATATGATTGAATGACACAACCAGATTCAAACAATACATATCCACCAATCCAGCCCTACAGAAAGTTCTGGAAGGAAAACTGCAACCCAAGGAAGTTAACTACAACCAGAAAAATATAGGGAATAAATAATCCCACTTTACCAGCAGCCAAAAGGAAAAAGGAATAGAATCCCACACATAATTTCACAACCACCACCAAATCCAAAACAAACAAGAATGAACAATCAATGGTCATTAATATCCCTCAACATTAATGATCTTAACTCCCCTATAAAAACACATATTAGCAGAATGGATAAGAAGACAGAATCCTTCCTTCTACTGCATATAAGAAACATACCTCAACTTCAAAGACAGACTGTACCTAAGAATTAAAGGTTGGGAAAAGATTTTCCAATCAAATGGACCCAAGAAACAAGCAGGGGTAGCAATCCTAATATCCAACAAATTGGACTTTAAACTAAAATTAATCAAAAGACATGAAGGAGGTCACTTCCTACTCATCACAGGAGAAATCCATTAGGATGAAGTCTCAATTCTGAACATTTTTGCTCCAAATACAAAGGAATCCATGTTTGTAAAAGAAACATTACTAAAACTCAAATCACACATAAAACCGCACACACTTATAGTGGGAGACTTCATCACCCCACTCTCACCACTAGACAGGAACTTAACAAAGAAACAAAGGAATTAATAGAAGTTATGGCGCAATTAGGCTTAACAGATATCTATAGAACATTCCGTCCAAATACAAAAGAATATACCATCTTCTCAGCGCCACATGGAAACTTCTCTAAAATCGACCACATACTTGTCAACATAGAAAACCTCAACAGGTACAAAAAAATTGAAATAACATCCTGTATCTTATCAGACCACCATGCTTTAAAGTTAGAATTCAACAACAAAACGAATTGCAGAAAACCTATAAACTCAGGGAAATTAAGTAACACCCAATTGCACAATTCCTGGGTTAAGGAAGAAATAAAAAAAAAAAAGACATTAAAGATTTCCTAGAATTCAATGAGAATGCAGACACAACATACCCAAACTTATGGGACACTTTGAAAGCAGTGCTAAGAGGAAAGTTCATAGCACTAAGTGCCCACATGAAGAAACAGGAGAATAATCACACTAGAGAATTAACAGCACAACTGAAAACTTTAGAACACAAAGAAGTCAATACACCCTGGAGAAGGAGATGCCAGGAAATAACCAAATTGAGGGCTGAAATCAATAAAATGGAAACTAGGAGAACAATACAAAGAATCAATATAACAAAAAGTTGGTTATTTGAGAAAAATCAACAAGATAGATAAACCTTTATCCAAACTTACCAAACAGCAGAGAGTAAACATGCAAATCAATAAAATCAGGAATGAAAAAGGGGACATAACAACAGACACAGAGGAAATCCAAAGAATCATCAGGTCATACTTCAAAATCCTATATTCCACAAAATTGGAAAATCTAAAGGAAATGGACAATTGTCTGGACAGATTTCACTCACCAAAATTAGATCAAGAACAGATAAACAACTTAAATAGACCTATAACCCCTAATGAAATAGAAGCAGTCATTAGAAGTCTCCCAACCAAAAAAAGCCCAGGGCCAGATGGATTCAGTGCAGAATTCTACCAGAAATTCAAGGAACAGCTAATACCAATTCTCCTCAAAGTATTCCACACAATAAAAGCAGAAAAGTCATAGCCAAACTCTTTTTATGAGGCTTCAATTACCTTGATACCCAAGCCATACAAAGACACAACTAAGAAACAGAACTACAGATCAATATCCCTCATGAACACTGATGCAAAAATACTCAATAAAATATAGGTAGCCGGGCGGTGGTGGCGCATGCCTTTAATCCCAGCACTCAGGAGGCAGAGGCAGGTAGATCACTGTCAGTTCGAGACTAGCCTGGTCTACAAGAGCTAGTTCCAGGACAGCCTCCAAAGCCACAGGGAAACCCTGTCTTGAATAACCAAAAAAAAAAAAAAAAAAAAAAAAAAAGGGCAAATCGAATAAAAGAACACATCAGAGAAATCATCCACCATGAGCAAGTAGGCTTCATCCCAGGGATGCAAGGATGGTTCAACATATGAAAACCCATCAATGTAATCCACCATATAAACAAATTGAAGGAGAAAAAAAAAAAAAAAAAAAACATGATCATCTCACGAGATGCCAAGAAAGTCTTTGACAAAATCCAACACCCCTTCATAATAAAGGTTTTGGAGAAATCATGGATAACAGGACATACCTTAACATAATAAAAGCAATATACAGCAAGCCGACAGCCAACATCAAATTAAATGGAGAGAAAGAAACTCAATGAAATTCCTCTAAAATCAGGAACAAGACAAAGCTGTCCACTCTCTCCATACGTCTTCAATATTGTCCTTGAAGTTCTAGCTAGAGCAATAAGACAACAAAAGGAGATCAAGGGAATACAAATCGGAAAGGAAGAAGTCAGACTTTCACTATTTGCAGATGATATGATAGTTTACAGAAGTACCTGAAGAACTCTACCAGAGAACTCCTACAGCTGATAAACACCTTCAGCAAAGTGGCAGGATACAAGATTAACTCAAAAAAAATCTGTAGCCCTACTATATACCGATGACACACTGGTGGAGAAAGAAATCAGAGAAATATCACCCTTTGTAATTGCCACGAATAACATAAAATACCTTGGGGTAATGCTAACCAAAAAGGTGAAAGACCTGTATCATAAGAATTTTGAGTCTTTAAAGAAAGAAAATAAAGAAGATACCAGAAAATGGAAGGATCTTCCATGTTCTTGGAAACGTAGGATCAACATAGTAAAAATGGCAATCTTGCCAAATCCATCTACAGATTCAATGCAATCCCTATCAAAATCCCAGCACAATTCTTCACAGAACTTGAAAAAACAATTATCAACTTTATATGGAAAACCAAAAGACTCAGGATAGCCAAAACAACCCTGTACAATAAAAGAACTTCCAGAGGCATCACCATCCCTGACTTCAAGCTCTATTATAGAGCTATAGTCCTGAACACAGCTTGGTATTAGCACAAAAATAGACAGGTAGATCAATGGAATAGAGTTGAAAACCTGATATTAACCAAACGCCTGATTTTTGACAAAGAAGCCAAACCTATACAATGGAATAAAGAAAGCATCTTCAACAAATGGTGCTGGCATAACTGGATGCTGGCATGTACAAGAGTGCGGATAGATCCATGTCTATCGCCAGGCACAAAACTTAAGTCCAAATGGATCAAAGACCTTAACATAAACCCAGCCACACTGAACCTATTAGAAGATAAAGTGGGAAATACCCTTGAATTAATTGGTACAGGAGACTGCTTCCTGAAAATAACAACAGTAGCACAGACACTGAGATTGACAGTTGATAAATGGGACCTCCTGAAACTGAGAAGCTTCTGTAAGGCAAAGAACACAGTCAACAAGACAAAATGACAGCCCACGAATTGGGAAAAGATATTCACCAACCCCACATCTGACAGAGGGCTGATCTCCAAAATTTACAAAGAACTCAAGAAGCTAGTCTCCAAAACACCAAATAATCCAATTAAAAATTGGGGTACAGAACTAAATAGAGAATTCTCAATAGAGGAATCTAAAATGGCTGAAAGACACATAAGAAAGTGTTCAACATCCTTAGCCATCAGGGAAATGCAAATCAAAACAACTCTGAGATACCATCTTACTCCTGTCAGAATGGCTAAAATCAAAAACACCAATGACAGTTTATGCTGGAGAGGATGTGGAGAAAGGGAACAGTTCTCCACTGCTGGTGGGAGTCCCAACTTGTACAGCCACTTTGGAAATCAGTATGGTGACTCCTCAAGAATATGGGAATCAGTCTACCACAAGACCCAGCAATTACACTCTTAATCATACACCCAAAAGAAGCACATTCACACAATGAGGACATCTGTTCAACCATGTTCATAGCAGCACTATTTGTAATAGCCAGAAACTGGAAGCAGCCTAGATGCCTCTCAACCAAAGAATGGATAGAGAAAATGTGGTACATTTACACAATGGAGTACTACTCAGCAGAAAAAAAACAATGGAATCTTGAAATTTGCAGAAAAATGGATGGAACTAGAAGAAACCATTCTGAGCGAGGTAACCCAATCACAAAAAGACAAACATGGTATGTACTGACTCATATGTGGATTTTAGACATAGAGTAAATGATTACCAGCCTATAATCCATACTGCCAGAAAAGCTAGTAAACAAGGAGTACCCTAAGAGAGACATACTTGGTCCCCTGGAGAAGGGGAAAGAGTCAAAATCTCCTGAGCAATTTGCAAGCACGGGAAGAAGGGGGAGTGACCTAGGAGAATGAGAAGGGGAGAAGAGGAGGGGTGAGGAAGACATGAGGGAGCAGAAAGGTTGAGTCAGGCGAAGAATAGAAGATAACAAGAATAGAGATACTGTAATAGCAGGAGACATTTTAGGTTTACAGAGAAATCAGGCACTAGGGAAATGTCTGGAGATCTACAAAGATGACACCAGCTAACAATCTAAGCAATAGAGAAGAGGCTACCTTGAATGCCCTCCCCTGATAAAGAGATTGATGACTGACTTATATACTACCTGATAGCCCTCATCCAGCAGCTGGTGGAAGTAGAAGCAGATACCCACAACTAATCACTGAACTGAACTGGAATCCAGTTGCAGAGAAGGATGAGTGAAGAGCAAAGGGGTCTAGACCAGGCTGGTGAAACCCACAGAAACAGCTGACCTGATCATCAGGGAGCTCTTGGTCCACAGACTGATAGCTGGGAAACCAGCATGGGACTGATCCAGACCCCAGGAACAAAGGTTTCAGTGAGGAAACCTCAGAAATCTATGGGACCTCCTGTAGTGGATCAGTACTTATCCCTAGCATAGGTGTGGACTTTCGGAGCCCAATCCACATACAGGGATACTCCCTGAGTCAAGACACACGGGGTGGGCCTAGGCCCTATCCCAAAGGATATGAAAGACTCTGATGACATCCTATGGAAGGTCTTACCATCCAGGGGGAGCAGAATGGATATGTGGTAGGAAGGGTTTTAGTTGGGGGAGGGAGTGCTGGTAGGGGAATAGGGGAGGGAGAGGGAGCTGGGATTGTCATGTAAAACAATCGTGTTTCTACTTCAAATAAAAAAAGCCAAAAAAAGAAGTATATCTAAAAGCAAAATATACAGCTAATTTCAGTAAGAGACAATGAATATAATCAGAACATTACAAGTATCCAAAGCAAAAGTAACATGGGGCTGGACTGTAAAAAAAAAAAAAAAAAAAAAATTAGAATAGAAAGAAAAAAGATAGCCTCATAGAGAATACACAAATCAAATCAATAGGGCAATCAGTCACCCATGCAGCAAACAGCTTTTAAGTATGCACCATAGGTCTAACCAACCCTGATAGCAGCTAGAAACAGGGAAAATAAATAAGCCATACGTAGTCCTTCACCTCAAAGAACTGACAGTCTCAGGACTCTCTGAGTGGGAAAGCAATTGAAGAATCAACCAGTGAAGGCCTGACAAGTTCTGAGTGGACAATTTTAAAAATACTTACTGTAGCATAACATCCAAGTTCATCAGGTAACAGCAAATTTGTGTGCTAGAGAATAAAACAGAATTCAGGACACATTATCTGGGAAACATCCAGACCTAAAAAGTGGGAAAGTGGAAAAAAAACATAAAATAATAATGTAGACAACCTTGGAGCCTGCTCAGGTGTAAAGAGAGATGGTAAGTAAATGGGAGGGGTAGAATGGCATCAACATTAATCCAGCCAGGACAGAAGAAGGCAGAGAGACACAAGACCATCCAGACAAAGAGAAACAACCACAGACATGGACCATCAACAGCATGTTTTTCAGCAAAGAAACCACAGAAGATTAGCACCAAAAAGACACTAGACTTGATAACAAAAGATACGCACTGGTATTATTTGAGACACTCCTAAGAGAGCAATAATATCAGGGTAACAGTATCCATGAGTTAGTGCCCAGCCTGGACTACAGAATGAGATCTTTAAAAAGTTAAAGTGTAATAGAAAATATTTTATTTATATTGTGCAAATTAAGAAGAAAATGAATAAAGGGAAAAGTATCCTATCAGATCCTTTTTTAAAAGCATTTTTAAATAAAATGCTTTTAAAAGCATTTTAATAGCATTTTTTAAAAGATACCTTGGGGTGGAGATTAGAAGTAAAAAAGAGACAAAAGACAGTATTTATGCCAGCTATTTACTTTGCCAAATTTAGCATCATTCTAATTTAGCCACAAAACGATATATTCTCATATTGTGGATTCCTTGCAAACTTCTTCCAGATGGCTACACCTCCCTGGAGTGACAGCACCCAGTGTAGCCTTGCACATATTGGGAATTCAATTAAACACTGCTGACCATCTGAGAATTCAGAGCCTGGAGTAGCTGACTCTATATAAACATATGGCTTAGTTCATATCAAAGGAAAAATTAAGTCACTGTGTTCCTTTCCCCAATACTGTACCTCCTTTGAAATGTGTAAGAAAACAAAAGAAATGATAAGACCATGTAACAAAGATTAGAGAATAAACAAATTTCAGAATCCAAATTTTCTCTAATATAGAAAAGAAACAGAATTGTCCAACTAAGAATCCACAGTACAGGTATACCTTTCTTAATTTACTTCATTCAGATTAATATACACTGAACTCTGCTTCACAATACTAAAAGTGAGGGAGTCACACTCTTAAAACTATCTGCTAAGGACCTGGAGATCAGAGGACTAAAATGATGTAATGGGAAGTCGATCAACATTAACCCTTCAAAGCAAAGTGAGGGTGCAAAAACAACAGAGAGGGACTTTTAAACCACTTGAGAACCATAGTCAATATTTACAGATGGAAAAAAGACCTGAACAAGCTAAAAATGTTTTGTGATTATATACTAAGTATATGGTATAGACTCAAATTCCAGAAAGACTCCAATACTCACTCTCCCAAGAATGGGGAGCAAATCACCACTTCTCAGTTAGCTAATTTGGAGCCTTGTGGAAAGAAACCAGGAGTGGCTTCTTAGAGGAACAATTATTCCAGAGAGAACTCAGAATGTCTGAAGAATTGTGAGTCGTTCTTTTAAATTAAGAAAAAAATACAAAATAAAGAGAAGCTGGAAGCATGCCCTGGGAGCAAAAAACTGAGTTAAGAGGCTACAGTAACAGGCTAGGCAACTTACTTGATAATTAACAGTAACAAAAAAAAAAAAAAAAAAAAAAAAAACAGGCAAGCAAGACCCAAAAAATAAGTCTGGATTAGTAAGGAAATCTCTCCTCTACTGCTTTCACCCAGAGGTTGGAAAACATGGCTCACAAGCCAATTTCAGACCACCATCTGTTTTTATAAACAAAAGACTACTGGATCACAGCCATGCCCATTCATTCATGCACTGTCACATTCACTCACCCTATAAAAGCAAACACTATCCAGCTCATGAAACCTAAAACATATACAGAAAAAAATTGCCAGCACTTCTCTAACCACATGCCTTGTAAATGGCACTGTTCCAACTCTTTTAGGGGTTTGTTTCGACCTAAATATTAAACATATTATATGGATATTTCTATTTTCAAGGTTATCACCTGAATTCATATTGTATTGGAGACTGGCTGCTTACACTGGAGATCCCTTCCTTTCTCCCCACTCCTATTCCCCAACTCACAAACTTTCTCCTCCTGAAATGAACAAACATGTAAATCAGTAGTCAGTGTTCAAGACATACTAATTAGACAGCGCTTAGGACATTACAACTGCATACTATTCTTCATTGCTAAGTCATAATACATGTATCCATTCTTACAAAATGCATTCTCATATGAAATTAACAACTATCACTTGTTTCATTTGCTTAGTTTTCTATTAACCTATCACTATTTTTCCCAAGTCCAACATGTCATCATTTTTTCCAAATACTCAAACACACGAAGCTCTCCATTGTTTCTATTTAGTATCCCCTGCCCCAAACTCTTCCATAGCCCTCCACCTTTTTCTCAGTCTGGATTAGCAGCCTCACAGATTATGGATGGGTTGCCTTCCTGGAATTTCTTTTCTCTGTTCTCCCATTTTGAACCCTTTGTTTCTAAATCTTTTTCCTTATTCTCTCCCTTGCTCTCGGAACATTCATCCTCCAGAAGCAGTGTATGCAAGGACAGGGAAGATATTATTCAGTTCTTTCAAGTCCTTTCTTTCTTCAGACCTCATCTCTAATTTATAGTTTGAGCTAAATGGAGAACCTAAGTTCAAAATTACTTTCCTCATAAAACATTGTACCACTGTCTTCTACTGAATAGTGGCACTCTGAAAAGTCTAATGCCTTTCTACTGTCCAGTCATCTCTATGTAACTTGGTTTTGTTCTGTTTTTGTTTTGTTTTATATTCCTTCCTTATGAGTTTTTGGATCTTCCATTGAGCAAAAGTTTTCCTGCATTTCAGAATATGAACCACTAATCTTTCCTGATTCCCGTGCTAGGTATGAAGAAACTTTTTTCACTTGGAGACTTATATCTTCCAATGTGAAGAAATCATTTTATCTCTGTGACAATTCATTCCTTTTTTCTTGTTCCATTTGTATTAGTTGTCAGTTGTATAAATTGTTTCAAAGTAAACATCCCTAAACTCTAAACAAACCATCCAAAAACTCTGTTGCACAAAACAAGGACTGTTTATAATTGTTCCAGAGTCTACCAGTAAGCTAGGCAGGCCCACTGATTTTGTCTAGGTTTGAGTAACCATTCTTTCTGGTATTGACTGGACCCTCCACCCCCAAAAGAATATTTATAGAAGGCTGGCCATTAACTGAATCAATGGTATTACAGAAAACAGAGTTCTCTTCCATAAATCTCATTCTTGAGAATGTTATCATCATAATCACACGAGTTACTGGTTGTCTTAATTAGGGTTTCTATTGATGTGAAGAGATACCATGACCACAGCAACTCATACAAAGCAAAACATTTAATTGGAGTGGCTCACTTACAGTTTAGTCTATTATCATCATGGTGGGAAGCAAGGCAGCATGCATGTAGATATCGTACTAGAGAAGACGCTGAGAGTTCTTGTATCTTGACTCACAGGCAACAGACACAGTCTGAGACACTAGTGTGGCTTGAGCATATATGAGACCTCAAAGCCCACCTCCACAGTGATGTACTTTCTCCAACAAGGCCATACCTATTCCAACAAAGTCACACCTTCTAAGAGAGCTACTCCCATTGGGGGCCATTTTCTTTCAAACCACCACACAGGTAGAAATTAGAAATCTTCTATTTTTTTGGTAGGGTTTTGTTTTACCAAGTTTTCTATAATCCTACTGACCAAATTGAGTCACAGAACAAGTCCAGGGCCTATGCAGGAAAACTACCAAAGGGCACAGATACACAGATTCATGTACCTTGAATCTATTGCATTCATTCTCTAATTTTCTTTTATGTCCTATGTTGTTGCTCTTTGATTTACTTTCTCTTCATGTTGTTGTCGAACTGCTTTTAGATTTATTTAATGTTATCTTTTTTATAATTGATTTTTGTTTAAATTAGAAACAAGCCTGCTTCACATGTAAATCCCAGTTCCCTCTCCCTCTCCTTCTCCCCTGTCCCCCAGTAACTTCCTATCCAATCCTCTTTCTGCTCCCCAGCGACGGTGAGGCTTTCCATGGGTGATCTTCAAATTCTGTCATGTCATTTGGAGTAGGTCCATGTGTCTAAGCTGAGAGAGTATCCCTCTATGTGGAATGGGCTCCCAAAGTTCATTCATACACTAGGGACAAATACTGATCTACTACCAGAGGCCCCATAGATTGCCGAGGCCTCCTCACTGACATCCATGTTCAGGGGTCTGGATCAGTCCTATGCTGGCCTCACAGTCATCATTCTGGGGTCCATGCGCTCCCCCTTGTTCAGGTCAGCTGTTTCTGTGAGTTTCACCAGCCTGGTCTTGACCCCTTTGGTCTTCTCTCCTCCCTCTCTGCAACTGGGCTCCAAGAGTTCAGTTCAGTGTTTAGCTGTGGGTGTCTGCCTCTGCTTCCATCAGCCACTGGATGAAGGCTCTAGGACGGCATATAAGGTAGTCATCAGTCTCATTATCGGGGAAGGGCATTTAAGGTAGCCTCTCCACTATTGATTAGATTGCCAGTTGGCGTCATCCGTGTAGATCTCTGGAGATCTCCCTAGTGTCATATCTCTCCTCAAATCTATAATGGCTCCCTCTATCTCTCATCCTGCTCTCCTCTATTCTTCCTCTGACTCAACCTTCCTGCTTCCCCATTTCCTCCTCTCCCCTCCTCTTCTCCCCCTCCCATTTTCCCAGCTCCCTCTCCCCTCCCCCCATGCTCCCAATCTGCTCAGGAGATCCTGTCCCCTTCCCCTTCTCTTGGGTACCATGCATGTCTCTCTTAGGGCACTCCCTGTTTCCCAGCCTCTCTGTTGGTGTGGATTGTAGATTGGCAATCCCCTGATCCATGTCTAAAATCCATATATGAATGAGCACATACCATGTTTGTCTTTTTGTGACTGGGTTAGCCCACTCAGGATGCCACCATTTGCCTTTGAATTTCATGATTCCATTGTTTTTTTTTTCCCCACTGAGTGGTATCAATGTTACCTTAAAATCTGTACCTTATAGATGAGTTCTTTTTTATAGCATGTATTCCTGTTTTAAAGTTACAATATCTTCCCTACTACACTAACAAAATTAAAAGGGTTTCTTCTAGAAGTGACAGATTGCCCAGTTTACTACATGAAATCAGGGGAAGATGTCTAGGTGATTGATCTAAGGACTCCTGCATTCCCCACCAAGCTATATTTTCTGCTTTATATTTTACTCCTAACTTCTGTGGCACCAGCAGCTTCCAAATGTATGTCTTCAAAGGGCTAGCTTCTCATACGTATTTCTTCCAAAGTTACTTCAGTCTTCTCTCTACAGAGTCAATTATCATTCCTCCTCTCATCTTCCCTCTTCCACAAATGTGTCAAGCTCTCTCATCAGTGGTCCCATTATCTATGTGTCTATATGTTAATATTTTTAATTCCCCATTTCATTGAGACCTGGGAAAGAAAATTAGATAAGTTCACATAGTCTATGTGGCAAGTCTAAGTCTTTCATTTGCCTTGGACACAATGCCACCCAGCTCCCAAATTAATCACACACAGAGGCGTATTATTACTTATAAATGTCCAGCCTTAGCTTATTTCTAGCCAGCTTTCCTTAACTTAAATTATCCCCAAGTACCTTTTCCCTCTAGGCTTTTTGCTTTTCTTATTTCTGTATACCTTACTTTCACTCTTACTCTGTGGCTGGCTGTGTGGCTATGTGGCTGGCCCCTAGCATTCTCCTCTCCTTCTTCTCTTGCTCCTTCCTTGATCTCTTTTTTTTCTCTTTTTCGCCTTCTATTTATTCTCTCTACCTGCCAGCCCCACCTTTCCTTTCTCTGCCTTGCTATTGGCTGTTCAGCTCTTTATTAGACCAATCAGGTGTTTAAGACAGGCAAAGTAACACAGTTTCACAAAGTTAAACAAATGCAACATAAAAGAATGTAACACATCTTTGCATCATTAAACAAATGTTCCACAGCATAAAGAAATGTAACATATCTTAAAATAATATTCCACAATAAAAAGTTGCTTATACAGAGATGGTGTCTATGACTATAAAATGAGACAGAAGAATCTTGAGTTCAGGAAAGCCTGGCTGCATATCCAGCTATAGGGAAGGCTAAGCCACAGTGTGGACATAGTCTCAGGCAGGTGCAGTGTCAGAGACAGTTAATGACATCACACAAAGATAAGAAACACAGGAAAGGGGGGAAATACCATTTGGTGGCATTTAAGACAGCTGTTTCAACAGAATATGAATGCAAAAGGTAAAAGCAGGCAGAGAAGCAGTCTACACTGACTCTTCTTTTCCCAAGTTATCAGATTATATAGAAGGAAAACCGAAGATAAAAACATCCAAGACAAGGAGGAAGTAGAATCTGAAGAATACCTTAAGGGAAAGGGAAAAAACAGGGGTCTTTTTTGGTTTGCTGTTTGCTTAAGAAAAACTTGAACAGGAATATAGAAGGAAAGACTTGAGAAATATACACAGGAAAATTAAATGTAATTACTAATAACTTGGAAAAGAAAAAGGGCTTTAACACAAAAAGCATAGGTGCACTGGATCTGCCTGAGGGAGGCCAGGTGTTCCTAATGTGGTGCAAAGATGCAAAGAAAAAGAGCAAGAAAAAAACAGATGTGGAAGGAGAAACCATGGAAAATTCCAAAAGCCTCAAGTCCAAATGTCCTCAACTTCAGCTAAATGAGCAATCCGGTTAGCGCTGTGACTGAATACAGCAAGCATGGGATTTGTGGAGAGTGGGGAAAGATTGGAACAGCTGCTCTGGTAAACTAACAGGGACTTTATGGGAAGTTCACTCATTCAGTATTTACCTAAGCAAGAGCAGCAGCAGCAAAAGTGCAGATGCAACCAACCTGAATGTGTAAAGACTCAACCGTAAGCAAAATGGGCTTTTGGAGGCAGCAGCAGTATTTCCATGTCCCCAATAGGGACTACCACACTAGCGTTGCTTGGTGGATGTGAAGTAGACAATGGTAGGTAAGTGAGATAAATTATCACAATATAGAAAAAAAACTTAAACTTTTTTAACTTAATAGATTTCCTTTCTTGTTTTACTTTTAAATATAAAGCAGTGTCTGGAGCCATAACAATGCACTTCACTAGCAGGCACGAGGCATGGGTTTAGTTCTCAGCACTGAAAAGCATATAAAAATAGATCACCAGTTTCTTGAGTTCTTTGTATATTTTGGAGATAAAGTAAAGGACAACTAGCCTAACGGCCATAACCCCAGTGAACCTAGGTAACAAAGAGGACCCTAAGAGAGACATACATGGATCCGCCAAAGAAGGGGAAAAAGACAAGATCTCCTGAGTAAATTGAGAGCATGGGGGGGGGATGGAAAGGGAGAAGGAAAGAGGGAAGGGGAATAGGGGGAAATATGTAGTTCAATAAATAAATAAATAAATAAATAAATAAATAAATATCACCAACTCAAGAGCTCTTTCAACATTTAGTCCTCGCTTGTTTCAGATTGACTCCTTCTTCCAAACTAAACACTTTGACCTTCAGCATTCTCCCCAGCCTATGCCTAGCTCTGTGGGCTCCAATCTCCTTCCTCCAAACCCCTTCTCTACTGCAGTTGTTTTTTATCTTTTTACTAATTTATTTTTTACATTCCACTCTACTGCAATTTTAAGTGTGCATTGAATTCACAATAGTGCATGTTTGCAAGGCACAGAAGTTGCTGCTTCTCAGAATTTATTTCATCTCTGTTTTCACAATCAGGTTATTTTTAATCCTCATTCATTCTGAAATTCATATGAAAAGATGTAACATTTATAGGGCAACTTAGAATTATTGCTCACTCTCTGCTATTTTTGTTATTGTTGTTTTTAACACAAGGTCTCAGTCATGCCCCGGGCTGACTTCAAACTCACACCCTTCTTCCTTCAGCCCCAGAGTACAGAAATTGCAGACATACACCATCACACAGAATCTTACTCTTCTTTGGCCAGCAGCTGTCACTTCAAATACCTCTAAAGGCAATTTTGCCTCCCAGGGGACACTTAGCAAGGTCTAGAGGTAAGTTTATTGATATTTATTTATTTATTTATTTGGTTTTTTTTTCTTACTTTGTGGCTCTGTTTTATTTTTTGGTTACTGTTCTGGTTTTGCTTTGATTTTGGTTTGTGGTTATTTCAGTATCTGTCTGACATTGCTCGGGCATGCTATGATCCCACAATGCAAAGGACAGCCCCGCCATACACAACAATGAATTATCTGGCTCAAACTTAGCAAACTCAAGGTTGAGCAATGCCACTGGGAAACTATTATACTTCAATTGTGCCTATAAATAGCCCAACAATCAAGAGAAAGGTGTCTTCGCTCAAGCTCCCCCTTCTGCTCTGTTACCCTTTGTACTGTTGGGCCCTTTGTCTACTTAACCACTGATATTTTGCCTTCTCCCCAATGCTGTGGTAAACTGATCTTCAGCTCCTTAGTTCCCTTCTGATGCCTGGCACTCAAGACACTTGTTTCTGTGTGGTTCCCAAATTCCCTGGGCTTGTGTGGCATCACAGAAGAATGAGAGGCTTTTATGCCTTATTCTCCAGACTTAGATCTTTTCACAGTCTGGTCTCCAAGCCAGCTTGATCTAGTCTTAATCACCTATTGCTCCCAACACCCCTAGGTGACAATACAATTTAACACTGTACATCAAAGCAACCTTAAAAAGTCAGTTCCTGCCTTAACTTTGCAGTTCCAGCATTCTATCTCTTTCTTCAGTCACCTAAGGGGCTGTTGCTCTATCTCTAAAATAGTAGTTACAAGTTTTATACTTTATTATATGGTCACTAAAGGAATAAATGAGCCAATAGCCTGGCAGGCTCAGGTCACAGAGAGCATAGCTTTAAAAACGACTAAATTCTAGATCTTTCCTACAGTTACAAAACTATTTATCAAGTACTGTGCTGAGCATGAGAGTTAAAAAAAAAAAAAGACAAACTTTCCTACTCTCAAATAGCTAACATGTCAGTACATATATCATATATGTAAATTATGTATAATTAGACTGACTATAATCAGATTGTTCCTATTCTATAGCTTTAAAATGATTCAAAAACATGGGACTAGAGAGATTGCTCAGAGGTTAAGACTAGTGGCTGCTCTCCCAAAGGATCCAAAGTAGATTCCCAGCATCCACACTGGTCACAAACACCTGTAACTCCAGCTCCAAGGGATCCAATACCCTGTTCTGGGCTCCATGGGCACCTAATTACAAAGTGGCATACATAACCACAGACACACATGCATAAAAAAAGGTATTTTTTAAAAATCAAAACAAAGAAAATCCTTCCTCAAAACATAAATAAGAGTCTCAAAAATGCACCTCATGAGTCAAGCAAATGGGTTAAAGAGAAGTCAAGTAAATATTAGACAAGGTTTGGGGGACGGACATATTAAGCAAAGTCATCGTGTGAGTGAAAGCTTCATTGTTCTACAGCATCTCCTTTCTCTTCCTCTCCTTTAAATGCCCTTCTTACTATGCATGCTAATTACTTAGCATCTGTAACAAATTAATCGAAGTGGCAGGAGCAACTCTATAACACCACCCATGCTGAAAAGTCTTTGCCTCACAGTTTTGCATTTAATGAAACTTCTAACAGACCTGGCCCCCTGATCTTTATAGTCCAAGACTGATACCAGGTTCAAATGCATTTTGTAGCCTCTCTTGAAGTTTACATCAGTGTCCAATCGACTGGTCCATGTTGGTGCTTTATGGCTATTAAAATGGTTCCATAGTATGGAAGAATGTCCCCTGAAAGGCCATATGTTGACTTAGTTGCCAGTCTGTGGTGCTACTGTGAGGTGATAGAACTTTCAAGAAAAGGGCTTAATGTGAGGAAATTAGATGAATGAGGTCAAACCCTTGAGAATATTAAGATCTGACACACAGTTACTGAGTGAAAAATTCTCATAATCTCATAATGTCTTCTCTTTTGCTTGTTTTTCTCTAGTCCCCTCTATTTCATAAAAACCTCTTTCCAATTTATGATTATTTCACAGTTGTTAAGAGCACAAACTTACCACTGCCTTCCCCAAAATCTCTCCTAGACATCTCTAGAACCTATAGTGAAAAGAGGTGATGATTCCAAACTTACCCTTACCCTAAGATAACTCATTGTCTTTGTTTTAAAATGATTTCCTCCCCAACCTACCTCTCCAGTCATGTTCATCACTAAGGACAGAGCTTTAGATTTTGAGTCATGTGATCTGGACGTTAAATCCAATCTGCTACGTTGTTATCAAGCTCCCTCTGGTCTCCATGTCGTGTAAGCTAATATATACACAGCGGTGAACACAACTCCTAGTGTGGAATAGGTGCACTAACAAAATATGCTTACTTGTTCTCACCATTGAAGTTGCTAAACAAAGCTATGTTCTTGGTCAATGATTAGTGTCATAGGATGTAGTCCAATTCACATGTCATTAGTGTAATGCCATATTACATACTTTTCCACTCATCTACCTATTTAACTATTTTCTGAATGTCTTACATGACTCAGGCATAAAATAACATACAGAATTTTAGCAGATAAACAAGCCAATGTACCAGACCTAAAGGAGCTCATGCTCTAGTGGAATGGCAAGTACATAAAATTCTAAATGTTAAAAATACATGTGTGCATACAAAGTGCCAGGGAAGCACCAAAGACACAGGTCAGGCAAAGTTTTCCAGAAGTGATGAAGCCAGAGGAGCCCATCAGGATGAACGAGTCTCTGAACATACAACAGGAAAATGGCTGCTCCAGGGGAGCAACAGTGGAAAGCTGATAACTCCTGCTGAAACTTGTCAAGCAAGCAACCAGCTGTTTGCAGAAGGTCACTGCAAAGAACTGATGAAAAAAGAGACAGGTATTAGAATGATCCAAGTCACAAAAGGCCTCAAATAATACACCAGCAAGTTTAAACTTTAGCCAATGGAGAGTCACTAATACATTTCTAAGTCAACTAGCAAGATGTTTTGGGGCTGCTCCTTCAGACGCAACAAAGGAAATGGATCACCAGAACAGGTCTTGAAAGTGGTGACAGTGAATGGGTGTATGTGGGAAGGGAAAGAGTTAAGCAAGTCCCTGTTTTGGAATAGAATATTTGTTTAGCTATGCATTGCATTTGTTTGTGTTGCAGAATAATTGTTTAACTATGTAAAGATGTATTGCTTTTGTTTATACTGCATTTGTTTAACTATGTAAAGAGGTGTTGCTTTTGTTGATGCTGCATTTGTTTAACTATGTAAAGATGTGTTGCTGCTTTGCCTTGCCTGTCTAAGACACCTGATTAGGCTAATAAAAATGCTGACTGGCCAACAGCTAGGCAGAGGAGGGATAGACTGGGCTGGAAGGCAGAGAGAAAAGGGGACCAGCCCACTGACAGCCAATCAGCCAGACACAGAGGAAGCAGCAAAGCAGGATGGACAGTGCATAGATGAGGTAAATGAGCCTCAGGGAGGCACATAGATTAATAGAAATGGTTAAATTTAAGTTTTAAAAATGGCTAGCTAGAAACAAGCCTAAGCTAAGGTCAAGCATTCATAATTAATAATAAGTCTCCATGTCATTATTTGAGTGCTGGCAGTCCAAGAAAGCCTGCTACAAGGCCCTGGGGTTTCTATCTTAGACAGGTGACCCACCTGTCTAAGGTTGTGTAAAACCTAAAGGTGTTACACAAACAGAAGAGCAGAAAGGTAGGAGAAATGGTGAACATCTTGAGTTCCAAACATTTATATAGAGCAGTGGTTCTCAATCTGTGGGTCGAGACCCCTTTAGGGGTCAAACGAACTTTTTACAAAGATCACATATCAGATATTTACATTACAGCTCATAACTGTACAAAATTAAAGTAGCAATAAAACAATTTTGTGGTTCAGGGTCACCATAACATGTGGAACTGTATTAAAGAGTTTCAGCATCAGGAAAGTTGAGAATCACTGATTTAGAGGGAGACATTCCAAAGAACATTGGAAAGACTATGTCCATAGTACAGGAAAAGGAATGAATTTGAGATAGAAATTTAGGATGGTTTTTTGAGAAAGACAATTTTTAAAATCAATTTTCTAAAAATCAATATTTTAAAATCAATTTTTAAGAAAATATACTTCCACCAGATGTGGTGGTGCAAGATTGTAAACCCTAGCAGTGTAAAACATGAGGCAAGGAGCTAAGACCTGCCTAGGCTAAAGTGAGACCTTGCTTAAAATAACAACAGGTCATTTCTAAAAAGGTAATGAAAATTTTTAGACTCTCCCCAACTTCAAATTAAAAATTACAAATTAAAAACTTTAAATTACTATTTAAATAATCCATTATATATACATTAAGTTTAACATAAAAGGAGAAAAGTATCAACACACTTAATGGGGGATATCATTCATTGCCATAGTTAAGTAGTTTTCACTCATTTGTTAATGACTTTTCTTAAGCAGTCTTCAGGCTAATACAAGGAAGTTTCTATATCTATAAAATCAGCAAGGTTCCAAAATAACATTTTCATGGCAAAAGGAAAAATAATCATTTTATTTCTTAATGTTTAATTTCATGAGTACACATAAATGCTGAACAGAATCCAAAGTCACCAAAGGAGTTCAGATTTCTAAAATCCCAAGAGCAGCAGAGTTCACCAAGAGAATCTACTGAAGAGTTTACTGTGAAGGACTACAAGTCAATGTCACGCCAGCATTTCAAGTAACATCATGCATCCCTCCACTTAATAAATTATTTCAAAATCAGGTCACAATTGACAGACACATTATTTTGGTGGAGGCGGGAGAGACTAGATAAGCAGGGGAAATTTCCTAGTCTCTCTTGAAGCGTGTCCACCAACTGTCATACCTGGAAAATGGCCAAAACCAGTACATTATTTGAAAAGAAAAAGGGAAAAAGGAGGATACTTGACTTTAAATATGAGCAAAATATGTGTGGATAAATGTAAACTATAGAGAATTCTTTCCAAATCCACATCTACGAGTAATGTTTCACATGCAGATTAAAAAGCACACATTCATCCACAGATAATCTAAGAATCTTTTGGGAGAGCCCTCTTGAAGTCATGTGGGTAAGCTTCCCCATGTCTAGGCTGTGGTCAACAATCCAGGGACAGGTCATGACACTCTTAAAGACAGACAATCTGGCTGCATGGATATCTGACTACACAATATAAGCCACCTGAGTTAAATTGAGAGACCCAGAACCAAACTATGTTTCTTTCTTTTAACCTTCCCATTCCTTCTATTTCCTCTTCACTCACACAGTATTTTTTTTTTTTACTTTCCTTCCCACAGGGACTACTGGCAAAGACTGACACAGCTAAGCTGCCACAGGAAAACAACTAGAGTATTAAAGACAGTCACTAGGAGAGTCAGGGAAACTGGAAATGCTAACTACTAGAAGAGAAAGTTAATATCTTGAACTGTGAATGAGTCTATACAAACTTGTGAATTCAGATTCATATTTTGAACTCAGGTTGGGACCAGCGGTCAACAGAGTCCTAAGAAAGTTTCCAAATGGGATTTTCATTGATCTAAAATACATAATATAATGAATGATAATCTAGATAATGTTCATGGCCAGGTAGATTAGAGGGGTAGACATTTATTGTTTCCAACTGTTGGAAACTCCCCGACAACTATAGCACTGCTATAATACCATACTTGCCTTAAAGAGCATGCCCAACTGTGTTACGCTGTATTCTGACTTAAAAACAAAAAAAATATGTGCATGGGTGTTTTGCCTGCATGTGTGTCTATACGCTGTATGTGTGCTTGGTGCCCATGGGAGCCAGAAGAGGGTGCAGACACTCTGGGGTTGGATTTGTGGACAGTTGTGAGCAATCTTTTTGGGTGCTGGGCATTACACCCAGGTCCTCTAGAAGAGCATCCAGTGCTCTTAACCACTGACCCATCTTGACAGCCCCTGTATTCTAGTTCTTTCAAAAGTAAAGCAAGTACAACAGAGTTGAGTAGGAGTGTAAAGTGAAAGAAGGTTTCTTGCTTGAGGGCATTCTCTCAAGAGATGGATAAAATAATCCTTGAGAGGACATCTCAGTGGGTAAAATGCCTGCCATGCAAAAGTGATGGCCTGAATCCAAATCAACAGAGCCCACAAGAAGAGTCAAGCAGTCAAGCCCAGCAGCAGTACATCTGCAATCTCAGCAGTCCCGTGTTGAGATGGAAGGGGGAGACAGGAGAATCCCTGGGAGCTCAGGGTAACCCTATCTCAAACAAGGTAGAAGTGGAAGGACCAATAGCCACACAAACACACACACACACACACACACACACACACACACACACACACACACACACACATAGAAATTCATGGACATACATGCTAACAAAAAGAAATTTGCAAAACAGTCAAAGTGATACATATGTTTCCTTGGGCCTTTTTTACGTATTTATTTATTTTAATTCTACTCAGTTCTCCATCGACCACAAGGTTGGGTATTACATGCCAGGAAGTCCTTACTTCATGGTAACTTAGCCTCTCCCTTAGATACTATTGTGCTTTTATTCCTGATCTCTCCAACAGCCTAGCAGATCTACTTTTCCTTGGTTCTGAGAGGTGTCTGCAGTCTTAACAAGAAAGTGAGCCTTCAAGAAAGGTCAATAAGCTCGACTAATCCCACTCGTGTGCCCTAAGTGTGTGGTACCTTCAGCCATAGGGTCTTACAGGAGATCTATATAGGTGTAGTAAGTGGCACTCACATGTTGGTGGGAATCAACAGCTGTCTAACTGGATTTAAAGCCTACTCAAAAGGAGGGACCATGCCTAGTATTAGTAACCTATTCAACTTTCAAGAGCTAGTGAGGTCATGGGTTTTGGAAAGAATCTATTACCACCATTTTTCTAGGCCAGCACAATCCCTAACTATATTCTAAATCTTATCCTTACACCCACAGGTAAGTGTAGCTACCATCCTGCATCAAAGAAGCATCTTCATAGCAAATGGAGACCATCACAGAAAAGCATAATTGTCCTCAATGCAGAGATCAAGGGATGGTGGGGAGCCAAACACCAAAGGATACACCTACATCATAGTTTCAACATCTATGTCTCAGGAAACATTATAGAAGTGGAGGGAAATTGTTAAGAAGAGCCAGACTCCCAGGAAGTTTGTTATGAAACAGTCTCTCATAGATATGACTAAATAAATAGGATCTGAACAATGATAACATCCATAGTCATGTCAACACAGAAATGGAAGAAAATCTCATAGGCCATCTACTTGGATGAGAAAATACAGACAATTAATGACTGTTGAGAGTTAATATCTCCCAGGGATAAACCTTCTTATTGGTTGTCCAATACGAAGTGGTCATCCCTGACACCATACACACACAAACAACAAAGCTGAACTCAGCAGGCTATATTTATATATTTGTGTAAATGATAATAATATGGATTATATTGCTGAGCAGATTGTCAATCCCCAAATTCAAAAATTCTGGGATAGATTTTGAAAGGTATCAGGGAACAGATAACATACATAATTTCCACATGACTCTCTGTCCCAGTAATGAAATTCCACAACTACAAAATTTAAGAACCATTTCAGAGGCTGAAGAGATGGCTCTTGCCACTTGAGGGTAAGGATTTGAGTTCAATATCCAGCATCACATAAAAAGTCAGGCATTGTACCAGGTGCCAGCACCTGTACAATCCCAGCACTGGGAAAACAGATGACAGAGGAGCCCAGGTGCTTTGGGGATAGCCAGTCTAGCCAACTGGCAAGCTCCTGGTTCAGTGAGAGGCCCTGTCTGGTGTGTGTGTGTGTGTGTGTGTGTGTGTGTGTGTGTGTGTGTGTGTGTGTGTGTCTGTGTGTGTGAATGATGGAGAGTGACAGAGGAATAAAACTGATGTCAACCTCTGGCCTCTACATGCATATGTACATACATGCACCCACAAACATGTGTGCACACATAAACACACAATACATACATTGTCTCTCCTCAACACACTTACAGGTACACTTGAGCGTGCACACATGCACACACACACACACACACACACACACACACACACACACACACACACCATTTCTGCGGAATCCCAAGAACCTCATGAGAACATAAGATGTAAATATTAATGTAATGCTAAGAAAGGGTCATATGCCTTTACAGGTGTTGATGATAAGAAAACAGGGTCATAGGGAAAGAAAAAAAATCACTGTATATTTAGATGCCTATATATAACCTTGTACATTAGGTATGTCACACTCTAAATGTGAACCCGTTTCATTCCCTTCCTAAGTACTACAACTAAAAATCTGATAATCTTTCTGCTGTCCTTGTTTTCCCGAACCTAGAGAAGAGGAGCAGCAACTGATAATACTGTCTGCTGTTTATTTTTTTCTTAAATTTGGCATGAAAAGTAGAATGGTCTTTTAAAGCACAGGATATAACTGCAATAATTATGTCCGCTACGCTCCCAACTATTTTTCCCACTTTTTGCAAATAATGATGTTATTTTTCAGCTACACCAAATGTTTACTAAAGAGCTTCCTGGAAGTTTCTTTGCTTAAATTTCTTTCTAAGAATTATAGATTCCTAGTAATAATTTAAGAACTAGGAAATCCCAGTATGAATTACTTACTGTCCTGGTTCATTTGGAGCAGTAATTGCTTTTATAAGACTTGTGCAGATTTACCATTTTAAAAACACATCTTATCGATTTCCTGACATAACATTAATGTGACATTTTAAAAGTCATAGTGGGAATATCATATAACAGGAACCTCACTTGCTGAAATCCTTCTCTTATCATATTCTGCTAACGCAACCTCCTTATAATTGACAGCTCTATCCCCGTGTTCTGGTGGGTCTTTTGGCATTCTCTGTAACTTACTGAAATTCTTTAGCATGTATTTCACTGACGATTATGATAGAGATCTTCAGCTAAACAGAGCAAAAACTACATAAAGATTATTCTCTCTCAGTCTGGAGGCTACTCCATGTCCATAGATATTTAAAAAAAAATTAAAAAGCAGGATGCTGTCTGACTTATTAAATGTCATTCTCTGTCTCCCAAAATATAAAAAAGGAAAGTCTTAGGGAAGCTACATAGTCTCCAAACATTGGTCACAATCAACATATTACCCAAACGTCTTAGCTGTCCAGAGCCTGATGGGTTTCACCAACATGACTATCATCCGAAACAACAGGACCATTCCATCACTTTCTTCTTCTAGGACTTCTTCCTTCCCACCCCCTTTTTTTCTTTCTCTACTTTTCTCCTTTTTTGTCAGGAACAATTTAGTCCCTAACATTAGCAAGTAGGGAAGAGAAATACTGGCATTCACAACAGAGATAAAAGCAAAGTGGCAATGTCCTACAATCATATATCAGAGTCCAAAACAGGATTAGAAAATGTCTATACACAAGACAACCCATAGTGGAGCAGTAGAACCTAAGGAAGAAAGAAAGCATCGCTCTTGAAGGACTAGAATAACAGTAGAGCACCCCCACACACCTCCCAGAAAAGGATACTATATGGTGTTGATGGAGGAAAACATCCTGGTATAGGTATTAGAGTCCAAGTAGTATAAGACAGCATCCACATACAAAGGTAAAGTTTGAGCCCATGAAGATTGAAATGGGTATTCCCCTATAATATAGATCAGTATAGGGATTAGAGCCTCGAATGCTTACAAAGGTATCTATGCAGAAGAGCAGCCTAACACAGGGAAGCAGCACCTAGAATGGGTAGGAGACCATCACAGAAGGAAGTTGATAGCAGAGAAGAAGGCTGCATAGACAGGAGGAGTTCTATCAAGTAAGTGTACATACAAAGAAAATAAAATCTTGGAAAAGATAAAGGAGGTTACAAATATACAAAGGGAAAAACAAAAATTACTTTGTGGAATAGGGCTAGAGTTAGAGTACACATTAAAAGTTTCAGGTCTGGATCTATGGAGATGGCTCAGCAGTTAAAACACTTGCCACACAAGAAAGAGAATGAGAGTTTGTATCTCCAAGACCACATAAATGTAAGGTTAATGTGAATGCTTGCTTGTAATTCCTGTCTCAGAAGGTGGAGACGGGGGACCCCAGGATCAAGCTGGCTGGTGAAATTAACCCTATCAGTGAGCCCCGAGTTTGATTAAGAGACCTTGCCTCAGAAGAATAGGATGGAAAGTGATGGAGGAAGATTACCAACATGGTAATGAACTCAATCCACACACACACACACACACACACACACACATGCATAAATATGCACACAAACCAGCATGTACACATGCACCATACATGTGAACATCCATATGCACATACTCAAACCACACACAAACACATGAAAAGAAGGAAAAAAGTTTCAGGGTATTTAGTAACTATAGACAGATATAAATGTGCCCTTCTGTGTATTAATAAATATATGTAATTTTTCACCCCTGGCTGGGAGCAATAGGAGAGATGACATTGTAAAAATCATGAATACACCCAGTGCTAAAATCTAAGCTTCTAATTATTATCTTTCAACAAAGGTATTGTATCACTGAAAGAAATCACAGATTCCAGGACTAATGAAGAACATCTTAGAATACTAAAATCAAGACAGTGGTCAGAGAACAATTCAATGAAGGCATCTGAAAAGGCCTGCTATTAAGTCTAGCACAATATATGTCAAAAGTAACATATAACAGCTCTGTAACATAAAATAAAATAGTAACCCGAGTGTTCCATTTAATACAAATTTTTTTTAAGTTTCATAGGGAAAGAGATACTTACATAGTTTAAAAGTACATCACTGGATGGTTATTAGAAGGAAAAAGTGTAACTGTATAAACACAAGTTTGACAATATCCACCATAAACAAATGTTCAAAGTCACCATCAACACAGCAAATTGAATCATGTGCCACCCATCAGGAATCAATGGAAAGAGCACAGCATCCCTTAGTGACAAGCCTGTCAAAAGATTCAGAGCCTACTCTAGTCATGGGAGAACATCAAGTAAACTACAAACTGATTGAATTGTATAAAATAACTTGATGGGGAATGGTCTTCTGTGTATATGTTTGTCTTATTGGTTGATGAATAAAACACTGTTGGCCAATAGAGCAGCAATATTGGTGGGACTAGGAGATGAGGAAGATTCTGGGACGTATAGGCAGAGAGGAGTCATCATGGAATCCCAGGAAGAAACTGCCACTAGCTAACCATAGAGGTCTGGAGGTCTGTACAGACAAGCAGGAAGTAACATAGCTGGGCAGAATCAGAATATAAGCAGGGACAAACAGAAACTCACTCTTCTCTGCAGAGATGCTGAACAATTGACATGCCAGAGGAGTAAGAGGTCTCTGGACCTTTCTCCAGTAAGATACTTAGATTTATAGGAATGGGTTAAGGATTAAGAATAAGAAACCTTAGCCAAAGGCCAACAGCTTTATAACTATATAGTGTCTGTGTGCTTCTTTGGGGCAGAGAAGGGCAGTGGGACCTAGCCAGGCCAAGAAAACCTCACGCTGCAATAACTGGTTCATAATCTCTATTAAAAAAAATCAAAATGGACTAATGAGATGTCTCAGCCGGTAAATACATTGTGACCAAGCCTGATGACCTGAGTCAGATCCCTGGGAAAACTAAATAATCAACTGTATCAAGTTGTTCTCTGACCTCCACAAACATATGGTGTGCAAGCACACACGAGGGAATGCATGTGCTCATGCACACACACACACACACACACACACACACACACACACACACACAGTGAAAATATCCTAGAGTTTCCCACCAAATAAGCATGTGGAATTTATCATTAGGTTTATAATTATAAATATTTCTTGACTTATTCTTTATACAATCATGGATCATGGATGCACATGACCAAAATAAGCATTCTCCCCCTCCTATGTGACAGGAACTCTGAGGCTTGATCTAAGTTATACTAATATCCTCCTTATCCTTGGCAAATGTGTTCCAAAACAGAGAATGCCTGAAATCTCAGATGGTACTAAATATGCCTATGGTAAGACCTAATTTATACATAAGAGGCAGGAAAAATTGACAATAACTAATTAAGTAGAATAATGAGAGACATTATAAAAGTTATTTAAAATTGATGATTGTTTATTTTTTAATATCCCATCTATTATTTTCAAACCAAAGCTGACCACAAATACCTGAAACTATAGATAGGGTTGTGAGTTAATCCTGTAACTCAGCAAGATATATATTAACATCTTTATCCTATGAATACAGATACCAAAGCACAAAGAAGTTAAATAACTTAACCAGGGCTTTCCATTGAGTAGAAAGCTTACATTGAAAAATTAGAACTCAAGACTTATTCCATACCCCTACCCTCACCCCTTGTTATTGATAAAAAATAAGTGTTATGGTCTGAATTCAAAATGTCCCTCACGAGCAGAAAGGTTGAGTCAGATAAAGATTAGAAGAAAGGATATGCGACAGGTAGGGTTTTAGTTGGGAGGGGATGGTAGGGGAGGAGGGGAGGGAGAAGGGAACTGGGATTGTCATGTAATTCAATCTTGTTTGTAACTCAAATAAAGCAAAAAATTAAAAAATAATAATAAAATAAAATGTCCCTCACACTGAAAAGCTTCTGTAATGGAAAGGACACCATCATCAGGATAAAATGGCAGCCTACAGAATGGGAAAGGTCTTCACCAATTTCCCATCTAATAGAGAGCTAATATCCAAAATACATAAAGAACTCAAGAACTATATATTAATGAACTAAATAATTCAGTTAAAAATAGAGCACAGATCAAGAGAATTCTCAGCAGAGGAATCTCAAGTGGCTGAGAAGCACTTAAGAAGATGTTCAACATCCTTAGCCATCAGAGAAATGCAAATCAAAACAACTCTGAGATTCCATCTTGCACCTGTCAGAATGGCTCAGATCAAAAAACACAAGTGACAGTTTATGGTGGTGAGGATGTAGAGAAAGGGGAACACTCCTCCATTGCTGGTGGGAATGCAAACTTGTACAGCCACTTTGGAAATCAATATGGCAGTTTCTCAGAAAATTGGAAATCAATCTACCTCAAGGCCCAGCTTATACCACTCTTGAGCACATACCCAAAGGATCCTCCATCATACAAGGACGCTAGCTCAACTACGTTCAAAGCAGCTTTATTCATAATAGCCAGAAACTGGAAACAACTTACATGTTCCTCAACTTATGAATGGATTTTTTTAAATGTGACCTGACCTAGTGAGAGCACGGAGACCCTAGTCGTAAAGCTGGGAAACCAGGATTGGACCTAACCAAGCCCTCTGAATGTGGGTGCCAGCTAGGAGGCCAAGACAGTCTATGGGACCTCTAACAGTAAGCCAGTGTTTACCTCTAGAGCACAAATGGACTTTGGGAGCCCACTGGCTATGGAGGGATAGTATTGCAGCCCAGATATTGCAAGGAGGGCCTAGGCCCTCCCCCAAATGATATGATGGACTTTGATGGTCCCCCATGGAGGGCCTCACTATCCCTGGGGAGGAGGTGAGGGTGGGTTGGGGGGGCTGGTGGGGAACATGGGAGGATGGGAGGGTGAGGGAATGGGGAATGGATATGTGAATATGAGTGCCTCTAAAATAAAAAAATATAAATAAAATGTGGCACATTTACACAATGGAGTATTACTCACTGCTAAAAAACAATAACATTATGAAATTTGCAGGTGAATGAATAAAACTAAAAAAGATCATCCTGAATGAGGTAATGTAGACCCAGAAAAACAAATATGTTGTATGTTCACTTATAAGTGGATATTAGTTGTAAAGTAAAGGATAACCATGCTAAAATCCACAGACCCAGAGAGACTAAGTAACAAGGAGGGTTGGGGGGGGGGGTGGGCATGGGAGCATAGGAAGGGGAAATAGAATATATTTTGAGGGTGGATTGGAGGCAGGTAAGGAAGGGAACTGGAGAGATGGGGCTGGAAGAAGAGAATATTGGGAGAGACAACTGGAATTGCAGGGAGGCGGGCCGTTTTGTGGTCAAGGTATATACTTAGTACAATGCAAACTCCTAGGAATCTATGAGGTGACCCTAGCAAAGTCTCCTAGTAACGGGGGCTACAGAGCCTGAATGGGTCATCTTCTGTAACAAACAAGGTTCCTGTAGACAGCTTGGGACACAAACCCAACCACAAAACCTTTAGCCTATAATTTGTCCGGCCTATAAGATGTGTTGGAATAAAGGTGGCGCAAAACTTGAGGGAATGGCCAACCAATGACTGGTTCAGCTTCAGATCCATGCCATGAGAGGGAGCCCATGCCTAACACTTCCTGGAGGGTCAGGAACCAGAGGCTGGGTAGCCCAGAGACCTAGGATAGAACCAGACACAACTACCAAAAAAAAAAAAAAAAAAAAAAAAAAAGACAATGAAATAATTCCTAATGATACTCTGCTATACTTGTAGACCCAAGACTAGCATAACTGTCATCACAGAGGCTTCATCTAGTACCTGATGGGAGCAAAGGCAAAGACCCACAACCAAACATCAGGAAGAGGTTGGGGGATCTTGCGGAAGTTGGGGGAGGAAGGACTATAGGAGCCAGAGGGGTCAAGGACACCACAAGAAAACCCACAGACTTAACTAAGGCTCCTAGTGGCTCATATGCCTTCCCTTGTAATCAGATTGATGACTACCTTAATTGTCATCACAGAACCTTCATCCAGAAACTGATGGAAATAGATGCAGAGATCTGTAGCTAAGCACTGGCCCCAGCTCCCAGAGTCCAGTAGAAGAGAGGGGCCAGGATAATAAGAGCAAAGGGGTCAAGACCATGACCCAAGCTAGTGGGAGTTCACTGACTCTGGAGTGAAAGCTGGGGAACCTACATAGGACCGAACTAGGCCCTCTGAGTGTAGGTGACAGTTGTGTGGCTTGGGCAGTTTATGGGGCCACTGGCAGTGGAACCAGAATTTATCCCTAGTGCATGAGCTGGCTTTTTAGAGCCCATACCCTATGGAGGAATACCTCACTCAGCCTAGATACAGTCGGGAGGACCTTAGTCCTGCCTCAAGGTAATGTGACAGACTTTGCTGATACAGGAGGGCTGGGGGCAGGGGCTGGAAGGGTGGAAGGAAGTGAAACCGTGGTTGAGATATAATATATGAGAGAAGAATAGAAAAAAAATGTCCCTCACAGGCTAATGTTTTGAACACTTTATCCTAAGCTAGTGGCTCTGTTTTGGTAAGCTGTGGAACTCTGAGAAAATGAGGCCCAGTTGATGGAAACCGGTGGCAGGGGCAGGCCTTTAAAGGGTGCATCTGCCCCTGGTTCCAGCCGTGCTCCCTCTGCATTCTGGTCAGCTACCATGTGAACAGCCTGTCTGTCTCATCTCCTGCTGTCACATAAGGAGCCACTCCACCATGCCCTTCCCCCACAATGACACATTGAAGCAGGAGTCTTCCACTCATACATTTCCTGCTGTCAGTTGTTACAGCAACACAAAAGTAGCTAATATGAGGATATATTCCTTGAGAGAACAAAAGTGAAATCTAGAAAAAAATGGTGATATGGAGATAAAACTTACTGGTAGCTCTGGGTTTCTTGTAACAGCAGACAAAAGATGCTCAGGAGTCAAGAAGTTCAGCAAATGGATGAAAGAACACCCACCCAAAGAGGAGATGAGGAAGTTCTAAGAACGTACTGCCTGGCTCTCCATTTTACTAGGTTTCCAGATCTATTGGCTTGAAAATGAAAGATCAGAAAATTAAGACCTGCAAGCTCTGTATTCTCCTTCTTTGTGTGAACAAGGAAATAAAGAAAAGCCAACACCACTCATGTGGAGACACAATGAACAAACCTTTTAGCTATTTTTGAAGACAACTGATGTTTGTTCCATAACACAAGAAATTGATGAAGAAGGGAACCCTGCACTCCCGTGAGGACTTGCTTATAGGTAACTAATTCTTACAAAGGAGAAGGGGGAGCTCTTTAGTGGTGTAGACACTGGCAAGTTACCCATGCTCCAATAAATAACCCCTTACCCATTCATGCTCCTGTAAGAAACCCTAATTAAACTCATATGTATACACACACACACACACACACACACACACACACACACACACACACACACACTCAAAAGCCTTAATACAAAAATAAAATTTTAATAAGACAATTGCACTATTTTAAAGTAAAATGGTTCACTAAGAAATATTTTGAAACATCTTAATTTATTTAACATTCATTCTATTGTTTGGGTTTATCAAGAAGAAAAGTCAAAGCAAAATATTGCTCTTATTGTAAAACTGTCAGCAAAAAGAAGCAAAACTGAGAACTGTGTTAGAATGGAGATGTGGTGCTATCTAATTTTGCAGGAAAAGGACTATTTATACACTAAAGTATATTGCTATTTTTATTCTTTAACCCAAGATAGATAGTGATCCTTATGTAACTAAGAAGCAAAACAGTACATGAAAAAGACCTCTGGGGTCAGCAATGCCTGAATTTGAATCTCAGATCTGTAACCTACTAACTATAACTTTGGGCAAATTATGAAACTTTCCTGATTTTCATCCCATGGGTGAGGATGAGGTTAGTGATGACCTTACTGGGTTGTTATGCGGGTCAGCTGTAAAGCACATAAGACAATGTGTCTGGAGCACACACCCTGAGCAGCTCCACTTCCAGATGTATATCCTAAAAATTCATGAAGACATTCACAGCATTATGTACACAAAACAAGTAGTCAAAACCTGCCAAAGTCCGGAGCATTACAGGAATGATTAAGCAATAGTATAGACTTCAGATCAGTGACCCCCAACTTCAGCACACACACAGTTATCTGGGGAAATCCACTAAATGCATATTTCCAGGTATTATACATAGAAAGTCTATGGATCTGGGTAAAATTAGAAAATGGATGAACAACCATGAGTTTTCTGGATACAGGGAGTCTCTGAAGATTCTTAACTAGACAGAAAATAAAAATTACGATTATGAAGACTTGGTAATCACGCTGGAGACATATGATACACTATTCAATGAAAATTCAGAAACCAAAATTGAATGTGTTATCAGATAAATACATAGAACATGCTAAGGGAAGAAGCCTTAGCAAAACATTGCAAGTAAATTTTAACTTTAATCAAAGTTTTCAAAAAGTTGTTCTATTATCATAAGTAGATAACTAATATATTGTACAAGAAAACCAAAATGCTAATACATATCCATGGCCTCCAAGGGAAGTTCAAACTCCTTAGGGACACACACAAAATCCTTCAGTCTCTACACTTAGTTCTTGTCCATTAAACCAAACTGCTCATAACACTCCAAATCACAGTCTACATTTCCATACACTGTTATTGGATATACTGCTCCTTCTGCTTAAGACATCCGTCTCCCAATCATGTCGGTCCAGGAAATTTCTATTCCTCCTACAAGATTCATGCACCACCTGTCTCTCCGATTCCCTAGGTACTCTTCCTTCACAGAATTAAGAATGGCTCCTTCTTTGTACCAGTGTTCTGTAGCATCACTTGGTACTTACTCAGTGACTTATATCTCAATGTATGCTGACTCTTTATAAATTTATTCCAGCAGTCTAGTAGCACTTGAACCTGGTAGAGATTACCTCATTCAAGTTTAGGATCTGCAAGACATCTGATCAATACCTGTTGTCCATTCTATCAAGCCCTGATTGATTAGTCAGTAAGACAGTATGTGCTTGGTTGAATAGAGTTAAGTTTGGTCTAAGTACATCCTAACACATAGCAGCCAACTCTATGTTTTAAGTTCTAAGCAATAGTTTAGCCATTATTTGTAAGTTTTCACATTTTCCTCTGACACTGTCCTCAGTATCTTCCAGTCTTCAGAATGACAGACCACTCCCAACAAGAAACAATGCAGTACTCCATGACAGTTTACCAGAACAAAGACCATCCCTACAAAATTCCCATTGCTCCCCACAAACACACTGCTCTTTACCCCCAGGTCTCCACACTAGAAGTAAAATATCCATATAAAACAGAGACAATTCTGTAAGTAAATAAAGCAGTTCAGTGTATTTGAAACACTATTTATTATATTTAACATATCTATGTAAAGCACAGATATTTCAAATATAGATTAGTAAGATATACCAAACAAAAGCCCTAAGTGGCTAAGAGTAATTTAGGAAGGAAGGAGGGAAGAAAAAAAAAGGAAAGATGGGAGGGAGGCAATCCAAAAAAAAAAAAAAATGCTAACTGGGATCCAGGGTAAAATCTCCAAATGCTTCTACTACACAATGAAATCAACTTGCAACATGAAACATTTTCAAATAAACATGTCTATCTAAAATATTTGATTTTAATCTCAAACCACATTAGATATTAGAACTGTTACATGATTATATCCCACAGTTTTGTCACCTGTAACTATATAGTAAATTCATACATACATCTAGAGAATAGCTTCTGGAAACAGGCAATAATATACTGATGTTTATATCTGAATATTAATTCAATTAAAATTTTAGGGGTGTATGTAGCTCAGTGGTAAAGTGCATGTCTAGTATACCCCGTGTTTAAGATCCAGTCACGAACACACACACACACACACAAAGTTCTAGGGATTAACTAAGCTGTAAATTTTTTAAGACATGTCTCCAATAAACCCCTTTCCTCTTCAGTCTCATAAGAAAGATAATGAATTACCTTATTTAACCCCCTCTTAGGAACCAAGCAAAGCCTATTCCACCAGTTTAGCCACAAAGCTTGACTCCATAGCTATGCTTTTTCTGCCCAATGTTTTCTTGGCTCTTTCAGTGAAAATAGAAGATGTTTTTCTTTTAAAAGCTTTACCAATCAATCACACTTCACCGTCACGTAATTGTCAGCCCCAAAAAGCAGTGTGGGGTGAAGGTGAAGACAAGAAAAGCACGGGGTGCTGGCTCACAGGTTAAAGTAGACAAAACTGAGATGGACAGGGCAGCGAAGTAGCTGAAAGCACATTCCAGACTCCTAACTTTAAAGGTCCAATATTTGTTCTTAATCTACTTTCCACAACACAGCCCAGCTCTACTGATCACAAGATCTGCTTCCCTTCTGTGGCTGTTTACCTCTGTGTGTTACCAAACACTGACCAAAAGCAATTGAGGGAAGAAATAGCTTATTCCAATTTACTATTTACAGTACATCATAAAGGGAAGCCAAGTTGAGAACTCCAGGCAGGAGCCTGAAACAGAAACTGTTGGACAAGTGTACCTCCTTTGTATATAAGCCCAAAAGTGGTATTGCATGGTTTTGAGGTAGATTGATTATTAATTTTCTGAGAACCCTCCATACTGATTTCCAAAGTGGCTGTACAAGTTTGCACTCCCACCAGCAATGGAGGATTGTTTCCCTTATTCCAGATCCTCTCCAGCATAAGCTGTCTTTGGTGTTTTTTATCTTAGCCATTCTGATCAGTGTAGATGGTATCTCAGAGTTGTTTTGATTTGCATTTCCCTGATGACTAAGGATGTTGAGTATTTCCGTAACTGTCTTTCCATCTTTTGAGATTGTTCTGTTGAGAATTCTCTATTTAGATCTGACCCCATTTTTTAATTGAATTATTTGATAGTTTGGTGTCTAATTTCTTGAGTTCTTTGTATATTTTGGATATCAGCCCTCTGTCAGATGTGGGGTTGGTGAAGATCTTTCCCATTCTATAGGCTGCTGTTTTGTCTTGTTGACTGTGTCTTTTGCTTTACAGAAGCTTCTCAGTTTCAAGAGGTCCCATTTATTAATTATTGTTCTCAGTATCTGTGTTATTGGTGTTATATTTAGGAAGTGATCTCCTATACCAATGCATTCAGGGGTACCTCCCCCTTTCTCTTCTATGCAGTTCAGTGTGGATGGGTTTATGTTGAGATCTTTGATTCATTTGGACTTGAGTTTTGTGCATGACAATCGATATGGATCTATTTGCATTCTTCTGCATGTCGACATCCAGTTACACATTTACTCAATTATGTTCATGGCAACATTGTTTGTAGTAGCCAGAATATGGAAACAACTAGATCCCCCTCAACTGAAGAATGGATAAAGAAAATGTGGTACATTTACACAATAGAGTACTACTCAGTGGTAAGAAACAATGACATCTTTATATTTGCAAATAGTGGACAAAATTAGAAAAAAATAAAAAACATCCTGAGTGAGGTAACCAGATCCAGAAAGACAAATATAGTATTACTCACTCATAAGTGGATACCAGACATAAAGCAGAGTATAACAAGACTATAATCCACAACCCCAGAGAAGTTAGATCCCTCTTCCAGAAACAGATGGAAGCAGATACAGAGATCTATAACTAACCATTGGGCCGACCTCCTGGAGTAAAATCAAAGTGAGGGAGGAGTGATAATATGAACAAAGGAGTCAAGACCACGAGGGGAAACCCACAGAATCAGCAAATCCAAGCTAATAAGATCACTGACTCTGCACTGTCAACTGGGGAACTGGCAAAGGACTGAACTAGAACCCCTGAATACAGGTGGCAATGATGTGGCTTGGGCAGTGTATGAGGCCAATGGCAGTAGGAACAAGATCTAAATATAATGCATAAACTGACTTTCAGGAGTCATTCTCTATGAAAAGATACCTTGCTCAGCCTAGACATGGGAAGGGGTGCCTTGGTCTGCCTCAAAGAGGTGATGGGGCAGACTTAGTTGATATCTTAGGGTAGGCCTTACCCTCTCTGAGGAATGGATGGGAGGTGGGATGGGGGGAAGACGGGGAGAGAAGAGAGGAGGGAGGGGGACCTGGGATTGTAATGAAATAAATAAATAAATAAATAAATAAATAAATAAATAAATAAATAAGAAACTGTTGGGGGAACACAGCTTACTGGCTTGCTCTCCATAGCTTTGCTCAGCTTGTCTTCTTATACAATACAATCCAGGGCCACGTGCCTAGGAGTGGCACAGCCTATACTGGGCTGGGCCCTCCCACACCAATCAGTAATCAAGAAAATGCCCCATAGACATGCCTACAGGTGACTCTAGATTATGTTAATTTGACAAAAAACTAATCAGCAACTTCTGCCTCCCTTTAGGAAAGGGACAGTTGGAACAAAAACTATGGCCAGGGTGAGTCTGCAATACTTAGAGAAGAGTAGGAGGCACTTCATTTTCAAGAAGAAAGCATTTGAGTAAGGAAACATCTAGGAAATGTGGCACGAGGAACAGAAATACCAAGAAGGCAGCAAGATCTGAGACTGCCTGTTTAGGCCCAAAGCTATCAACCGAGCCTTGATGTGCTTTGATCAGACAGTAACCAGTGTGAGCAGACTGTCTCTGTTCGGGTAAGCAGAAGTAATTACCCATTTTAAATAAAACTACTCTGCAGCACACCAGAATCCAAATGATGACAGCACAAGTGAATCAATGTTCCATTTTATAGCCAGATACACGAAGACACACCACTCGATAAGAAAGCTCTACTCAGAAGAAACAGATTCGGAGACCAACAACACTCTTTGGGCACTGGAGCTGAAGAAAACAAAATTTATTCTTTAACCATACTTTGTCCCCATTCTCCCTCAAAGAACATATTTCAAAGTTTCATTTAATTTTATAAAACTGTGAGATTCACTTGTTAGCCTACTGGTGTAAAAAAGGAAGAAAACTGAACTCTAGGGCAAGTTCCTAGAGTTCATTAGGTCTGGTAGCATTGTGCCTCTGCCCACCTATGGTACCTTCATGACCTGGTCATCACACACATAAGGAACAGAATGCAGATGAGCCTTCGGTGTACACTCCCACTTCTTCAAACATAAAATACACTCTCATTCCAACATATGAGTAATCAAAATATCATATTTTAATTAACTAAAATAATTCTGCAATATGCTCAAACTGGGAGCCAAAGACTAAAGTGTAGTTAAGTATTTTCCAGGTCTCCAGATTGAAATTAAATCCGTTCTACCCTTCCATTTATATTATGATTGGCTTCAGTGCCTGGAATAGGGTCTTAGAAAGACTTTTCCAAAATTACCCCCAATGTAAAATGAAGCGTTTCAGTATACCAGTGAACTAATTGAGCTGTTGACTATCACCTAAGAAGTTAGAGGACCCCCTGCTGAGCACTGTACAGTTCTCCTTGATGTCAGTGCAGAGTTGCTGCTCCCTCTGCCCATGCTGGGTAAGTAACCACTGAGGTGCACATACACTAGGAACTGCAATGCAAAACTAGCCAGGGGCAGGGAGTACAGGTAAATGGCCAAAATCCTGCCCAGCATGCAGGAGTCTCTGGTTTTAACCCCTGGCACCACGAGAAAATAGAATGGAAAGACAGGATAACTAGCAGACTAAGCTAGCCGTGCTAGTTTACTGCCACGTATCATCCTTATCATTTTAAAGAGGGAGCTAAAAATCCTGCTTCGTAGAAAAAGAGGTCAATACCAAAACTCCCTCTCCTCTCTCCTTACACCCCATCATGCAGCTGGCACAGTTCACTCTGGCAGACACTGCCAAGTGAACATAATAGCGTAATCACTGCCTCAAACATCATTTCTATCTAAAATAGATAGCCACTCGAAACTTGACTATTTTTACATATACAACATTTTTTGCGAGATTTAACTGCTCTCTTGTGATTTATCCCACTTAACAAATGCAGCATCTCTGAAAGCAAGTTTCTTATATCAGATTCCCAATAACCTAACTGCTCAAATAGTTGTGAAAATTACAGGGTTTTTTTTTTCCTATTTCTAGTTGCTACTTGTACCTATCACCAAAAGCTTCATGAGTTGAATCCCAAATTTGAAAATATAAAGTAGCTGATGTCCTTGGTGATCAGAAAATTGTTTCTTCCCACTTCTTACTGATTTACTTTTCACATCCAGATCTTAAGAACTGGATCATTTATGTTCAACAATAATTACAAAATGTGCTACACCTAACAGTCAACTCTTTAAAGAATTAAAAACAAAGTAAGGAAAAATATCTAGAGTATAGAGTTAAGGATTGTGCTGGTTTAGTAAAGTAGTAATTGTAGGCTCTTATCCAAGACCCATGACTTCACTCACCCTGAGTTGTTGGCTAGCTTTCTAGTACCAGGCATGATTTCCTTCTTTATTGACTGGATCTTAAGTCGAATTAGAGAGCTGTTAGTTACTGCCAAGGCATGTGTTACACTACTGTACTTGTAAGGCCAATGTTGTTGTTCACAGGTGTCATAGCTGTGTAGAAATGCTGGTTGCTTCCCTCCTTTAGAAGGTGGCATGGCACCTCCTGGTGCCATGAAAGCAAGTCCTCAGGGAAGAAGCATTCTTGTCAGTTCCAGCTCTTGGGGGCCTCTGGATCCTATACCTGAAGCGTGTGGTGTCTCTAGCAATAGGGGCTCACCTTCCACCTCCTGGGAGGGCAGCAAGGGCAATAGCAATGGCCTATATATTTTGGGAGTCTCTTGGACAATGCTGACCAACAACTCAAAAGATGATTTCTCATCCCTGGTGTTAGGGGTTCTGTTAGGTGGTCTCTACTCTTGAAGAGGGCATCATCAGCCCAAATGAGAAAATTTTAAGCCATATATGTATATTTATATACAGACTTAAGTATATTATATAGTCTCACCAACATGACTGCCAAAACATGAGTTCAACAAGTACAACAATAGGCATGTCAAAGGAGAAGGGGGAAGGCCTCAACCCTACATAAAAAAAAAAAAAAACTACAGGCAACTAAGGAATGCTGAGAGTGGGAGAAACTGTCTTCCCCAGGGAAGAGCACATCAATTGGTTACCTAATACTAAATGGTCAGCCCTGAAAACACACATACAAATAACATTGTATCAACTGAGCATGTTGTATTTAAAAATGTATATATGTATGTATGTAACAACAATTAATGATAAAGAGGCCATGAATTTGAACAGCAAGAAGGGCTTTGGTGGAGGAAAGGAAAGGGAGAATTGATGGATTATATTCTCAAGAAAGAAGACTTAACAAATCCAAGGTATCAGCAAACTTTTATTGCTATATTAAGATACAAATAATTCTTAACACCAGTGAAAAATTAGCCTACATTATAAATGAGAATTATTTTTATTTGGAATATATGGTTGTATCAAAAAGATATTTTGTATCCAAAAAAAAGGTTTTGCAGCTGTTTAATGATGCATATAAGTTTTTAAAAACAAGACTTTATGTATATAAGCTGAATAGAAAAGGGAGAAGGAGACCCAATATGAGAACTCTGGTAAGCTCAGATTTCTCTAAGAATGAAAGGGATGTTGAGAAACAATAAAATGAGAGGAAGAAAAGATTACTTTTCCAGAGAAAAGGCTACTATCTCTTTCATCTAAGTTTGAAAAACAGAATGTAAGATTCACTACAGTAATCTTATGCTCAAACAATATAAATCTGTAAATGGTTTTAGACCAGTGGTTCTCAACCTTAGTTTTGTTGCTACTTCATAACTGTAATTTTGCTACTGTTATGAATCATAATGTAAATATCTGGTGCAGAGGATATCTGATTCTTGACCCCTGTGAAAGGATTGTTCGACCCCCCCACACACACAGGGGTCACAACCCATGGGTTGAGAATCACTAGACCCACATGGTAGAAAGAAGTAACTTCCTCAAGCTGTCCTCTGAAGTCCACATGCATGCACCCATACACATGCATGCACAACAAATAAATATAATGTATATTTTACAGAAAAAATAGTGAGTATCAGATATCCAGACCCAGAAGATTTAGATTCAAGTAGAAGGAATTTTCATCAAATTAGGAATCACCAATGGCTCACTCCCCCAGAAACAAGTGACTATTAAATATGCTCATTTTGTTGGAATTTATAGTCATACAACTAAAGAGATAACTCAAGGGAATGTCATAACAGACTGTGAATGAATTTACAAAGACTATAACTACAATACTTAACAATTTTCTTACTGGTATAACAGAGAGAAGCAACTGGTCTACTGAATGGCCCCAATGCAAGAAATACCAAACCTAAAGACTGACCCCCTTAAACTGTATAAGCTGAAAAGAGGTTCTTTGGGAATATCTTACAGTGGGTTGGATTCCAGTATAAAGTGTATTTATCCACAGACAATGCAAAATTGGAAGTTAACATGCTGATACACAGACTCAAGAGTCAAGAAGACATGCAGAAGTTGCAAATACAGGGTAACACAAAATGAAACGCAATAAGGATAACTTAGGTTTAACCAATACTTTCACAAATACCAGATGTGAGAATTATGGCTTCACAGGTTGTTAAAGAGAAAAATACCTGGAAGTTTTCATTGATAATATGACCCAACACCAATTTCTTGGCTCAGGAAAATCTTGAGCAATAATACAGTGGTAATAATTTCATTGTATCATATTTTATTAGATGCCACCTATTTTCATTACATAATCCATGAAAGTACAGACAAGAAATAAAAATAGCCCACAGTCGCATCATTCAAAAATGAATACTATCTCCATTTTTGTGTTCCACATCAAGACATATTAATGTACACTATAAATCTTTGTAGTTATTTTTCTTATAAAAGTAGATTCAACTTTATAATCAGTTGGGTTTTTATGCATCAGCATATCAGTCACCACTCCATTCTATACTGACACATTATTCATTTCTTACCCTTTATGTCATATTTCAAAGGGACATTTCGAAATTTGAGAATATTCAAAGGAGGAAAAAAGGTAGCTAAAAATTCATTATGAAAATTTGCATTCGGCCACCTAATCTCTATCGTCACATAACAGCTAAGGACAACAGTAGTTCTTCCACGAAAAAGAGCAAATTTACAAGAAAACAATACAGTTAAATGCATGTCCCTGCAGAACTGTCTTGGCAGACGAATTCAGCAACTTTCTTATTGACCCATACAGCCAAGCTAGTACCAGCTGCTAGAAGTTACAGCAAAGTGGATTTCAGTTCAATAAAAAGTGGGATTTTTTTTATGATCACAGCTATCAAAAAGTGAAATAGAATAAATAGATGCCCAGTGCAGTGGAGCCTGCATGTAATCTAAGCACTCTGGAAGCTGAGGTGGGAGGGTGCCGACTGAGTTCAAGATCAGACTGAGAAAGATAGCAAGATCTTGCTTGGGAATGTTAACAGTGCTTAAGATAACTAATTGGAAAGGGATTTTGTGGAGGAAATTAAAGGCCTCCTTTGTGTTTGAAGATTCTGATCCCACTGAAAAATTTACTATGGCAACTTACTTCCAGTCTAGTAAATAAGGTCTTACAAAATTAATTTCACCAAATCTCATGTGCCTTGGAGCAATGTGAGGAATCCCAACACTAATGATGAACACCTATGTATTTGATGCTTTTCATTCATTACTTTTTACATCATTTAGTCCTAGGAATAGACACTATTACTATTTCCACCACACAGTATTTTGCAGTGAGTGTGGCTTTTTGTACTAATTTGAGGGTATTCATAAGTCCATTAAAAGCTACAGTGTCACTCAAGCACACCTCCTCATGACATAGCCACAGCTCGTGCAGTAAATCATAACCAAACACAACCATCTTCTGCAAAGTTTTTATCTAATTAGGTCTCAAACAAGCAGTCAATGGATTTTTTCTTAACAAAAATAAAAGCACTATTCCCAGACTGTATTGTCTAAATAATAAAATAACAAAATAAATTCATGAATATAACTGAAGGCTCAGTAAAGCAAATTTGATTTTCAAACCCTTGGCATTACTAATTAAGTAACCTTGGACAAGTTATTAATCTTTCTATGTCTCTTTAGTCTTTCATCTGTGAAATGAGTATTGACCTCTGGAAGAGATGTGCAAGCATTTACCCCACAGAGTCTGACATGATTGCTACGCTACACAGCCAATAAAACAAATAGAAAGACTTTACACTACATAAGTAATAAAGCAAGTAGAAAAAACTGATTAACCTGTTCCACAATTCACTCCAAAATATTAAAATAATTTCAAAGTGTCATTATGTTTGCTGGAAAAGAGCATACCTCCCATTATGTTTCTGACTGAAAATCATTAATGAAATAGAGATAATCACATAAAATGTGTTTTGAAATTCCATGCAAAAGATCACCTAAACACAATTCAACTCCCATTTTTTTGCTTGCTTTTGTTTTTTGTTTTTGTTTTGGGTTGGTGGTGGGTTTTGGTTGGGTTTTGGTTTTTGTTTGTTTGTTTGTTTTGGTTTTTTGAGACAGGTTTTCTCTGTGGCTTTGGAGGCTGTCCTGGAACTAGCTCTTGTAGACCAGGCTGGTCTCGAACTCACAGAGATCCGCCTGCCTCTGTCTCCCCAGTGCTGGGATTAAAGGCCGTGGGTCACTACCACCTAGCTCCATTTTCTTAAAAGACATGTTTTAGTTGTTAATTCTGAGTGAGATAGGTAAATGTCAGTCTGAAAAGTACTGCTTTTATCTGTGATTTTTTACAACTTTATCCAAACTACTCTCATGAATATGCCTTGTGTTCCATGTGTGCTCCTCTAGAGGCACCAGGGACAGCCAATAAAATCATTAATAAAGTAAAACTCGTCCCAGCTGAACACTATGGATCATGCTTTTGTTACTTAAGTATTTACTAACATTAAATACTTGGTGTTTTATCCCTAAAATGTGTCATCTATTTTTATTTCAAAAATAAAACAACTGTAGAATGTTCAAAAATACCATTTGTCTTGCCGGGTGGTGGTGGCATATGCCTTTAATCCCAGCACTCAGGAGACAGAGGCATGTGGATCTCTGTGAGTTCGAGACCAGCCTGGTCTACAAGAGCTAGTTCCAGGACAGCCTCCAAAGTCACAGAGAAACCCTGTCTCGAAAAGCCAATTAAAAAAAAAAAAAAAAAAAAACATTTGTCTCAATGAAATTAAATAAATTTTTTATCATTAATAAATTCTTATTTTTCTAAAGAAACTAATTTTTGAGGAACTTGTTTTAGTATACATCCAGAATAATTTTTATAATTGATGAATTGATGCCTTTGTAAATACACTTATTTCACTTATAATTCCTTTTCTATAAACTAGAGATAAACATTGAAACTGTAGTCTAAAATATGTATATTATCTATTTGTGTTTGAAAATGAAAGAGGGTACATAGAATAGTCATCTTTTTTAAGGTCCACTGAGAGGAAAAAAACTCCTATAATAATCATTGTTCTGAAATGAAATTTCATTCCAATAGTGTCACTCCTGACAAGTATATACAATAGCATATGGATCTTTAAATCCCACCATTTTTAACTATGTTTCACTTCATTGTAATATACTTTTCCTTTTCCCAATGGCCAGTATTGTAATTAATTGAACTATCTGATCACAACCTATGAATAAGAACCTGTGTATACAAAACATTTTCATGCAGAAGTTTGTATCAAACACTTATCAAGATCAGCACAAGTGTTCAGAGCAGCGTTTCTCAACACGTGGGTCACAATGCTTTGGGAGTCAAATGACCCTCTCACAGGGGTCACCTAAGACCATCAGAAAACATTGATATTTACATGATTCATAACAGTGGCAAAATTACAGTGATGAAGTAGCAACAAAAATAATTTAATGTTGGGATCACTGCAATGTAAGGAATCGTATTAAGGGGTTGCAGCATTAGGAAGGTTGCGGGCCACTGGTTCAGAGGGTAGAAGTACTTGCTCTCAACCCTGAGAACCTGTGTACCATTTCCTGAACCCACATGACAGAGGGAGAGAACAGACTCTCACAAGTTGCCCTCTGATTTCTGTTTAGGCTACATGGCATGCACTGCTCAACACACACACACACACACACACACACACACACACACACACCAAATAAATGTAATTCTTTTTACTTTTTATGAATATTATACAAAACACTTTTAAGCAAGAAAATCACTTCAGCTTTTAAAATTTTTTATAAGTATCATTGAACCACCTAAGAGATGTTTTAAGGTAAACATACAAATGATGATAGATGCTTCCAAAAAGGTACAGGACAAACTGAATAACCACAACTTGAGAACTAAAGAGCTTTCCTTGAATTTCAATTAGTGGGTGCCATTCAGGCTTCTTTGCTCCTAAGTGATTTCATTTGTCTAATTCAACTTTTAATAGTTTCTCCAATATGCAAATGAAACCAGCCACCTCTAACTTAATGTCTGCTGAATAAAGACCCTGACATTTTTTTAAATGTCGCCTCAGAAAGCTTCTTTGAGCAATATTTGTCTTACCTGCAACATTTTTTAAAAGGCCTCTACTGTATCACACACACACACACACTTTTCCAAGCCCAACTTGGCTTCCTGCATCCTGAGTTTCACTCAGGGAAGTCAGGGTAACTGAAAGTACTGCTAAAGCTGCCTAACCTGCCTCAAGATGTACACCCTCGGCTCACTGACATCTCCTTAGGTTTACTGTCTTTGTTTTGTGGGATCATAACCCACTGCCAATGTCTTCTGCATGAGAAGGTAGCAGCCGTCCAAGGAGGCTGTGGCTTTGGCAGGATAACTGCGTGCACCCAACAGCCTCAAATAGCAGGGGTGGGCTTCACAGCCTCAAACACCAACAGTAACCGACATGCCAATTTTCTTCTAGCAACACCAGTACATGGACAAGTTCTGCACCACAGCTCAGAGAAAAGTAGCTGATGGACGCATGGATGGAAAGCTATTTTGAAATTACTCAAAAGAGTCGTCTCGCTGGGAGGCTCTTCCTCTCCACACACGGTCTGTTTTCCTGCCTAATTTAAGAATGAATCGCTGACACCTCCAGGTGCAATACCCTGAGGAGAGAACATACCCATCACAATGCTAACGAGGGTGCATAACCACCCCACACACAGGGGGTGCCAGTTCTTACCTTAGCAGATTAGACAGGGGCAGAGGTCCGGATCCTCCGCCCAGGATCCCTCCTTTCCTGCCAGATAGGAGTTTCTCCACCAGAGCCACATTGCCAGTGCGAGCAGCTTCCAGCAGCTCCTGGTCCTTCCCCATAGTCTCTCACGAGTCCCCTAAAGAGTCCTTTCCCTGCTCCGGTCCTCTCCGGGTCCGGTCTCCAAAAGCCAGGGCCCTCCCCGCCCCACCCTAAGAGGATGCCAGGGCTTCTGCACGCTGAGATCCCCGCAGCCCCGCGCAGGGAGCAGCACGCAGTCCTCCTCTCACACGGCACAGCTTCTACAATGGGGAGCAGCCCGTGTTTGGGTAGAGGGGCTGGCCGAACGGCGACGCGCCCCCACAGCCACTCCCCTGCATTCCCGAGGCCTCCTTCCCGCGGGTGGGGTGTGTGCGGGTGGGGATCGGGCCCGTGTGCCGCTGAGGAACGGAAGGAGGACGCTGGGCTCTGAGGAAGATGCCAAGCAAGCACTAGGGAGGATGCTCAGGACGCCGAGCACTGGAGAGGATGCTCCAGCGCTGAGAGGAAGGCGCCGAGCACTGGGGAGGATGCTCCGCACTGAGGGGAACACCGAGCTCACAGGAGCGGCCGGGGGAGCGAGTCAAGCGCGCCCTCCCCGGAGCTGGAGCGTGGCGAGCGACAGCGGCGACGGCCCGTGCGCCCGCCCGAGTGCCCAGCCTGGCCTCGCCTGGGTTCCACCCCGGGCGGGCTCGGCGGTTCAGCGGCGGCGATGGCGGCGGCGGCCGGGGTGGCTGCGGCCGCGCCGAGGCTGGGCTGTGCGGGCGAGCCGCAGCGGGTGCGAGCGGAGGGCGGCGGCGGCGGCGGCTCGGAGGCTCGGCGCGCGGGGGGCGTGTGCGCGCGGCAGGTGCGGCCCGGGCCCGCCGTGGGGCGGGGGCGGGGGCGGGGGGAGGCCAGCTCTGTGCCAGTGGGCGGAGCCCTCCCTGCTCCCTCCTCCCTCCTTCCCAGCTCTTCGCTCCCTCTCCCTCCTCTCGGCTCCCTCCTCTCTCCTCCCCTCGCTCCCTTCTGCTCTCTTCTCCAGTCTCCTCGGAAGAGGTTTAACTGTGTGAGTACTGGAGATCACCCTGCTGCCTGCTGAGGCACCTTCTTTGCCTGGAGCCCAGACTCGGGAACCACACTTGAGTACAATCTCCCACTAGGAGGTGATGGAGAACCTGACGCTCGGAGGAGGCTCTTTTGCTACTGCTTCGGTCCCAGTCCAGGATATTTCATCCTCTTGCTTTACCCCCGTGAGACTCTGCGAAACCCACCCTTGGAACAGATCGAAGAGGTTTGTTTTATCCTAACCTCTGAATGGTTTGTGACTTTTGCAAGTTTTTGAAGGGTCTTTAATCAGCCTGAAGTTTAGTTGGGTTTTGAGATCTGTTGTCCAAACACCAGAAAAGGGCTCTCATTGAAAATTCCTCCACACTAGGAAAAATATAAATGGGCATGGAGGGGAGAGCTGTTTTGATCTGCATATGTGATCAGCAATTCATTGTGTATGGCTGACTTGATTTTGTGGGATGTTTTCCTGGCTCGTGGTAGAGAGAGCACACTTTTTTTGAAACTTGCTGTGACCACATGTGGTCAGATGGTGGGAAAGGGTATGATAGGCGCTTTGCTTACAACAACACAGTGAGCTGGGTACTATTACTATATATTACTTCAGAACTGAAATGGAAGTCCAGAAAAGACAAAATGCCACACAGAGTAATTGCCTGACACTCTGGACCCGGGAGTCAGTGAGATGGCTCAGCAGGAAAAAAAAAGTGTGCCTATGCCAAGCATAAGGACCTGAGCTCAGCCTCAGGAACCCTCATAGTCAAAGGAGAAAACTTACTCCACCAAGTTGCCCTCTGGCCTCCACATACCATGGTACATGTTTTTACACACACACACACACACACACACACACACACACACACACACACAGTGTATGCTCCCATAAGCATAGATAGACACATAGATAGGCTGGAGAGATAGCTCTGCAGTTAAGAGTATTTATTGTTCTTGCAGAGAATCAGAGTTCAGTTCCTAACACTCATATCAAGTGGCCGGCAGCTTTCTGTAACTCCAGCTCCAGGGAACCCAGTTCCTCTGGCCTCCACAGACCCTGCACTTATGTACACACACACACACACACACACACACACACACACACACACACACACACACACACTTAGAAATAAATCTTTAAACCGGGAATGGTGGCACACTCCTTTAATCCCTGCACTAAGCAGGCAGAAGCAGGTGGATCTCTGTGAGTTCGAGGCCAGTCTGGTCTACAGAGTGAGTTCCAGGACAGCCAGGGCTACACAGAGAAACCCTGTGTGTGTGTGTGTGTGTGTGTGTGTGTGTGTGTGTGTGTGTGTGTGTGTGAGGAGAGAGAGAGAGAGAGAGAGAGAGAGAGAGAGAGAGAATCTTTAAAACAAATAAATAATAAATGCAATGCAACAAAATAAGAACTGGATCCTAGAACTGGCTTAATCCAGAACCCAAATTCAGCTCCCACTAAACAGAAAATTACACAGATGATAATTCACATTTAATGAGTGGTTACATGCCAGAAGCCATATGTATTAAGTGTTTTCCATATTTTTATTTCAACACTCAAAAAAGTTCTGTAGACTATGAGCCTATCATCTGCGTGTTTTGCTTCTCCGTGGGGACAGAGGTACCACTTTTATCCCTAATGTATATATAAGGAAACTGATGAACTCAGAATCATGCAGCTGGAAAGTAAGGCAAGACAAATCCAGGACTGTCTGCTATCTAGACTTTAAGTAAACAACACGGAAACTCAAAAGACACTTGGAAATAAAAAAACAAAAACAAATGTTTTGGTGTAGCTCAGTATTCTAAGATTTCGTGTCAATGGCTCAAAGTATTAGGTTAATCTGTAGCCTCTCCTTGCAGGTTTCCCAAAGGGCATAGGGTTTGACAAGTGTGATGTTTTGGTTTTACTTTTCATTTTAAAATCTATTTTAATGAAAAGATGATATATGACCCCTGACATATGGTGCTAGCAGAACAGTTCATGAAACAAGAAATGAATAGCCACAGATTGGTTTTGATAATAGCGTGGGAAAATCCTTTTTTCCCTTTACTACTGTTGCCACTTAAGCAAAATAAACTTTTCCTAGAATATTGTATAAATATTTGTGGTTGTTTAAAAGAAAATGACCCCCAAAGGGAGTAGCACTATTAGCAGGTATAGCCTTGTTAGAGGAAGTGTGTCATTGTGGGGGTGAGCTTTGAGGTCTCTTATGCTCAAGCTATACCCAGTGTCACAGTTCACTTCCTGTTGCCTGTGGATCAAGATGTAGAACTCTCAGCACCTTCTCCAGCACCATGTCTGCCTGCATGCCACCATGTTGCACCATGATGATAATAGACTAAACCTCTGAAACTGTAAGCCACCCAATTAAATGTTTTCCTTTATAAAAGTTGCTGTGGCCATGGTGTCTCTTCACAGCAATTGAAACCCTAACTAAGACAGTACTCAAGTGAGCAAAGCTGAAATATCAGCCACTATTGAATCATGGATGAGTTAGTATTTGGAGGTTCCTGAGTCATCCTTATCAAAATCATGCAACTTCCAGGGAGGAAACCATTAAAAATGATTTACTCTAAAGATCAGTTCCAAGTTCCAGGCACTCTGCTGACATATGATAGTCAAAGGCAATATCTCTACACTTTTTATTTTGGTTAGTATCTAGCTTTCTATTGAAGAGGACAAAGGTTTTCATTTAATGAAAATAAACACAAAAATTAAAAGTGAAAACATTATTCCAAAAATCTAAAGATACTAAATATCCAGAATTCTTTATCACCAAACATTTTTGCATCTGTGAGGGATAGAAAGAAGCAATAAGTCTTGGGAGCCAGCTAGGCAATCTGGATCTCAGTTTGTTAGGCAAGAACTCGGAGTTCATCTGTACTGGCTTTCCCCATCCAGGATATTCCTCTGGTAAAGCGTGTAGATGTTCATTTCATCCTTACAACAAGACTAGGGATCTGTCTCCCAAAGACAGTCAAAACAGTGAAAAAATGGCAAATAGGAGGCTGGACACCAAAGAAAACGTACTATCCTATTTAGTGGTCCATGAGGCAGAAGGGGCAAGAGAAGACGAAAACTAGAGTTGAGCCAGAGTTGTGTTTTGAAAGCACAGCAACTTCACCCACTGGTAAAGCAGTCCCGGGGGATCTGAGTAGGAAAAGCAAAGTGCACGTTGTCTCTTAGAAACAGAAGTTTCCTGTCCTCTGGGAAAGCCAGTGAGAAGGAATAGAGATCCCCCCCAGAGCCCTAGTCTTCACATTCCATCACCCTTCTTATAGCTTGTGGCATTAACTCTCTCCCCTCTGGGAGACAAGCTGCCTCTCCGCTATTACCACCTTTGAGAGTCTGTGAACACAACCTGTGACCCCATACATACCCCGGGAAAATGCAGTGTAGTTTACAAAATTCGTATCACATTAAGGAGTCTCTAAAATCCCAATGATTTTTCCCAATCTCTTTTCATTTTTTTCTCCAGAGAAGCAGTGGTGGTCCACACTATGAATCCCAATAATCCAGAGGTAGAGGCAGGTGGATCTTTGAGTTTAAAGCTAGCCTTATCTATAGAGTGAGTTCCAGGCCATCGTGGGCACCTCAGAGGATTGTACTGAGGAAATGCCAGGTACACCTGATAAACTATTACACAGTACCTCAAAGAAGCAGCTAAGAAGACACATGGACACATAATTTAGCCTGAGCATCTAACCACCCTAAAAGGAAATCCCAGCCTTCCTTCTTTTACCCCATCAGCTAGCTCTCAGCAATGTGGGCTGTGCAGTCTCTGTCACGCTGCTCAGCTCTCCTGTTGTACTCTAAAAGTAGCCCAAGGAGGCAGGGTAGGGGGTTTGAGACAGGGTTTCTCCGTGTATCTCTGGCTGTCCTGGATCTTGCTCTGTAGACCAGGCTGACTTTGCCTCACTGAGATCTGCCTGCCTCTAACTCCCAAGTGCTGAGATGAAAGGCGTGGGTCACCACTGCCCAGCTCTTAGGAGAATCTTAAACAAATGAATGCAGTTATAAAGTAAAAACTTTTCTTTATGTGCACTGAAATGTGAATATTGTGTCATTTTTATATATTACAAAATAATTTTTCACCTGTTGAAAGATGCAAAAACCAGGCTGGAGAGATGGCTCAGTGGTTAAGAGTACTTGCCACTCTCCCAGAGGACCCACGTTCTAGTCCCAATACCCACATAGCAGATCATAGCTGTATGTAACTCTACTCCCAAGGTATTCAATGCTGGTCTTCTGGCCATCACTGGTACTGCACACATGTGCTACACACACATTCAGGCAAAGCACCCATACATATAACATATCATTTTAATAATGAAAAAAATCTTAGTTCTTCAGCTATACAGACTGTCAGTAGGATTGACTCATGTGCTATAATCCACAGATTTAACGATGACTTGATCTAAAGCCTGGCTAGAGAACTACTTCTTCCTTTGGGCTGATTGCTTAGAGGTAGGGGTATAGAGGAGAGGGAGAATAAATTGCCCCTTTAAGCCATCTCTCCCACCCCAGGCTAGGTAGATAGGAAGTCTTCTCATCAGTAAATCTTAACTCCTGTGTATCTGGAAATAGATTTCAGGGTCTCTCTCCTTGCAATTTTACTGTGCCTTTTTTTACACCCTCCTGTGTCCTCCTTTGACACAATTACAGCAAGCATCTTGACTGACATAGGAGCCCTACCAAGCTGTATCTCAATTTATGAGGAGAGAGGTGGTGCTAGTGTCATTGACCAAAGACAAGGAGCCCCACAGGACTGAGATGCCAACCTCTTGAGAGTTGGTACCAGCCGCTTGGTGCTGACATCTGAGAGGGAAATCAGTAACCATGGATTAACTGTATTTTCTGAAATAAACTATCACTGCCCAGGTTGAGGGCATGCAGCTGGAGGAAGCACAGTCTCCTTCGAGTGCCCTCTGTTGGTAGATCCCAAAAGAGCCAGGTGGCAAAGCAATGAGGATGGTTTGCAAAACTTTGAAATACAGCACAGCCATACACCACATAACAGTCTCCTTCCAACAAAGTTTCCTATACACAGCAGTGCTCTCATGAGCTCACATTGCCTACTAACATAACTGTTGCAGATTGTGTAGGTGTGCTATATAATAGTTATGCAACAGCAAAATTGCCTAACCACACTTTTCCCAGAATGCATCCCTGCCATTAGCAACACATGACTATGTATGAGAATGGGTATAAAATTAAGAAGTAATAGTACAAGAATTGGCATAGCTGCCCCCTGGAAATTAATTTCAACTCTTCATATCATCACTTCTGAGTATTCTTAACTTTCTATTGGCATTCCTAAGACTCTTGGACATCTGCCTCCACTCCTGAAACTCACAGCACTTGTGGATCCTACTTCCTTCTCTAGTACAGAATCCTACCCACCCCTTACTAGTTCTATGAAAAGCTTAACCACTTTCAAAATACTTGAAGAGTAATACCTTTTCTTACAGAATTTCACCAAGAATCTACAACACTATTTATATTTCTCTTTATCCAGCACTTTCTTCATCACAGTCTGCTACTGCCCAGAGGCTCTGGGGCCCAGCATTTGAGGGACCCTTGAAAGTTGTGGTCCATTTGTAGCTCAACACATTCCAGCTGCTTCTGTTTTCCATAGGGACATGCTTCTCATGGCCTGTTATTCATGATGATGATGATTTGCTTGTGACAAGATCTTGATGTGCAGCCCAGGATACCTCAAACTGTCAATCCTGACACAGCCTCATGACTGCTAGAATTGTAGACTTACCCCACTGTGCTCAGTTTCCTCCTATAGTCTGATGGGTACAATTTTCATTATTAACATTCTGGGTATAGGTGGTGTTTATTTGCTATTCCAGCATTCCAGAGATGAAAGTAGGAAGATTGCCACAAGTTCAAGAACATCCTGAACTGAGCACTGTGATCTGTCCCCACTGAACCTATCAAGGGTAGACAAATGCACAGCAGACCAGCATCCCAGGAGGAGGAAAACAGACGGCTCATGGGAAATAACTTTGAATTACAGAGGGTTAACTAAGTTAACACTTCCCACTCATGCTGCATCCAAAATTGGGGGTTTTTTTGTAATGAATCATGTAAGATCTCTTCATGCTATATTGGACTTAACACACACACACACACACACACACACACACACACACACACACACACACACGAGAAAGGCTAAGGCAAATTTGAAACTAGGGGAAAAGACAGTTACCTTTCTAGTCACTTTCACAATTCATGTGTCCTTTTGTCCACATTTTACCCTTCCTGTGACCTAGTATTATCCTTTCTTTGTCTTTCCAAGTGTAATTTATACCCGAGCTTGTAGCTGTTTACTTATAAACATGCATACATTATGAGTTTGGGTAAACTCACCTAATATTATACGTTCTATGTCCATGCACCTTCCTGCATCTTTACATAACCTCTCTTCCTCTTTTCTTCGTCCCAAATTGTCATATGCGTATGCTAATTTGAGTGATAGTGTTCTATAAACCCCTGAAGTTCTGCTCACATGTCTGCATTGCTATTTCATTTGTTCTTTAAACCTGATGTTTTCCAGCAACCTGTCTCCAGGTGCTCTTATTCTTTTTTCCTTTGTGTAGCTATTGGACACCTGAAATTTTCTTTTCAATTTATTATATATTTCTGTACCATAACTTCTGTTATTTTTAATAAATTATGATACTTTCTTGATACTCCTACTCTGCTCATATGTCATTTTCCTGGTTCCCTTGGTGAGTGTTATCCTTCAGATATTTGAGTATATTTAAGATAGTATTTTAAAAACCTTTATCTAGGGCTGGAGAGATGGCTCAGCCATTAAAAGCTAGGCTCACAACCAAAAAACCTTTATCTACTAAGTTTGATACTTATGTTTCTGTAGGGACATATTCTAAGACATTTGCTTTCTTTAAGTGCATCCTGTTTTCCTGTTTCTTTGTATTCCTTGTGTTTTGTCAAAAATTGGACACCTGAAAAAACATAGCCATAGCCACTTTTTCTAATCTTTGAATATTGTCTCTGAATTAGGGAAGCCCTTTGCTAATTAAACTAATAAATGGTCTTCTCTAGCCTTTTCCTAGCATACATTCTCTCTCTCTCTCTCTCTCTCTCTCTCTCTCTCTCTCTCTCTCTCTCTCTCTCTCTCTCTCTCTCTGTGTGTGTGTGTGTGTGTGTGTGTGTGTGTGTATGTGTGTGTGTGTGGTGTGTATCTCTGTGTCATATGTGTATTGTGTATGTATCTGTGTGGTGGTGTATGTGTGTATGATATGTGTAAATGTGAGTGGTGTGTGTATGTAGTGTGTGCTGTGTGCATGGGTAACGTGTGTGGTGTGTGTACGTGTGTATGTTATGTATGTTGTGTGCATATGTGTGTTCTTTTCTGACTCCCATGATGTAAATGATAGCTTTTAAATGTCTTTTTTCTGGGTTTTCTCCCTTACTTATTACTGAAGCCTTAGCTATTGTGTTAAATTCCTCAGTTATCCCTTACCCTAGATGTCCGTGAGTCTGTGGCCTTTTACATTTCCATGAACCATTTGCACTGCTTCCTGTGGCTCTCTCAGCCTGCAACCTAAGCTGTTCTACTTTTGGTCATCTGAGCTCTGGATTAGTAGCAAAGAGACTAAGCAGGCATCTTCTAGACAGGTTTGAACATTGCTTTTAAGGTCCACTGCTATCTCCAGTTTGCAGAATCAAGTCCAGAGCCTGTTTTCCCAAAATTTTCTGAGCTGTGCCATTTGAGGGAGCAGACTAGTGCTAGTGAGTGGAATTAAAAAATAAGAAAGCAAGCATGAAGCTTCCTGCTGTCTACATGTGCCCGTACTCCACTGGGCATTTACTTCATTACTAAATCATTACTAATTTTTACAGAACTCTGATGGCTATTCTTGGCTGACAACTTGAGTATGTCTGGAATTAACTAAAACCCAAGTGACTGGATACATCTGTTGGAAACTTTTTCTTAATTAAATCATTTGAAGTGGGGAAAACTCACTTTTAATCCAGATATGTTGAAGTGGGGAGATCCACCTTTAATCTGGGCACACCTTCTGATGACAGTCTATGTAAAGGACATAGAAGAAGGAAGGTTGCTCTCTTTGCCTGTTGCTCTCCCTCTCTCTTGCAAGTCCATTCCTTCACTGGCATTGGAGCCTACTTCTTTGAGATGCCAATGTATTTTGAAGACCAACTGAGACATTCAGTCTCGTGGACTGAACAACTACTAGATTCTTAGACCTTCCACTGGTAGACAGTCACCGTTGGACTAGTTGGACCAAGCCTGTATATCATTCTAATAAATCCCCTTTACATACTATCTTAGTTAGGGTTTCTATTGCTGTGAATAGACACTATGACCACAGCAACTCTTATAAAAGAAAACAATTTAGGTGGTGGCTTAGAGTTTCAGAGGTTCAATCCATTATCATCATAGTGAGACATGATGGTATGCAGGCAAGCAAGGTGTTGAAAGGTTGCTGAGAGTTATACATCTTGCAGGCAACAGAAAATGGACTGAAGCACCCGACATGGCTTAGGCATATATTCAACCGCAAAGCCCACCCCTACAGTGACATACTTCCAACAAGACCATACGAATTCTAACAAAGCCACACCTCCTAATAGTACCACTCCCTTTGAGCTTATGGAGGGGCAATGACATTCAAACTGCCACACATAATAATATATGTATATAACATTTATACATATGCATTATATATTATAATATATAGTGCCAGGTAATATAATTTGGGCTCTTTTTCTCTATACTGAGCTGTCTCTCTAGATTTGGGTGGAATTTTGCCCTGCAACTTCAATTCTTTGGTATATTCAAGACACATCATTGTTTTCTGTTTTCAAGGCTTCTTCCTTGTAAGGATGGGAATGATGACTTTTGAGCTCTTTATAGATATTGCTCATAACTTCAATAGAAAAAAATTTGTGTTTTGGGGCTGGAGTGATGGCTCAGAGGTTAAGAGCACTGACTGCTCTTCCAGAGGTCCTGAGTTCAATTCCCAGCAACCACATGGTGGCTCACAACCATCTGTAATGAGATCTGGTGCCCTCTTCTGGTGTGCAGATATACATGGAAGCAGAATGTTGTATATATACATAATAAAGTCTTTTAAAAAATTGTTTTTTTTAGTTATTCATTCTACATGGATTTTTTCTATTTTTTAATTTAAATTAGAAGCAAGCTTGTTTTACATGTCAATCCCAGTTCCCTCCCCTCCTCCCCTGCCCCCCAATAACTCCTATCCCATCCCCTTTTTACTCCCCAGGGAGGGTGAGGCCTTCCATGGGGAATCTTCAAAGTCTGTCAAATCATTTGAAGCAGGGCCTAGACCCTCCCCAGTGTGTCCAGGCTGAGAGAGTATCCCTCTATGTGGAATGAGATCCCAAAGTCCATTCATATGCTAGGGATAAATACTGATCTACTACCAGAACCCCCATAGATTGCCCAGGCCTCTTCATTGACACCCATATTCAGGGGGTCTAGATCAGTCTTATGCTGGTCTCCTAGCTATCAGTCTGGGGACCATGAGCTACCCCTTGTTCAGATCAGCTATTTCTGTGGGTTTCACCAGCCTGATCTTGACCCCTTTGCTCATCAATCCTCCCTCTCCATAACTGAATTACAGGAGTTCAGTTCAGTGTTTAGCTGTTGGTGTCTGCTTCTACTTCCATCAGCTGCTTGATGAAGGCTCTAGGATGTCATATAAGGTAGTCATCAATCTTATTATCGGGGGAGGACATTTAAGGTAGCCTTTCCACTATTGCTTAGATTGTTAGTTGGTTTCATCTTTGTCCATCTCTAGGCATTTCCCTAGTGCCAGATTTCTCTTTAAACCTAAAATGGCTCCCTCTATAATGGTATCTCTTTTCTTGCTCTCCTCTATTCTTTCCCAGACTCAACCTTCCTGCTACCTCATGTCCTCCTCACCCCTCCTCTTCTCTCCTTCTCATTCTCCTAGCTCCCTTTTGCCTCCCCCCATGCTCCCAATTTGCTCAGGAGATCTTGTCCCTTTTCCCTTCTCAGGGTACCATGTCTACACAGATTCTTAACTGATACATATCTAACTCCCAAATCTTAGATTCAAAATGGTACTCTCATAAGTAAGATGCAGTATAAAGACCAACTTTCTTATTTGCTTGTTCTGAAATACATTATTTTATTTTTGATTGATTGTTCTTTTCAGTTAACTATGAGTATAGCATATTGGGGTCCCAGTATAATAAATATGTTTTAATGAAATGTCACATCTTAGTATACCATAAGTCTCAAGGCTGTATCTACCCTACATACAAAATAGTGAAATTTCAAAACACACTGGTGAGAGCAGCAAGGGCTGGCACCAGCACTCCTGTACTTCCCAGAGCACCATACTACATGAAATACTTCTTATTTTCCTTAGTCATATGACAGCTCTTTGTCACACTTAAAAAGCATACTTCTTGGGACTGGAGGGATGGCTCAGTGTTTAAAAGAACTGGCTGCTCTTCCAGAAGACCTGGGTTTGATTTCAAGCAACCACATAGAGGCTCACAACTTCCTATAACTCCAGTTGCAGGGGATCTGATGCCCTCTTCCAGTTTCCATGTGAACCAGGGATGCATGTGGTGCACAGACATAAAGACAGACAAAACAGCCATATGCACAAAATAAAAATAACTTCTAAAAGACACACTTTGTGATATATATCTTCATATATTCATCCTTTCTTCACTGTAATTTCTTTTCATTAATATGTCCCATCTTTTTGTGTTACTTTGCCATGTTCCCCATTTCCCCAAACTTCAAATCCAGGCCTGATTCACCTTGACAATTAGGTCATTAACAACAGTCAAAGCAGCAGAGACTTTTAGATCACTGGCATATTTATGGGAGTTTTGTCTCTCTTATTCCTGAGGTCCCTAAACTCGAGGCACATATGGCATATGTGTATGTATATGTGTGTGCATAGTCCTGTGACTGTAGGTGTACATTGTCCATGTGACAGGCAGTGGACACCCCAGGTGCTCACCTTCCACCTTATTTTAAGACAGTGTCTGTTGTTCACCACTGTGTTTGCTGGGCTACCTGGTCTGTGTACTCCCATCTTGCTATAGGAACACTGGGGTTACAGACACGCTGCTGTGCCAGGCTTTTACATGGGTTCTGGGGCTTTAATCCCATGCTTTTGTGTTTGCACAGCAAGAGCTTTACCCACTGAGCAATCTCTCCAGCCCCTGGGTTGGATTTTTGTTGATTAGATGCAACAGAAGGACTAAGAAGCAATGGTACTGAATATTGGGCAAAGTAAACTCTCTTTAGGTGATCAGCCCATGGGAATAACAGCCAACGCCTATTCAATAACATTGAATGAACCAGGCATGTAATATGGACTGTTTCATTTCATCCTTATAAGTTTTGGGAGGTATGTACATGTAAAGTGGCATCTAGAAACTGAAGTCCCCCTTCCCCACTGCCACATGTACACCAGTAAACATCTGCAGGGAGGGAACTTCAGGAATAGTGCACCAGACATTCTGTCGTTCAACAACTCACTGCAGCTCAGCTTTATTAATTACATTTTAATGTCATGCCTTTTGCTTTTATCAGCCCTATGACATCTGCTGATTGTTCTTGGGAACTTTCTCCACTTCTCTGTTTAGTGAACTCTTTATGAAGCCTCACATTTTCAGGTAAATTAGCTAAACTAGAAAAGTTTGATCAAGCACTAGGAAATGTATTGTTCTTTGCTGATAATAATAACTAAACAACTGACAATTTTTCTTTTCATCTGGACTCCTAGAAAACAGACAATGGGAAGTTTGACATTCTTGTGATCTTTCTTTACCTCATGGCCTTTACTCTTTACTTGACATATTTTGTCTTCATTTCTATAGCTGTATAGCTGATATTTGATGTCTTTGTAAATAGAGTCACATCTTATCATGAACTTCCTGTCTGCCGGGCACTGCTCTGTATTACACAATGAAGAAAATGAAACAAATATCTTCCCTATCCTCGTGATGCTTCTTCCATCAGAAGTTATAAGAAATGCTGGTAATCAAGAAGCATAGCCCATCCCTTGTTTTTGGCTAATTTTTGTTGACTGTCACATGAGTTGAGGCACAGAACATCTTGGAAGTCAGCTCTCCTTTCAGCAAGCCTGTTAAGAAACAAACTTACATTGCCTCAATGATGTAACAAGAGCATGGGTTTCCCAGGGTATTCATTCAATTCTTCCTGGATGCTTGTTATGTCCTAGGAAGTCTGCCAAGTGCTGGCAATGCAGCAGTGAACAAGCCAAATGTGATCACAGCCACACAGCTCACATTCTATTCAGGAAAGGGGTTATGGAGCAAGGACAACAAACGTGATGAGTGTTGGAAAGAAAGTGCAAAGCCCTGTGACACTGGACAGCAGGTACATCACCCAAGTCTGGGAGGTATGTGGGAGCTCTGTCCCCGGGTAACGTATTGAATCTGGGACCTGAGAGAGGAGCAGGAAAGGGGGAAGGAGAGGAGAAAGAGCATCATCCATGAACACTGTGTGTGGAGCAACTGATACCATGCATGTCCGCCTCCTTTCTTCCCTCTGCTTCTAACTTGGTTTGTTTGCTCACATTTCCCCTCTGTGCCTGCACTACTCTTTGAATTTTATTCTGGTCACTCAATGTTCTTAATTTCAAAATACATAAGGTCTTACAAAAATGCACTTCTTTTGTTTTGGTTCTTGGTTTGTTGTTGTTTTCTTTTTTTCCCCACACAGCGTCTCAATATGTAGCTCTGGCTGTTCTGAAATTCACTATGTAGACCAGGCTAGATGCAAACTCCCAGAGATCCACCTGCCTCTGCCTTGCCAGGGCTGGGATTAAGGCATGGGCCACTACACCAGGCAAAAATGATTTTTTTAAAGTAAAATAAAATTCCCTTTCCATTTGTATGTGCTCCAATGATGTGGGATGTCCTTCTGCATGCTGAAAATATGTGTTGCTTTTATTGGTTGATGAATAAAGCAGTTTCGGCCAATGGCTTAACAGAGTAAAGCCAGGCAGGAATTCCAAACAAAGACAGAGAGAGCAGGAAGGTGAGGTCACCGGGGAAGCAAGATGCAAGGGCATCACCAGTAAGCTACAACCACATGGAGATGCACAGATTAACAGAAATGGGTTAATATTTTAAGAGAGAGCTAGCCAGTAATAAGCCTAAGCCACTGGCCAAACAATTAAAAATATATATTAAGTCTCTGAGTGGTTTTCTTATAAGCAGCTGCAAGGACCCAGTGGGTGGGGAGAGAAACTGGTCCAGTGGGACCAGACTACATGAAGAGTCTCCTTCTACACTCCATGATTTCATTTTAATTGTATTTGCACAAAGAAATCTCCCTGTGAAGGAAAACAGAGTAAATAAACCATGGATTACACTTTTCAAAGTGTCTATATATGTTACAGATCAGGGAGTAGCAATGGGAACAGTTTCAACAATCTGAAAAGAAAGCTAAGCTAAATATAAAAAATGAATAGTAATTCTAGCTATAATTTTCCACCATGCATATGCTTTTTTGTTCCCATGCACTAACAAAGAAACATGTGCAACTAATTCTCTATTTATTTGCTGCAATACAGAGTCCTCCCACCTACCATATTCATGGGCTGGCTTCTTCCTGTTACCCAGCTGAAACTGAAACCTGCCAATATGGGGACCAAGCTGGACTCAATTTGTAGCCAAGAACAGAAAGGGAATCATTGTGAGATTTTTCTGGGCTCAGTGGTTCTCGTCAGACTAAATGTATGTGTTTTATTCTGCATTACTACCAAATGCTTCCCAAAGCATTTTCCATTATTCTGCAAGTCACAATTTCTATTATAATAAAGTATCAGAACTGTGGGCAGAAAACCTGGATCTGAATCAGAACATCTGGATTTCAACCCTGGTGTGACCTTCTCTCAGTTTAGAGACCTCGGGGAGACATTGTGCACACATGGGACTGTAATGCACACTTGCAGAGGTATGTTAGCTGGCTAGGATGGCCATAGCAAAATACTGCAGAGTAGATGGTGTACATAGGAGAACTGTGCTTCCCCATAACTCTGGAAGCTAGATGTTATGGGGTTAGTATCTTCTGGCCTCTCTTGGTTGGCTGTCTTCACTGTCTTCACAGATGTCACTTCCACTTGTCTTTAAACTAGATTAGACTTGTCTTAACTTGTTTCTTTAAAGACCAAATAAGCCTCATGCTGATGTAGCAGGGATTGGAATTTTGACAGATAAACATGAATTTGGAAAGACACAGTTCAACCCACAAGAACAGAAGAACAGATTTACTGTTGTTTGTCTTGTCTTGTCTGTCTGTCTATCTGTCTGTCTGTCTGTCTGTCTGTCTGTCTGTCTGTGACTGAGTCACATACATCCCTGGGTGAACTTCCTATGTAACTGAGACTGGCCTTGAACTCCTAATCCTCCCAACCCTACCTCCCAAATGTAGGGATTATAGGCATGCAGACCACATCCGGCTGTTTAGCTGTCTTGAAAATCATATTAATTAAGACTACTTAGCTCTGAGTAGATGGTCAATAAATGCTATTTAAATCTAAACAAGTACATTTGTAGGATTATTATTATTTCAAATGTGATCTATATATCTCCACTTATTGGATAAATTGATGGTGGAGATGAATTTTAAATTTAAAAAAAAATCCTTACAGGAATACACAACTCCTATCTTGTTTTTAGAAGTAATTTCATGCTTGAAATAATTCCTTTACTTCTTTTGAGATTTAGCATAATCAAGGAGAAGTTATTTTGCTTCGATATTCATAAGCTCATATGCTCATTGGAGTCATAAGAATTTTTATCATCGTGGGAGTTCTGGGTATTTTCAAAATTTTAGTAATTAGAGCCTACATTCTACTCTAAATTACAAATTTTTAGTTTTTTGTTTATTAGCTAGTGTGTGTATGTGTGTGTGTAAGAGAGAGAGAGAAAGAGAGAGAGAGACAGAGAGACACAGAGACAGAGACAGAGACAGAGACAGAGACAGAGACAGAGACAGGGGTATTGGCTTATATGTGGTGGTCAGAGGACAACTTTCAGTATCAGTTCTCCTGGAGACTTGATGCAGATCCTCAGGCCCAGCAATCAGCACTCTTACCTATTAGGCCACATTGCTGGCCCCAAACTATAAACATCTAAGTTGAATGCTCGACTCCTAAGTTCAGATATATAAATGTATATGTATGTGTTCCTACTGCATATAGTAAAACTGTAAAAGAAGAGAAGTTGTATTAATAAGTACATTAAAACATATTAGTGAATGAATTCGTTTTTAATAATGATAAGGATAAAGAAACCTTCCAATGCTTTTGGGGAGCAAATTAAATTACTTTCCTTAAATTAGCACAGTCAGTGGAGACCTTACCCAGCATGCATGAAGGCCTGGGTTTGACCTGCAGCACTGCATATACCAGGAGTGCACATGCCTGTAATCCCAGCACCCCAGAGGTGTAGGCAGGAGGACTCTGAGTTTAAGGTCATCATCAGCTGCTATAGCAAGTCCAAAGCCTACATGATACTCTATCTAAACACAAAACAAAACTGTCAGCCTGTTTTTATAATGACATTCAGTAGCTATGAAGTTTCAGACATTTCCAAAGATAGAAATGCAAGTATTATGTGACCCTATAAATTTGACCTACTATTTTGTGTAAAGACAAAAATTAAGCCATGAATAGAGCCTTCAATCAAAAGCAAGCAAATCACTTTTTGTTTCTTAGTTGGAATATGCTGTTTTAGGTTAAAGAATCTACATACAAAGTAGCTCATTACAGACAATTTGGTAAAGGTCTATAAACACTCACAGTCTAGAAAAGGGTGTTAAGATTATGGTAAATGGGGAAACAGAAAAGTTCCAGGTTCTTGAGGGTAAGGGTTTTTGTTGTTATTGTTTTAAAAATTAATTTTATAAACTTTATTATATTAAAAAACAACTTTCAAATATAAGATCTCACACCAAAACTGACCAGATCCAAAGCCTACACAATTCAATGAACTTCTTTACCATTCTCTTTACCCTTTCAGTAAGGAAAGAAAGTAAAAAAAATTCAAATTGACAGGGTAAGTATGAGTTTGTTGAACTACTTATCTTTAAGTACCATGAAACAGATATTAAAAATACCTTTCACATAAAGTGAACCACCGGCAAGGAGGGATGCCAATAAAGCGTCCGATAAGATAAGTCTTATAAAATATATAGATTTATGATAATTAAGACTGAGCTAGCAGATGAGAATCCTAGTCATTGGCCAAGCAGCTTTGTACCTAATACAAGTTTCTGTGTATTCATTTGGGCCCTAACTCGGGCAGGCAGCTGGCGTAAAGCGCACATGTGGCGGTGGGGTTCGGCGGCTTTTGGCGGAAAGATTTATCGTAACAATTGGTTGCAGAAAGGAAGCCACTGGAGATGTGATTACAGGTCAACGATGGGGAGGTAAATATGACCAAAACACATAATATACATGTGTAAAAATAGGTGGCACATGCCTATAATCCCAGTACCTAAGATATAGTTTCAGGTGGGTCAGGAGTTCAAGGTCATCCTTAAATACTTAATGATTAAAGGCCAGACTGGGGTACAAGAGAACCTACCTTTTCAAACTCCTCATACCAATATCATACCATAGCACATACCAATATCTGGTACAATGAATAAATGCCCATAAAAAGAATTCTAATGATGAATATTAAATTAACAAGGTGGCATCATCTATCTTTTAAAGAACTTTTACAGAGTTGAGTACACAACCCAGACCAAGCTAAAGGTAAACAACAGCAAAGATGCAAATAGATTTACATACCTCAGGTGCAGGACAGACCATGGCTTTGGCTTAGGGGAAACAGGAATATATCATTTGTCTAAGGCTATATGTCAAAGTTAGGGTTTCTATTGCAAAGTCACCATGACCACCACAGCTCATATAAAGGAAAGCATTTAATTGGGGTTGGTTTACAGTTTCAGAGGTTTCTTGCCTTTATTGTCACATCAGGAAACATGGCGACATGCAGGCAGACAGAGTGTTGGAGGGGTAGCTGAGAGTCCTGCATCTGGATTAGCAGATAGCAGGAAAGTGACACTGGGCCTGGCTTGGGAGTGTGCCCACTCCCAGTGACACACTTCCTCCAACAAAGCCACACCTACTCCAGAAAGGCCACACCTCCTAATAGTGCCACTCCCTGTTGAGAGTCTATGGGTGGCATTCTTATTCAAACCACCACATTAGGCAAATGAGGTTTTAGAGACCTCTATGATTTTTGCTCCTCTTCACCTAGCATGGTGAAGTGGACGCCTGCAGCTGTCTGTTGTGGGCATTAGATAGGTGCTTTCTCATAAAGAAGCAAGAGCCAAAGGGTGATGAACATTTCATAGGTAATGGGAAACTTCGGGGATCAGAAACTCTACCAGCTGAGGGTGGGAATGCCTATTCAGAGAGGAAATTGGGTGGGGAGGATTCTAAAATTGAAATTGGGGTGAATGCTAAAAATCAAAGGAAAACTGCATTCCACACCTGAGCTTATGCCCTGGCATCTGTACACACATGAAAATAATCTAGAAATAAAGATTCATATCACAGAAACTGTTCTTTAGGGGCAACCTCTAGGATGCTGCTGTGCTGTGGATCAAGGTGTACTTCAAAAAGATACTGTGATGTAACAGTCACTTGCTTTCATGACATACTCTCAATGGGACCAGAAATCATGAGCGTTTTCAGCTAAGTAAGGCTATAGGGTGTGTAATTTAAAAGTTTATTAAGATCCCAGCACTTGGTAGGCACAGTCAGGTAGATCTCTATGAGTTCAAGGCTAGCTTCATCTACAGCCAAGGCTACTTAGTGAGACCTTGTCTCAAAATATATAAATAAAAATTTAAAAGTGTATTAAGTCTCTAAAACAACACAAAGAAACCCTGCCAAAAAAGTGTATTAAGCCAAACTATAAAAGCATAATCAAGGAAATATTTCTCCGTTTTCATTTTTTCTTAAGATGAGTTCTTGCTACATTGCTCAAAGTTACCTTGAACTCATGATTCTACCACCTCAACCCCCTGAGAGATGGAAATATAGGTATGCACAATCATGTGCAGTTTGGCATATAGTCTTAAACTCAGAGTTTCCCTTAATCCAATAAGTGGTACTAATTTTATCAGTCACCATGGGCTAGCTACAATAACAAAATACAGTTCTTAAACAATAAAAATGCATGTTCTCACAGTTCTAAAGACTGGAAGCCCCAGGGCTCAGTGCCAACAATCCATGACTAATAAGAACCCCACAGGGCTACCTTCTCCTGTCCTCACATGGCTGTCCCTCGCTGTTTGTTCTATTTCTCTTTCAAAATAAGGCAACCTCTCCTGTGTCTTTTCTTATAAGGACACTGACTCAGTCAGATTGGGGGCCCTTCCTAGGACTTCAGTTCATCTTATTTACCTCCATAAACCTTAAGTATTAGGTACAGTCATGTGGGCACTCATATCCTTTGAGCTCTAACTATGAGGTCTGTGTAGCCCAAGCTGGCTTTGAACTCCCGATCCTGCTGGTCAAAGCCTCCTGAGTGCTGGGATTGATTACTTTTGTGTTCCCATCTCTGGGTTCAGTCTTCAACATGAATTTTAAGAGGAACACAATTCCATTCATAGCATTTACATTTTAAAGGCCTTTGAGAAGTACCAATATTATAAGACCAAAGACACTCACTGCACTTTCCCTAATTCATTTAGCTTGCTTTTCGTTTTAATCCAAGAGGCAAAAATGACTTCATCCAAGACAAGAATCACAGTACTAATAAATGGAATGCTAAGGGTACACTTACCTAACAAAAAGGAAAAAAAAAAAAGAACAATTCCATTTAGTTTGGAAAGAAAAATGTATTTTTACATCTATCCCTGAAATTTATTTAAAATTGTAAATGACTGCTACATTTCTTGTTAAATGATTACAATTGGAGTACTATCATTCTGTAGAACAATTTGTGAAGTGCATCATTGATTGCTGGCAGTGCACCACTTTCTTTGTTAACTAAAATACCATTGTTTTGGACTTCTGATAAAGTCATAGGATTAGAGTTGATCCAGAATCAAAAATGAACATTTTCTTCTTTAATGATAGATGACAATGATGATAGTAGTGGTGAGGATGAAGAAAACATAATGGTCCAGTGTAGGTTATTGATTTAGACGTCATTATCTCTTGTGTACATTTCATTTTGGCAAATGATATCCTATGTTACTGACAGTGACTTGATTATAACTTTAATGTGCAGGAATTCTAGTCTCAAAATCAACTATGAGCTTATTTTTTGGTTATTTCCACATTCATAAATTTCTTACAGCCATATGAGCTTACAAAAAGATTAAACATCGAACTAGGTGGGTGACCCCCTGCTCTTACCCAACTCCTGTCCAAAGTGCCATTCACCCAGATCTCTCAGGCTTGTGCCTGCTTGGAGTAGACACTCCCAGGCAGGAAGGAGCTCCCTGAATCTGGGTACAGGCCACCCTTCCTTCCCTTTCCGACAACTGATCACAACAAAGTGGGTGACCCCCTGCTCTTACCCAATTCCTGTCCAAAACGCCATTCACTCAGATCTCCCCAGGCTTGTGCCTGCTTGAAGTAGACACGCCCAGGCAGGGAGAAGCTCCCTGAATCTGGGTACAGGCTACATTTCCTTCCCTTTCCACCGACCCATCCGCAATGAGGTGAGTGATCCACTGCTCTTACCCAACTCCCTTCCAAAGCCCCATGCACCCCAATCTCCCCCGGCCTGCTCCTGATTGGGGTAGACCTGCCCAGAGCCTGTAAACACCCCACTCTTACTTCCTGTCCCGCCCACACACACCTGACCCCTATGGAGGCCTAACTCCTTCAGAGTGAGGAGACTACCAGGAGAGGCAAGACCATCCAGAGCTGTGCACATTGAATTCCTGGCCCACACACACTACTGGGTAACAAGAGGAGATAGAGAGACCCCAACTGCACTCACTGGAAAAAGACATGGGAAGAAGACAGAATAAGAACTTGCTCAACAACAGAAAGACCAATATGACACCACCAGAATCTAGGGACTCCACAACAGCAAGATCTGAAAAGACCAACACAGTGCATGAAGAAGAGATGGACCTCAAAAATTATCTCAGCAAGATTATAGAGACCTTTAAAGAGGAAACAACAAAATCCCTTAAAGAAATGAAGAAAAAGCAAGTACCAAATTACACGAAATGGAGGAAAAGACAAACCAAAAAATTCAAGAAATAAACAAATCTCTTAAAGAATCTAAAGAAACCCAAGAAAAACAACCAAACAAGTGAAGGAAGCTCTTGAAACAGTTCAAAGCATGAAAGCTGAATTAGACACAATAAAGAAAACACAGAATGAGGCGATGCTGGAAATGGAAAGACTGGATAAATGATCAGGAACTAAAGAAGTGAGTATAACTAATAGAATCCAAGAGACGGAAGAGAGAATCTCAGCTATTGAAGACTCGCTAGAGGATATACATTCATCAACCAAAGAAAACCTCAAGTCCAACAAATCCCTAACACAAAATATCCAGGAAATATGGGACACCGTGAAAAGACCAAACCTAAGAATAATAGGTATAGAAGAAGGTGAAGAAACACTGCTCAAAGGTACAGAAAACATATTCAACAAAATCATAGAAGAAAACTTCCCCAACCTACAGAAGGATATGCCTATGAAAGTACAAGAAGCTTACAGGACACCAAACAGACTGGACCACAAAAAGAAGTCCCCCCGACACATAATAATAATCAAATCTACAGAATAAAGAGAAAATATTAAGAGCAGCAAAGGAAAAAGGCCAAGTAACATATAAAAGCAAACCAATCAGAATCACACCCGACTTCTCAATGGAAACTCTGAAAGCCAGAAGGTCTTGGATAGATATCATACAAGCACTAAGGGAGCATGGATGTCAACCCAGACTACTGTACCCAGCAAAACTTTCAATCACTATAGATGGAGAAAACAAGATATTCCATGACAAAAACAGATTTAAACAATACATATCCACAAATCCAGCACTACAGAAGGTTCTGGAAGGAAAACTCCAACCCAACAAACATAACTACACTCACAAAAACACAGGCAAAAGATAATCTAATTTTACCAAACACAAAAAGAAGTAGAGAGCGAAATCCACACACAATGACACCACCAACAATAAATCCAAAACAAAGAAGAGCCAATGAACAATGGACATTAATATCCCTAAATGTCAATGGTCTTAACTTACCCATAAAACCCTATAGGCTAACAGAATGGATATGAAGACAGAATCCATCCTTCTGCTGTTTACAAGAAACACACTTCAACTTCAAAGACAGGCGATACCTCAGAGTAAAAGGATAGGAAAAGATTTTCCAATCAAATGGGCTCAAGAAACAAGCTGGTGTAGCAATCCTAATATCTAACAAATTGGACTTTAAACTAAAATCAATCAAAAGAGAAGAAGAAGGGCATGTCATACTCATCACAGGAAAAGTCCATCAAGATGAAGTCTCAATCCTGAACATCTATGCCCCAAATACGAAGGCACCCACATTTGTGAAAGAAACATTACTAAAGCTCAAACAACACATAAAACCACACACATTTATAGTAGGAGACTTCAACACCCCCCTTATGCCACTAGACAGGACCACCAGACAGAAACTTAACAAAGAAACAAAGGATCTGAAAGAAGTTATGACCCAATTGGGGTTAACGGATATCTATAGAGCATTACATCCAAACTCAAAAGAATATACCTTCTTCTCAGTGCCACATGGCACCTTCTCTAAAATTGACCACATAGTGGGCAACAAAGCAAACCTCCATAGTTACAAAAGAATTGAAATAACCCCCTGTATCTTATCAGATCACCATGCATTAAAGCTAGAATTCAGCAACAATACGAATGGCAGAAAACCTGCATAGTTTTAGAAAATGAATAACACCCAATTGCAACATTCCTGGGTTGAGGAAGAAATAAAAAAAAAATTAAAGACTTCCTAGAATTTAATGACATTGCAGACACAATATACCCAAACTTATGGGACATTCTGAAAGCAGTGCTAAGAGAGAAGTTCATAGCTCACATGAAGAAACTGGAGAAAAGTCACATTAGAGAATTGACAGAACAGCTGAAAGCATTAGAGCAAAAAGAAGCAAACTCACCAAGGAGGAGTAGACGCCAGGAAATAATCAACCTGAGAGCTGAAATCAATGAAGTAGAAACTAGGAAAACATTACATAGAATCAATGAAACAAAGAGTTGGTTCTTTGAGAAGATCAACAAGATAGACAAACCTCTAGCCAAACTAACCAAAAGGCAGAGAGAGAGCATGCTAATTAACAAAATCAGAAATGAAAAGGGGGATATAACAACGGACACTGAGGAAATCCAGAGAATCTTCAGGTCATACTTTGAAAACCTGTACTCCACAAAATTCGAAAATCTAATGGAAATGGACAGTTTTCTGGATAAATATCACTTACCAAAATTAAACCAAGATCAGATAAACAGTTTAAATCGACCCATAACCCCTAATGAAATAGAAGCAGTCATCAAAAGCCTCCCAACCAAAAAAAGCCCAGGGCCAGATGGCTTCACTGCAGAATTCTACCAGAAATTCAAACAAGAGCTAATACCAGTACTCCTCAAACTGTTCCGCACAATAGAAGCAGATGGAATATTGCCAAACTCTTTCTACGATGCTACAATCACTTTGATACCCAAGCCACACAAAGATAAGACTAAGAAAGAAAACTACAGACCGATATCCCTCATGAACATCGATGCTAAAATACTCAATAAAATATTGGCAAACCGAATCCAAGAACATATCAGAAAAATCATCCACCAAGATCAAGTAGGCTTCATCCCAGGGATGCAAGGATGGTTCAACATACAAGAATCCATCAATGTAATCCACCATATAAACAAACTGAAAAAGAAAAACCACATGATCATCTCACTAGATGCTGAAAAAGACTTTGACAAAATCCACCATCCCTTCATGATAAAGATCTTGGAGAGAACAGGAATAACAGGAACATATCTAAACATGATAAACGCGATATACACCAAAACAATAGCCAACATCAAACTAAATGGAGAGAAACTCAATGCAATTCCTCTAAAATCAGGAACAAGACAAAGATGTCCACTGTCTCCATACCTCTTCAATATTGTACTTGAAGTTCTAGCTAGAGCAATAAGACAAGAAAAGGGGATCAAAGGGATACAAATTGGAAAGGAAGAAGTCAAACTTTCACTATTTGCAGATGACATGATAGTCTACATTAAGTGACCCGAAAAACTCTACCAGGAAACTCCTACAGCTGATAAACACCTTCAGCAAGGTAGCAGGATACAAAATTAACTCAAAAAAATCTGTAGCCCTACTGTATACAGATGATAAAACCAATGAGAAAGAAATCATGGAAACATCACCTTTCACAATATCCACAAGCAACATAAAATATCTGGGGGTAACACTAACCAAAAAAGTGAAAGACCTGTACAATAAGAACTTTGAGACTTTAAAGAAAGAAATTAAAGAAGATACCAGAAAATGGAAAGATCTCCCATGCTCTTGGATAGGTAGAATTAACATAGTAAAAATGGCAATCCTACCAAAAGCAATCTACAGATTCAATGCAATTCCGAGCAAAATCCCAACACACTTTTTCACAGACATTGAAAGAACAATACTCAACTTTATATGGAAAAATAAAAAACCCAAGATAGCCAAAACAACTCTTTACAATAAAAGATCTGGAGGCATCACCATCCCTGACTTCAAGCTCTACTATAGAGCCATAGTTCTGAAAACAGCTTGGTATTGGCACAAGAATAGACAGATAGACCAATGGAATCGCATTGAAGACCCAGATATTAACCCACCCACCTACGAACACCTTATTTTTGACAAAGGTGCTAAATCTATACAATGGAAAAAAGCATCTTCAACAAATGGTGCTGGCACAATTGGATCGGACATGCAGAAAATTGCAGAATGATCATACCTGTCACCATGCACAAAACTTAAGTGCAAATGGATCAAAGATCTCTCCATAAATCCAGCCACACTGAATCTTCTAGAAGAGAAAGTGGGAATTACCCTTGAACAAATTGGCACAGGAGACCGATTCCTGAACATCACTCCAGGAGCACAGACACTGAGGTCTGCAATTAATAAATGGGACCTCCTGAAACTGAGAAGCTTCTGTAAGGCAAAGGACACAGTCAGTAAGACAAAACGACCACCCACAGAATGGGAAAAGATCTTCACCAACCCCACATCTGACAGAGGGCTGATTTCCAAAATATACAAGGAGCTCAAGAAGCTAGCCACCAAAACACCAAACAATGAAATTAAAAAGTGGGGTGCAGAACTAAACAGAGAATTTTCAACAGAGAATCTGAAATGGCTGAAAGACACTTAAGAAAGTGCTCAAAATCTTGGCCATCAGAGAAATGCAACTCAAAACAACTCTGAGATACCACCTCACACCTGTCAGAATGGCTAAAATCAAAAATACCAATGACAACCTATGCTGGAGAGGAAGCGGAGAAGAAGGAACACTCCTCCATTGCTGGTGGGAGTGGGAACTTGTAAGACCGTTCTGGAAATCAGTAGGGCAGTTGCTCAGAAAAATGGGAATCAATCTACCTCAAGATCCAGCTATTCCAGTTCTTGGGTATATACCAAAATAGTGCATGTTCATATAACAAGGACATATGTTCAACCATATTCATAGCAGCATTGTTTGTAATAGCCAGAACCTGGAAGCAACCTAGATGCCCCTCAACTGAAGAATGAATAGAGAAAATGTGGTACATTTATACAATGGAGTACTACCCAGCAGAAAAAAGCAATGGAATCTTGAAATTCACAGGCAAATGGATGTAACTAGAAGAAACCATCCTGAGTGAGGTAACCCAGTCACAAAAAGACAAACATGGTATGTACTCACTCATATATATAGACATAGAGCTCACTCATATATGAATTTTAGACATAGAGCAAAGGTTTACCAGCCTATAATCCTCTTCACCAAAGAAACTAGGAATCATGAAGGACTCTAAGGGATAAATCAACCCCAGGAATGGAAGTGGCATGAACTCCTGAGCTAATTGGGAGCATGAGGGTAGGGGAGAGGGTGCTGCCACAATAAGAGCACAAGAGGAGGAGTAGAGGAGAGGAAATGGAGGAGCAGAGATATTGAGTAGGGGGAAGAATAGAGGAAAGAGAGCAGGATGAGAGAGATACCATACTAGGGGGAGCCACTATAGGTCCGAGAAGAGATCTGGAACTAGGGAGATCTCCAGAGACCTACAAGGATGACACGATCTGACAATCCAGGCAATGGAAGAGAGGATAACCTAAAAGCCCTTCCCCTAAAATGAGATTGATGACTACTCTTTATGCCATCCTAGAGCCCTCATCCAGTGGCTGATGGAAGCAGAGACAGACATCCACAGAAATACACTGAGCTGAAATCTGGAACCTAGTTGAAGAGAGGGAGGAATAAAGATCGAAGGGGTCTGTACCAGGTTGGAGAAACCCACAGAAACAGGTGGCCTGAATAAGGGAAAGCATATCCATCCCAGACGCTATCTGGGAGGCCAGTACAAGACTGATCCAACCCCCTGAAGATGAATGCCAATAAGGAGGCCCCTGCACTCCAGGGAGCCTCTGGAAATGGATTAGCACTTTTCCCTGGTGTAAGAAGGGACTTTGAGAGCCCATCCCATGTGAAGGGATACACTCTGGCTCTGGACACATGGGGAAGGGCCTAGACCCAGCACAGGAAGATTTGGTGGACTTTGCAGAGCCCCTGTTTAGGGCCCTACCCTGCCTGGGGAGTGGTGGGTGGATGGGGTGGGGGTAGTTTGGAGGTGGGGGAGGAGGGATGGGGTGAGGGGAGGGAGAGGGAGAAGGGACTTACATGTGAAACAAGCCTGTTCCCTAACTTGAATTAATATATATATATATATATATATATATATATATATAATATATATATATAAAGATTAAACATCAAATAATGGAATTTTGCTGGAAACATTGTTATATTAATAATCCTACAATTCAATCTATACTGCTCACAAAATAGCTATTAAAATATGATTGTGTGTTTTTAATATTATGTCTATTCAGGAAAAGGGCAGTTCTGTTTCACAGAAAATGATTTTTTTAGGCATTTTAAATTTATGCTTATCAACTAAATTTTATTTTGTGACTAGCAATCTTTTAAAGAAAACATGTTGGAATAATCCAATTAAAATGGGGTACAGATCTAAACAGGATTCTCAACAGAACAATCTCAAATGGCAGACAGACACTTAAGGAAATGCTCAGCAAACATCCTTAGTCATCAGGGAAATGCAAATCAAAACCACTCTGAGATTCTATCTTACACGGAACAGAATGGCTAAAATCAAAAACACCCAAGACAGCTTATCATGGAGAGGATGTGGAGAAAGGGGAACACTCCTCCATTGCTGGTGGGAGTGCAAACTTACACAGTCACTGTGGAAATCAGTATGGCAATTTCTCAGAATATTAGGGATCAACCTACCTCAAGACCCTGCATTACCACTTTTGGGCATATACCCAAAGGAGACACATTCACACCACAAGGACATTTGCTCAACTATGTTCATAGCAATATTATTCATAATACCCTGATCTTGGAAACAACTTAGATGCCCCTAGACTGAAGAATGGATAAAAACAGAAATGTGATACACTTACACAATGGAGTACTACTCAGCAGTAAGAAACAACTATATCCTAAAATTTACAGGCAAATGGACAGAACTAGAGAGAACCATCCTCAATGAGGTAACCCAGACACAGGAAGACAAATATAGTATGTATTCATTCATAAGTATACACCAGGTGTAAAGCAAAAGATACCCAGCCTACAAGCCACAACCCTCTTCCAGAGAAGAGAAGTTAGAACCCTCTTCCAGAAACAGATGGAAACAAATGCAGAATTCGACAACTATTAGGCCAAGCTCCAAAGTAAGGGAGGAGCGATAATATGAACAAAGGAGTCAAGACTATGATGAGGAAACCCACAGAATCAGCTTACCCGAGCTAGTGAGAGATCACTGACTCAGATCTGACAAATGGGGAACCTGCATAAGATCAAACTAGACTCCCTTAATATAGGTGACAATGGTGTAGCTTGGACAATATATGAGGCCACTGGCAGTGGGTCCAAGATCTAACACTAATGCACAATCTGAGTTAGTGGAGCCCATTCATTCTATATGGAGAGATACCTTGCTCAGCCTAGACACAGGGGTGTGAGAGGTGGGGAGGTGCCTTGGTCCTGCCTCAATGAGATGATGGGACAGATTTAGTAGACTTCCTAGGGGAGGCCTTATCCTCTCCCAGGAACGGATAGGAGATGGGGCAGGAGAGTGGGGGGAGCAGGAGGAGAGGAGGGAGGGGGAACTGGGATTGGAATGTAAAAAATAAATTAACTTTTAAAATGTTAAAAAAAATTCCAAAATTTTTTTTAAAAAAGAGAAAACATGTTGGGATTTTATATATAGTCCCTCAAAAGATTATTATAATATATATATATATATATATATATATATCATAGTTTATCTGTTTTAAGTGTAAAGCTGTATAATGTATAGAACTGTACAAATACCAAGAAGATTCAAGATTCAAGTTTTAGATAATCAGCCTTGTGCCCCTCTCGTGCCCCCTTCAGTCAAGCCATCTCTTACCTGTCACCTATAGCTGCAGGGCCAGCTGCTCCTGTCGTCCATACTTTCATATTCAGATTTCATCTCTATGACTGACTTCCTTGTCAATGAGCGAAGTGTGTTCTTGCTATGCTACAGTTAACTCCTAATATTATTTATCTTTCTTTTAAAATTTTGTTTGATTTTTGAGACAAGGTTTCTCTGTGTAGCCCTGGCTGTCCTGGAACTTGCTCTGTAGACCAGGCTGGCCTTGAACTCACAGAGATCCACCTGCCTCTGCTTCCTGAGTGCTGGGATTAAAGTCGTGCGCCACCATTGCCCAGCTAAATTTTTAAAATTTATTAATTTTCTGTGTGTGATTGTTCTGCCTACATGTATGTCTGTGCACCACATGCATGCCCCTGGGGACCAGAAGAGGACATTAGATGCCCTGGAATGGGAGTTGCAGATGGCTGTGAGCCACTACGTGGATGTTGGAAATCAAAACTACAAGTGCCCTTAACTGCTAAGTCCCTTCCTCATTTACCTTTCTTAAATGTGAAATGGGAACACTAAGATACAACAAATCAAACCAAACAATAATAAACCCAATCAGGACATTTGTACAGATGCTCAGCAGAAAGAAACTTAACTTCATTGGCCAGAGTTTAGATTAAATCCGAATGGCACTACCACACTCCTATTTGAATATCTTTGAACAACTGAACTTGCAAGTATTGATGAAGATGTGGTTCAATAGGAATGTCATGCATTGCTAGTGGCAATATAAAGTGCTACAAATACTATGAAATAGTTTGAGTGTGTCTTCAAAATGGAAACTATACTTAGCACATGACTGAGAAAGTCTACTCCTAGATCTCTGCCTAAGAAAAGTGAAAATACATCTCGACATAAAAACTTTGTGTAAATGCTCCTATGGCAGCCTAGTAGTAACTGTGTAGTCCAATAATGGCTATCTTCACCTGGTATCTGCCCTGTCCACAAAGCTGGAAGCTGGAGGCCTCAAGTCCTCAGTATGTGATGGAAGAAGCAGGAGGCTAGCAGCAGCAAAGGATGTTAGTAGCAGGCTCTACTCAGGAAGGAAACAAACAGACAGCCACTCTGCTTCCTCTCTCCATGTCTTTTGCATGTCTACTGTTGTCCTTGTCCAGTTCGTGTTTAGTCTGGTCATGCTGGTAAGCCCCTATGGGTATAACTTCTAACATTCAAAATAAACCCAACCTCACAGCAAATTCCCTGATTCTCTGGCTCTCACATCCTTTGACCCCCTCTTCCTCAGTGAACCTAAGCCTTGGGTGCAGGAGCTGTGTTATAGATGTGTACATTGGGACTGGACTCCACAACCCTAAGCCTTGGCTATGGGAGCTGTGTTGTAGATGTGTACATTGGGACTGGACTCCACATCTCTGCATTTTGCTTATTTTCTATAATGCTCTCTGTCTGCTGCAAAGAGAAGTTTCTTTAATGTGTGTGTGTGTTGGGGGGTGTTAAGGATTCCACTTATCTGTGGGTATAAGGACAAATATTTAGAATGTAGTTAGGGATTATTCTGGTTTACTAAAGTGGCAGTTGTAGTTTCTCTTCCAAGTTCTGTGAATTTGCCATCCCTGGGTAGTTGGCTAGGTTTCCAGTACTAGAATTACACTCCTCAAGTCAAGGGAAATCTGGGACTGCCAGAAGCTAGAAAAGGTGATGGGAAACTACCGTCAGAGAGCATGAGCCTGCTGACCATGCTATGTTGGTGAGGAAAGGATTTATTTCAATTTACAGTTGTAGTCCATCGTGAAAAGAAGTCAGAGAAGGAACTCAAGACAGAGTGGCCTGGAGGTAGGAACTGAAGCAGAGGCCATGGAGAAACGCTGTTTTTTTTTCTCCTGATTGCTTACTCAGTTGCCCTTCTTTTGCAACCCAGGACCACCTGTCAATGGGTGGCACTGCCCATAGTGGGCTAGGCCCTCCTCATCATTCACTAATCAAGAAAATGCCCTACAGACCTGCTCACAGGCCAATGAATGTGATGGAGGTCTTTTCTCAGTTGAGGTTTCCTCGTCCCAGATGACTAGGCTTGTGTCAAGTTTAAAAAAAAAAAAAGAAAAGAAAAAAAGAAAAAAAAAGGTCACTAGCCAACACACACACTCACTCCAATTTGATTTCTAGCTTCTAGACTTGTGAAGCAATAAATGTCTATCACCATCAGCCAGTTTGTGGAACTTTGCCATGACTATCCTTGGAAATTAATATATGAAATTAAATCTCTACATGATCAAATCATGATAGAAATTATTAAAAGTTCAAGTAAAACCATTCCCTGGCATAGACTGAATTCTCATGTTTTTCTGTTGCATTTGCATACAATAAAGCATCATTAAATCTGATTTTAAACTCCTCCTGTGTCGACACCTGCATAGTAACCCAGCTCTTTCCATGATGACACCTGCACAGTAACCCACCCTAGATGAAACAAATGCTTATACTGATTGGTTTCATTTAAAACACATGAGAAATTGCAGGCGGGAGTCTAATGCTATTTGGCAATCATATTGTATTTCTCCATTATTCTTCCATAAAAGCATTTCTTCTCTTTCTCAAAATTTCAGTACCTACTCCCTAATCCCTGTAACAACCTATCTCAAGAAGGACACAAACGTCATTCAAATTCTTCTACAAGCTCCTGTAACCACATCAGCCCACCAACAGTCATTAGTTCTCATGGTCTACCTTCTGCCTGTGCTCCTAGATAAAAGCAACCCTCTCAATTGTGCACTATATACTGTGTGACCTTCTCATGCCAACTTAAAGAAATTGTTCTCAAATTCCCCTTTGCTCCTCTAGCACAAAATGTCTCCTATTGAGTCGTTCCCATTATCCAATATTTGACATTTTAAAAGCCAGTCCATAAGAAAATAGTTAAGAATTTTTTAACCTACTTCCTTCCAGTCACACATACCCCTTTCTTCCATGGGGTGACATTTACTCCAGTTTATACTTAGTTAACTCATGGCTTAATTATTAATGGTGCCCTTTTCAAATGGGGTTTCAGTTGGGGTTGCAACCATGTGGTCCTTTTTAATGTAAAACATCTTGAAAGAGTTCGCTGATCACTCTCTCCCAATTTCTCTACTTTTATCCTCTAAGAACCCACTGCAGCCAGGAATTCCCCCACTGCTGCTCCACCACGACTGCTCTTTTCATGTCATCAACTGTGAAATGGAACTGGTACTTTTGGCTTTGGGCAGCATTCAACACAGTCTCTCATTCTCTCCCCCTCAATCCCAGCCGTTGGCTTTCATGGCTATCCCACTTTATCTGCTGTCCCTTGGGAAGGAACACGTGTGCCAGCGGGTAGAAAGGAAGAGGGAATGGGGAGTACAGGCCCCTCCCTTTAGGGGAAGTTCCCACAAGAAACATGTAACTCTTCTCCTTCCTAAACATGGCCACCACAACTGCACAAGAAGCCTGGAATTATAGTATTCAAATACACACACCCACACATATTTGCATGTATATACATGCAATATATATAATATATATATATATATATATATATATATATATATATGCTCCAGAAAACCACCTAAGTATTGGGGATTCTCTGTTATTATGGAAGAAGGGGAGAATATTAGAGACCAACTAGCATAATAATTTTCAAGCTTATTATAGGAATTTGATTTTAGTAATATGAAAAACAACCATACTTTAAAAATATGATGATGAGCTCCCCAGACTGATAGCTGGAATACCAGCATGGGACTGATCCAGACCCCAGGAAATGGGTTTCTGTAAGGAAACCTAAGAAATCTATGGGATATCCAGTAGAAGTTCAGTACTTATCCCTAGCATAGGTGTGGACTTGGGGAGCCCATTCCACATAGAGGGATACTCCCTGAGCCAAGACACACAGGGGTGGGCCTAGGCCCTATCCCAAAGGATATGATAGACTCTGATGACCCCCTATAGAAGGCCTCACCATCAAGGGGGAGCAGAAAGGATATGTGATAGGTAGGGTTTTAGTTGGAGGAGGCAGTAGGGGAGGACAGGTGGGAGAAGGGAACTGGGATTGTCATGTAAAACAATCCTGTTTCTAATTCAAATAAAAAAAAGTTGGAAAAAAATATGATGATGAGAAGAGGTGAGAAAGTTAATAACAAGAATACTTCTGTTCCAGCTAGTAAACAAGGAGGAACCTAAGAGAGACATACATGCTCCCCTGGAGAAGGGGAGAGGGTCAAGATCCCCTGAGCAAATTGAGAGCATGGGAAGAGGGGGGAGGGAGCTATATGAGAATGAGAAGGGAAGAAGAGGAAGGATGCAGAGGTTATGAGGGAGCAGAAAGGTTGAGTCAGAGGAAGAATAGAAGAAAGAATATGTGATAGGTAGGGTTTTAGTTGGGGTGGTGGTAGGGGAGGACAGGTGGGAGAATGGAACTGGGATTGTTATGTAAAACAATCATGTTTCTAATTCAAATAAAAAATCTGAAAAGGAAAAAAAAAAAGAATACTTCTGTTCCACATAGATCAATGAGATAGATTTGAAGACATAGATATAAGTTCATGTAACAGTAGCTACCTTCCTTTTTACAAAGATGCCTAAAATATACACTGGAGAAAAGACAGCATCTTCAACAAATGGTGCTGGGGAAACTGAATTTCAATGTGCAGAAAAATGAAACCAGATCCTTATCTATCACTGTGCACAAAACTCAATTCCAAATGGAACAAAGATGTTTAAATAAGACCCGGAACTTTGGAGGAAAAAGTAGTAAGTGTGCATCAGCTTTCAGGCACAGGTAGGAACGTTCCAAATAAAGTTTTTCATGGCAGTGAGATGTCTGCTCCTGGCAGTACCAATCTACTTCAGAAAAGGATGACAGGCTTTGAAGATGATCTGTATGGAGTTTGCTTTCTTTGTGACAAAAGTTAGCCATTTGGGCAAGAAACTGCCCTTTCCCAGACTGCTGACCGTACACTGTACAAACAGGACAAGCAGGACACAAAAGAAGGCAACTGCAGAACTTTGTCAAGACAAGTTCAAACTTCAAAACTCCTACTTCACAGAAAAATCCTGTAGGCAAAGATAGATACCCTAGCATAATAGAAGAACCATGGGTGACTGTCCAAGCAGCCGATGTCTATGTCATTTCTTATAGTTTGGAAGTTACTTGCTTTGCATTTCCTCTTTAGTAAGTTAATATTATATCCTTCTTGGGTCTTTTATGGGATTGAAGACTAGGTAGTTATAGTTACAGTTTTCATTAGTCATGATAGAAAATAAATTAGGTACAAAACTTTGGATTCATCATGAGAGGATAGTATTTTCTCTGAATTTGCCAAATACAAATGAACTGAATATTGTGAATGTAATTCTTACCTGAAAATTTTTCTTATTGTATATAGTTTTAGTGTTAGAGTTAAAACCTTTCTTTTTTACTAGATGAAAAGAGGGAAATGTGGCCCCCTCCTTTTGCTCTCTCCTTTTGCCCCCTCCTCTCTTGCCCTTCATCTTTCTCTCTCTCTTCACCCCCCTCATTCTCCCCCCTGTAATAAACTCTATGGTTAATGTATCTCCTGGTTTGTGTTTCATAGCGCATGTCTTTAACTTAAATAAAAGAACATTTGGTGCTGTGAAACCCGACAGGCTCTCTCCATAATTTCTCCTGTTGCCTGCTGGCAGCCACCAGAGACACGGAGACCCTGCTCTGGAACCGACAATCCCTTTTCATCTACCCGTTCGCTGAGACCCACTTTTTATAACAGAGAGACAGGCCTGCTGCTGGCCCCATCCCATTTCTTCCAAGAAGACTGGTGGGCACTGAAGAAACTCCACCCACAAAAGTGGCAATGATAGCCACTGAGAAAACCTGCCTTTCACCTGGTTGCTTGGGCCAATGGCAGGCAAGTCTTCCTACTACTCCTAATCCACAGGTCCCATACTATCAGCAGAAGGCAGATCTCCTTAAAGCCGCTGCCCTCAACAACTATGGAGGACCTTGAGGGTAGCTGTACATGCAACCAGCTAGTAAGTCTCTGTTATTCGTTAATCATTGACTCAGATAAAATTTTATCCTTCTCAAGAACTCTGATGCTTTTGACAACTGGTAGCTTTTCCAGCTTAAAGCAACAGCCAAAGCTCCAACTTGTCACAAAACAGATTTGGGAAACAGGTATTTTAGGGCTTATCTATGTGAAGATAGAAAAGTGTAAAGTGTATGAATTGAAGTTATGAAAGTCTGAGGATAAAAAGGCTTAAGTGACAACAAATAAAGTGAGATGAGACATTGAAAAGAATGAAACATATTCCAGGTTTCTCTCTTTCATTACGCTGCTGTTCATAGTCTTAGCATTCATCAATAAAGTTCTTATAAGCTACTAATCCAGCTCTAAGAAGAGTACAAAACACCATATTATACCACTATATGATAACTGCAAGGTCAAAATTAAGGTGCTTTTCATTGTCCGAAAAATATCTGCCAGTTTTAAAAATGTTAATGTTTTCAGCCAAGTCACTTCTAACATAAATATGCTGCTAATGTGTCTAATACTTATGTTTTCACCAATTCAAAGGATTCTTGTATGTTCCAGGGAGCTGAATTGGACCCACCCAAGCAGGTCTACAGAGGTGCCAGAGTTCCATACAGCCTGCACTTCGATGGAGCAACCAGCTACCCCAGGACTTGGCAGCACCCCAGTTTTCTCAGCCCCCCCAAAGATGGTCAACATCCCCCAGTTCAGCAGGAAGCAGTCTTGAGAACTCTACGCCCTTATTCCCTAACTTGCCATGCCCAACACCCCACCATTTTAATAATAAGAGATGAGATTGTTAGAACTCAGCACCATGCTGACCCTGCCCCCTGACAATGGGTGAGGCCACATCATCACTAAGTCACTCCTTACGGGGCTGCCTAAGGACTCAGTATGCATGTGCAAGTTTCCCCTTTTAAGCAAGCACCTCCACGTGCTCACCCCTTCCTTTTGCTCTCTCCTTTTGCCCCCCCTTTCGCCCTTTACTCTCCCTCTCTCTCTCTCTCCCTTCGTTTCTCCTTCTTCACTCCTCCTTTCTCTCCCCCTTTTAATAAACGTCATGGTTAATGTAAAAAAAATATTTTAATTAAAAAAAAGAAGAGGGAAATGTGGAATATTCCTTTCCAGTGTGAAGACAGCAGGAGGTATAGCAGGGATTTCTGGACAGAAAAAGTACTGGGAGGAGGAAAGGCAGAGACACCGGGAGATGCAGAACAAGCAGGATGGACACTACAGGGATGAGGTAATAAACCCATGAGGCAGAAACTAAATGAATAGAAATGGGTTAATTTAAGTTATAAGAGCTCATTAGAAACGAGCCTAAGCTAAGGCCCAAATAAAAATCCATCTACCGGAACAGGTGGGAAAGAAAGCAGAGGATGGAAGGAAGGGCTAACTCAAAGGAAGAATTATGAAACCAGCTATCTCAAAACCAAATTAAAAAATAACTGGACAGGCCATAAGAGACATATGAGAAGAAACAGAGGGTGTGGGGTGAGTGCTGGGACTCAAAAGATTCAATGGTAATTGTGGCAGGAGTATGTGGGAAACAAAAGGGAATTTAGTGTGATAACCAAAACTAAGGACATATGAAAAAGCTTTACAGAAACCCACTAGCTTGGGTAAGCTAATTTCAAAATACAATTTTTAAATGTAGAATTGGAATTACTCTACATGAGTAGACAATATACTTTTAGAAGATATGGGTTTAGAAGATATAGATTGTTAATAAAAAATCACAATGCAAGACATGGGATACTCCCTATGAGTTATTGGCGGGGGATCCCAGAGTTCTCCAAAAAAGGACACACACACTATTGTCATTGCCTTTAGTTACCCTCCATAAGTATATGGTAAGGCCCTGCTGCTGAATAAACCACACATTTTGGCTGCAGGTCATAGAAAAATCATTATCAAACCCATCAGGGACTTCCTCCCTGCTTGCTAGCATTCATAGTGCTGGAGGGTGTTACTCAAGCTGCTTGGAGAGAAAATATAGGACCTATTCCAACACCCTCTGCCCACTCCAGCTCAGGGAACACTGCAGGAGCAAGGATCATAAAAACTGGAGGATGGGGAGGAGTGCTGAAAAACGACGTTCTCTGGGAGTGGCCTGGGTATAGCACTCAAGAGCATATGGCAGTGTGGTTACCTGCATGAGATCAAGCCAGCCACAATCCTTTCATAAGCGGGATCCGTGATCTCCAAGTTCCATCCCTGACTGAGGAGCAACTAGTAGTTAAGTTGCTGGTTACTTGGGGGAGGGAAAGTCACTCTGTGTCACTGGTAGGTTTACCATGTTCCCATGGATGGTCCCACAGCCATGCACATATGGGAAGCACTAACTGGATTTACTGGGTTATAAAAAATATACTTCACCCTCATTATTTATTATTATTATTATCATTATCATTATTATTATTTTGCTAGATAGGGTTTGTGTAGCGTTGGCTGTCTTGAATCTTGCTTTGAAGACCAGGCTGGCCTTGAACTCAGATTGCCTTCCTCTGCTTTCCAAATCCTGAGATCAAAGGTGTGCAGCATGACTGCCTGGCTCTTTAATCTCATTATTTCACAGATTTCTTTTGCTTTTCCTTCAATGAAATTTAAAAGCATCAAGTGTGTATGGAATAAAATGTGCTGGGTAGTATTATATCTAGTACAAGTAATGGTATGTATACTGCATATGTAAAGAATTCATACAACTGAGAGGCAAAATACATAGGTCCCCAAAACAAGTCATTCACAAAATAGGTCTCAATCTTATTCTCAGTAGCAATGGTGGGAAATAAATGTAAAGAGCAACTTGAAGAGTTACCTAGTATTTTACAAACTCTATTTGCTTTTAATGCCACTTTCAGCCATCCTTCTCATTTCTGAAAACAACCTTCGTAAACCTTCTGGAAAGTCCTTTCTTAGGATAATAATATTGCTTGATGCAGTTATTATGCATTTGAGAATTGATCCGAAAAAAAATGAATGCAACATACACTCTTCTGATACAAATATGTTCATTAGAATTGTGGACAACAGTGTGCACAGAAGCACCAGGAACACCCACACAATTAATAGTAGTGATTGATAAATTTTATTCTACCCCATGAAGTATTATAATTGTAAAGAAATCAGTCATATAGAAAAATGTTCATAAGAAAAATATTTCATGGTTGAATAAATGCATGGTTGAATAAATGTTAAGTAATTAGTGTACTTAGTAAATAAGAAAATGAGAAGAAACATTAAAAAAATCCTTAATATGCTCAAAAATATATTAAAGTGCTACTTCTAATACAAGTGAAGAAACCACCACTCAGGACATTCTTAAGGGAGCACATGAGGCCAGAAGAGTCAAAGGTAACAGAATGTGTCTTGCTACTTACTGCCTCGAAGATGGAGGGACTGAGAGCTAAGGCATGCCTGGTCTCTAGAAGCCAGAAAGGAAACAGCCTCTGTCCTGAAGCTAAAAAGAACTGATTTGTAGCCAACAGCCTGAATGAGCTTGAAAGCAAGTTCACCTTGGGACCCCGGAAATAATGCAGCCTGCTGTCACCTTGATTTCAGCCTTTATAACTAGGAGATGGATCCAGCTGAGCCACACTGCACCAGAAAATTGTACCATGAAATAAATTTCCGGTAATTTATTATGGCAACAGCCGGGCGTTGGTGGCGCACGCCTTTAATCCCAGCACTCGGGAGGCAGAGGCAGGTGGATCTCTGTGAGTTGGACCGCCTGGTCTACAAGAGCTAGTTCCAGGACAGCCTCCAAAGCCACAGAGAAACCCTGTCTCGAAAAACAAAAAAAAAAAAAAAAAAAAAAAAAAAAAAAAAAAAAAAAAAAATTATTATGGCAACAATAGGAATTAATAGAATTAATAGAATGAAGTGTAGTCTATTTAATGGATGTCTGCAATGGGTATAAGGAATACTTTAGTATTGGGCTTATACATGGGCAGGACTGGAAAGGATGTGTCTAGAGCTCGGAATCACTGTTTTGTTATATAATGCAAAAGCTTCACCTGTTAAAATGTTTTACAAGATTGATTAACTGATCAGAACATACGTGATTGTAGACAGTTAAAATGTTGCAGGTCCAGAGCTGAATCATCTTGCACTGTTGTTTTAAAACTTAATCGTGTGTGCATGTACATGCATGTGTGCCTGCAATTGCCCATGAAAGCCAGAAAAGGGTGTCAGATCCCCTAGAGCTGGAGTTACAGGCAATTGTGAGCCACCATATGGGTGCTGGGAACCAAACTGACATTTCTACAAGAGCAGCAAGCACTCTTAATCTGAGCCATTTCTCCAACCTTGAGTTATTTCAGTCTCTTTAATAGGCGTGCATTGCCCATCTCCATTTGACCTGATGTAATTTTGACTATTATGTAAATCCTTTCGTACTAAGAAACCAGCAGTTTCCATCAACCCAAAGGCCAGCTAGTGACGCCATCAGATAGTGCCGGCTACTCAGCTGAGATCCAGCCACCTTCCTGTAACCTGCTTACCTCATGTCCCCACCAATGTATTTGGAGAGTGCCCTGATTTATGACATCTTGTTCTGTTACTATAAAAACTTCAATTCCCATGTTGGAACACAGGATTTGGGGCAACCCAAATTAGTGTTCCCAAGCCATAGTTGCTCATATTTGGCTCCAGAACAAACTCTTATTCCCTTTGAGGTGAGAGCTTTGTTTTCTGTTTACAATTATAACATCAAGGGAAGAAATTGTATGGTCGTCCAAGGTGCATCTGGGTAGATTTAAAAGATGAAACAAAAGAATAGGTCAAAAGTATCTGGAGACATAGGTCTGACCAACTAGATTAGTGGTTCCCAACCTATAGGTTGCAACCCCTTTGGAGTGGCATAGCAGATATTTATGATTCATATCAGTAGCAAAATTAGTTATGAAGTAGCAATGAAATAATTTTGTGGCTGGGCTCATCACGACATGAGGAACTGTATTAAAGGGTTGCAGCATTAGGAAGGTTGAGAACCATGGTTTTAGACCATATAGTTCCCTATTATACTTGACAATGCCAAGTATTTGATTTTTCCTAAGGCTTATCTTCTTCTGTCTTCCAGTTGAGGATCATGCTCAAGCTAAAGGAGATAAACAGATCACAAGAGACATTGGGCTGCTTTTTAAATGAGCAAATGTGGACCATTGACACAGTTGAGAACCCCTGGGCTAGGTCAATAAGGTTAACAAAACCATCTATTTACAGATCACTGCATCACCACCTTCTCTGGTGGATTGGTAGGGATGATGAGGAAAAATGACTTTCCTAGTTCTGGGTATAAGTCACCTTGGGACTAGAAAAACACAGTGGTCTTGATTTGTTTCTGGTGGTAGGTGACGCCTGCTACCTTTTTATAGATAGCTTGTTTCATGGAACACAATGCAACCACTGATTTACGTGTTGCTTATAGCTGACTTCACTATGTGGCAGAAAGACCACAAAATGCATACCTTTGTCCTTTGCAGGAAAAAACAATGTGCTGACTTCTGTCCTGATTGTTGCAATTACTAAGCACCCCTCCCCAAACTTAAAGTAAAAAAAGAAAAAAAAAAAACCAATCACAATTACAAATGTACACAAACACACACACACACACACACACACACACACACACACACGTGTGTGTGTGTTTAGGAAATGAGCAGAAATGAGCTTGAATGATTATAAATCATACAGATTATACACAGAGGACAAACAGTTAAAACCCAAGAAAACATAATCTTTGAAGACCCTTAAAGAAGTATCTGGTCCAGCAGCTGCAGCTCCTGGATCCAGACACATATCCACTGTCTCCACCTTGCTCTGCCTCACACCTTCTGGCCTACAGGTGGCGCTTTTCAGATTTCAGCTCCAGTGTCGTTTTCTGAGATGTCTTTAATCCCCCAAAACTGTGTTACAAGAATTTACCTTATCAAAGCATATTGAAATTGTCCATTTAGCCCCTCCTCTAGATGAATCCACATGGGAATGGAGGGCTGGTGCTCCTCAGACCACTGCCTGTCACATAGATGTTAGAAACATGTCTGTGGGGTCATGTGTCAAATGTCACATCCCACTATAACCCTCATCAGTAAGGCTGGTTTGAACACTGGGTGGTTAGCAGGCTGCATTTTCCTTCCATGTCTTTGTGGTAGACAGTCTACGGTTTTTGTTTATTTCTTTTGTTTGACACTTATTTGGAGGGAGTATGGGAAGAGCAGCCATGATGCCGCAGGCTTCTCAAGGGAAGCATTGTGGCAACTCCAGGCCTTTGTTCCCATCTGTTGTGCAGCAGCTTCCTTTGAGATTGAAACAGTCCATCCTGCAGATAAACAGGTCAAAATAGCTCCAGGAAGTCCCTGAAACAGACAAGATTCAGAAGGCCCCTCCCTCCCAACAGTAAGCAATGAAGACTGTTTAGTCACTCTTGAACAAACCAAGCACAAAGAAGACTGGGAGGCCAGACCAGCTTCCTGGAAGAAGCAGAAACCAGCCATGCTGCCTGGAAGATGATAGACCAACTGAGTTACTTGGAAAGGACACTCTCAACTGAGGTGGACGGATGCAGACCAGATAGACTCCCCTAGCAGCCCTAACAGACACCAGGCCCGAGTTTCAACTAGAATAGGACAATTGAGCAGGCAGTTGTCAGGAAACCACAACTTGGGGGCAACCAATCAGCAGGCACCCCACAGCCTCTTTGCTGGCTCAGCAGGCACCCCTCCCCAGCCTTCTGCTAGCTAAAGATAGCTTTCCCTATCTTGCCACTAGAAAGCCTCTAACCTACTAGTACCTCCCACCAATCAGCCCCCAAACAAATCTTTCCTCTACCAATCAGTCCCAGATTAACTCCTCCTCTCTAGAATTTTCCTATTGCTTAAAAGGAGCTGGTGACCTTCCTTGGAGGGGGGGAGCACCATTTGCCACTCCCCATGTTGGATTAAAAACACTCTTGTTTATTACATGCATGGCTGTTGGTCTTTTATTGGGGGCTCTTCTCGGACCCTAACATCAGCTTGTTGAGCTGCCTGCAGGCTGTGCAGTGTGCTCTAGGTTCCCAACTTTTGTGAGCTGTCATCCTTGCTGGGGTGGGCCTTGGTGATGCAGCTGTCTTTGAGTCATTTCTGCTCCTGTAAATAACCCCTCACCCACATTCCTGTAAGTAACCCTAATAAAACTCATGACTCACCAAGTTGGACTCTGATGGTTGAAAAAGCCAGGGAGCCAAACCAATACCATGACAGGTTCCTAATAGCACTCCAGGGACCAGGCCTCAGTTTTGGTTTGCTGAAGCTGAATGAGCAGTTCTTAGAAAGACCACAACTCAGGGGCAATCAGTAAGTGTCAGGCAGCCTTATGTAAGCTCCAGATAGCTAAAGGTAGCTTCTCCCACCCTGCTGCTGGAAAGTCTCTAACCACTAAGCAACCAATCAATCCAATAGCAGTCTACACACTTTGTGTTTAAAGCCACCAATCAGCCTCTAGCCCAACCTCCCCGCCCTGGAATCTGCCTAACCTTGCTTAAAATATCCTGTGAGCTTCTCTCAGGTTTGCCATTTTGCCACCCCTGCATGTAGGTATTTTCATTCTCAAATGCTCTTGTTGATTGCATACATGACTGGTAGTCTTTTTGTGGGACACCCCATGGACCCTAACAATGGTATCTATACTTTGGCCTGTTGTGGGCTCCCTATCTGGGGTGAAAAGATTTGCGTATTGTGTCTTCCCAGGAAAAGCCTTGTCACGCACCTTCCCCATGTGGGTTCTTAGGATATGACTCAGGTCATCAAGCTTGACAGAGACATCTTTACCTATGGAGACATCCCAGCAGCCCCAGTCTTAGTCTCTCCTGGTACATATGGCTATGTCATTGAAGGACAACCAGCACTCTAGACCTAGGCAATACATTTGAACCACTGATGGCTTGGGCAGATGTGTGACCCATTTACATTCATCAAGGTGTAATTAGTCTCAGGACAAATCCCTGGGAAAGAGTTTAAAAGGTACATGTTCACTTGACATCAACATTCACACACACACACACACACACACACACACACACACACACACACACACACAGAGAGAGAGAGAGAGAGAGAGAGAGAGAGAGAGAGAGAGAGAGAGAAACTAACTTTTTTTTAAATAAAAGATTTCAGAATTTAAAAAAATTAGCCCTAGTGATTTTTCCTAGGACTAAAAATGTATTTCATTCATTTCATGAGTTGTAAAAGACACGAATTTGTTTTCATATTTCTCAGAAATCATTAAATGTTTCAAAAATCTCAAATGTGCTGGCCAAGTATATGCTAATTCTAATATTTCAGCATTCACATGGATTGTCCAACATGCCATAGTAATGTAATTCATTAGATTATGTCTAATGGTTCATAAAAACCATGCTTATGTTTTGCATCATGTTAACTTTGAACTTCTCAAGAACCAAACAAAAATGTACCAAATATAAATAAATAAACTGATTGTATAAAACCATGATAGTATTTTTAAAACTTAAAATATTAAAAGAAACTAGCAAGATGGCTCAGCAGTTAAGAGCATGTATTGGTCTTCTAGAAGACCCCAGCTTGATTCCCAGCACTCACGATGGGTGGCTCACAAGCATCCTTAAGTTCGGCACATACAATAACATGCGACACCCATACATACACACAAACTACAAATGGTAAAAATGTATAAATTAATATTAACTTGCAGAGCTAAGGAGATGGCTCACTTGATAATGCACTCACCATGAAGGCATGAGAAACTGAGCTGGGATCCCTGGGATCCATGTCAAAAAAGCAAGGCATGATGACACATGTGTGCAATCCTAGCTCTAGGAAGACAGGTGCATCTCTGAAGTTCACTGGTCAGCCGGTCCAGCCAAATCAGTGAGCTCCAGATTTGGTGAGAGACCTTCTCTCAAAAAATAAGATGGCAAGTAATCTGAGAGAACAGCCAATATCAATCTACAGCCTCCACACACAGGAGCACATGTTACTCACTCTCTCTCTCTCTCTCTCTCTCTCTCTCTCTCTCTCTCTCTCTCTCTCTCTCTCTCCATAGTGCCTCTAGGTATGAACTACAATAGGATTATATGTGTGCTTTAAGGAACTAGGCACAACTGAAATTCAGAGGACCCATCGCTTTCCCAAGGAGAGAAGAGCATTTCAGCTGCAGCTCACTTGGCCTATTTCCACTCTGAGATCCACTACGGCAGATCTCAACAGCCGTAACACCATATGTCACAACAAAAGCCAGATGATGCTGTGAGCTGCAGTACCACGGTGATGTGCTTATTTTCCACCTTGAGACAAATCAACTAGAAATTCAGATATTTCAAATTCTGAGAACAGGAGGACTCATATTCCCACATTGCTATTTTACATTTCCTACTGTGGACATGGAGCCCCCATCTCCACTTGTAGTAACTCTCTTTCTCTCTCTGTCCATGTTCCATCCCCCTTAAATCCAACTAAGGAAAAAATCTAATACCTGAAAAACCTCTTAAATATCTTATTTTATTCTTTCAATAAATTTACTAAGCACCTATTATCAGTACTGTATAAGGCCCAAGAAATACAAAGTTTAATAATGATAATGAAAAACCTCCTGCCCTCATGGAGTTTACAATCTAGTAGATCAGACACTAATCAAACAAACACATCTAAAATTACAAAGGCATAAAGCAGTAGAGATTTGTGGTCAAGTGAGAAGGTACAACAGCTGGTCTTAATAAAAGAAAATAGAAAATGTTTCCCTTAAGAAATAGGGATAGGTAAAGATCCAAGAGACAAATAGAATTAGCTTGGCAATGAGAAAAGACACGTATTTTAAACCTCTGAAATGTGTGCACAAAGCATGTAGTTTTCATTCCAAATGCTTAGATCAGGGCAACAAGGCCAGAGTACAAAGTAAAACATGGTTTCAAAAATTGAGGCAAAGTGGTAATGAAAATATCAGCTAACCTCTACTTCAGTGTGCTTTAAGTGTACAGTTTAACCTTTTGAATGCTCAGAACTAACTCATTGGACAGCAATACTTATGCATGAGATCAAAGACTTTTATCATTTTAACAGTGATAAGCTACTAATGGGTTTGACTTAAATTGCTTAAAAATCAGCACATGGTATTTAGTTGGGTATTATCCCCCCACTATAAGGTAACTCCACTTAAACTCTTCTTTACATGAGAATATGTATATATTTTAGGAAGCTCCTATACTAGTAGGTTTCCATATGGCTTTTTCAAAAGGTTTTTACTGTAAGTTATCCCTCCCAATGATACCCATATGACCTCACAGTCAGTGACTGTGAGAGCATGCACTAGCCAGACAGAATTTGACCCTGGGAGAGGGAAGACCCGTCTCAAGCTGACAAGCTAGTGTCAGTCGACTGCTTATGAGAAAGTCAGTTTTGTTTAATGATGTGACCCTACTATACTGACCACACTTCAGGACAGGTCCCACATCCAGGAGTAGTTGGTCAACACAAATTGCATTTGATGGGTGGAGGACATAAAGTTGTGTGGGTAGGAAGGTGGGAAGAGATCTGAGAGGGGTTGGGGAGGGCATGAGTATTATCAAAGTACATTGTATCAAATTAGCAGATTTAAATCAAATGACAGAGAGGGTTCTGTTTAGAATAAAGATCAGGAGTCCAAGGAAAATCAGAAGGACTATAGCAAGGGCAGTAAGGAGACAACTGCAGCAATGCAGAATAAAGTTGGTGATGGTAAGCTCGGGTAAGAGGGGGCTTGAGAAATGAAGCAGACAAATCAGGCAAAACATAAAGATTGGTGATGAAATGTGGAAAGGTGTCTTAGTTTGAGATCAGGGTGATGATGTCTGGGACAGGACTGAACATACCCTGAAACACATACCTTGGGTGCTGTGGCAGTTTGAATGAGAATGTCCACTGGCTCATATGTTTGGATATTTGGTCTCCAGTTGGTGGTGCTGTTTGGCCAAATTTAGAAAATGTGGCCTTACAGGAGGAAGTAAGTCACTAGGGGCAAGCTCTGAGGTTTCAGAGCAAAGCACCATTTGTAGTTTGCTCTCTCAGCTTCTTGCTTACATTTCAGACTATTCCAGCCATCATGCCTGCTGCCTCTGCTCTGCCATCATGCGTCTGAACCTTCTGGAACCCTGAGCCCAAATAAAGCCTTCTCTCTATAAGGTGCTTTGCCGATAGTGTTTCATTACATTAATAGAAAAGTAATAGAGGGGTAGATGTTTGGGGGGGGAGGTTCAGTAAGGGAGTGGGGAATGAATATGATTAAAATCCATTGTATGTATGCATGAAATTCTCAAAGAATAAAATTTTATATTAAAAAAGAAATAAATACCTTGATTAGACTAAGTTAATAGAGTATTGTTAGACAAAGTATAACTTTCATGCTAACAATACTATTCTCCTATAACTAATATCAAATGGTGGTATTTTGAATTTCTAAGATATGAGAAAAGAGTAAATATAATATACAATAAAATGTTCTTGACATGGTAAATTAAAAAGCAAAGCATGTGCGCACAGACACAAAGATAGTGAGGTACTGGCAAAAGAAAAGACACAAATTCAAATATGACTGAAACAAATAGGAAGCCCAGAAATAAGCCTATGAGTTTATAACCAACTAATCTTTGATCAAAATACCAATAGAATACAATAGAAAAAAGACAGCCTCTTTAATAAATTATGCTGGGAAAATGGATATAGAAGAATGAAATCAGACCACCATCTTATACTAGATTCTAACATCAACTCAAAGTACATAAAACACTTAAACAAACAAACAAAAAAAAATCAAAAGCTAAAAATAAACCCCTGGGCCAGGGGTGGTGGCACACACCTTTGATCCCAGCACTCAGGAGACAGCGGCGGGCAGATCTTTAAGTTTGAGGCCAGCCTGGTCTACAGATTGAGTTCCAGGACAGTCAGGGCTACACAGAGAAACTCTGCGTAGTAAAGAAAAACAGGTAAGACAGTGATTCATCCCTGTACCCCTGCTTGGCAAAGTCTGCAAATGAAATACTATGTGAAATAAAAATATATAATAACTCGCCTTAAATCAAAACCACAGTACCAACTGTGCTTTAGTCAACTTATTCTAAGCATCACAGGTTCTTTTGCTTTCATATTTCCAGCAGCTCATTTCCTACCGACCCTCCATGTCTGCAGTAGAAACTATGAGAAACACTGTGGAGACTTTCCTGAATCTTAACCCACTATAAAAACAGTACTTTTTATTTAAAAAAAAAAAAAAATCAGACAAAGCATTTGGAATGCTCAGAATATTATTACCTCTGTTGTTTATATGATTTCTTGGAAGGTCAAATACATTTTAAAGGGATAGGGAAAACAACCAGTGTCTAGTAACATTAAACAATATAACATTATACTGTAGAAAAGTTTTATATTTATATAGAATAGGTCAATCCTGAGAAACAGTGTCAGCTCAGAAGTTCATGTCCCATCCATCTCCTGTTGATCTGCTTGTACTGAGTACATACCTAGACATCAAAAGGTTAGCAGGCTCTACATTCCAAAGCTTTCAGTAGACCTTTGCACTTACTAAGGTGACATACAGGTTAGAGTAACAGAGTTTAATGTGATGGTGTGAATACTCTGAGGTAAGATAGTGACAATTTAATTTGTTCTTGGCTCCATGTTGGCCCCGAAACAGGGCCCGTATTTTTAAATGATGCCAACTGAAAAGGATGATATGGGAAAGGGGGAAGGTAAATACTGTTCACAATAAAATTTAAATCAGTCCAACACACAACGTAATGAAGTATGTAGTTTCTGCCAAGTCCTCAGGTACAGGGATGGCTATAAGTGCCAACAACAAAGCACCGTAAGTATCACAGCAAGGGCCAGGGTTCCAAGTACCTTTAAGAAAGAACAGCCCAGCTGTCTTGTGGCTTATCTTAGATATATTTATACTTAGGAATGTGCAGTTTAAAATAGACACCACTTAACTTTAATTCTATCAGAAATATATTGTCTTCAAAAACCTGTTTCTTAAAATACTCATGTACTTTTATTTCATAATGCATAATTAAGATTCTCTCATGTTGTTTTCAACCTTAACCTCTAGAAAATAGAATTCTACCAATGACTCTTATAGAAGATTGTGTGTGTATGTGTGTGTGCACACAGGTAAACACACATAGACACACATCACAGAAATTTAATCAAAACTAGCTTTATATTTTCATATGAGCAAACACATGTGTAATATGATACTACAGGAATGGTATGAAATTGTTTTATGTGTGTGAAAAACAAATTCTGTGAAAACATTCTCCTTAAAGAGGAAAGATAAAGAAATACTAAAATAGTATTAATTAAAATTTTTATAGTTACAAATACTGCCAAATATAGCAAGATAAATTGTTTTTTTTTTACTTCTAATAATAAACATTTAATGGAATGTACAAGTAATGCTTTTAAGTCACTTGCCCACATACTCTAATAGTTGTGCTTTTTTATTTTACATTTGTACCTTATTGAAACGTTACCCATCATTTAAGGTGCCCTTCTTTTCACATTTTCACGTTACTTTATAAGCTCAGTAGGGCCAAGAGTTTTCTTTCAGTTTGTAAACTCAGTAATTATATAATTTATTAATCTGATTGGACTTTTTACAGCAATTAAATAATTAAGATTTAAGTACATAATTTTAATAACATTTAAAGTGTAAGCCGTCTTTTACATTAGCCCTAAAAGCATCTGATTTTCTTTTGTAAATAATAGTAAATTATTAACAAAGAGAGAAATAAATTCAGCAATCTGCATGAGCACAACAGGTCTTCATTTTTCTTTTTTAAATGTTTATGAGACACTGAAATTAGGAACCGAATGTTTTACAACGTCTGCTTCCTTCACCGTACCACACCAGCTGATTGTACCGCTCGCATCCAACGTTTTCTAAACGGGGTTTGGAATAGTCATCACTTCACCACACTCCGTTTCGCTTTATTTTCATGTAAAGGCAAATCTCCCACTAACTGGTTACAGCCATGTTTTTACCACCACCTTCCTCCGCCAGAGCTGCAGTCCGAGTCTTGCGGCCGCTCTAGCTACTCAAGGGCCACCTCTTCATTTGATGGAGAAGAGCATCTCTGGCCGAGTGCGCCTCTGCAAGAGCCATTTTAGCTTGAGCCAGCTCCCGCTTAAGAGATTCGTTTTCCTCCATGAGCTGAAACGACACATTTGGAAAACAAGAGACTGTAATCACTTCCAGAAAATGTAACTATTTCATGTGTGTCACTTGGGATAGTAAACCACCCAGTTGCTGGTGAGGGTTCACTTGGGCTGAAATTGCTTCCAGGCGCTATTTGAAAGCACTTACTATGCAATTAAAAGTGTTCCTAAATTTTGACCCAGTAATTCAAAGTGCTAATTACCTTCTCAATTCCAAGTGTAACAGTGATATTGTTTTGCTGTAATATCCTTGGGCCTCTGTGTCTTCAGTCACAGCCGACCTCCTTCCTCCTTCATAAGCCTCTCTCCTCTGGCTTTTATGCCAGTCCCTTCAACCTTACAGCTTCTACTCTGTTCCTCTTTTCATCTCTTACAGGAATCCTGAGTTTTCACAGTGGCTTAGATTATTGCACAGTTGGTCACTTCCACTTTCATGTAAGTCACTCTCTTTTCTATCCATATGGTTCAACTGGATCATAGACAAGAGCTAGCCTGGCCCAGAGTAACTCTCTCCTCATCTCCAGATTTACATTCTCAGTATTCCAATAGGCATTTTCTTCCAGTGGTCAAAACTTTCTAAAACTTATTCAAGATTTTTCCTTCTCAGAGCCACAACATATAAAAACAAAGGACGGAGCCGGGCGGTGGTGGCACACGCCTTTAATCCCAGGAGAGGCAGGTGGATCACTGTGAGTTTGAGACTAGCATGGTCTACAAGAGCTAGTTCCAGGACAGCCTCCAAAGCACAGGGAAACCCTGTCTCAAAAAACCAAAAAAAAAAAAAAAAAAAAAACTAAGGACGGTCTGTATGTACTGAGATCAATTACAGTGTTCAGTCTCTACACGTTCTACTCTCTAACAGTGTTCAACTCTACAGAGTTGTCATCCAGTGAATCCTTGAATAGGTCAATCAACTCCTTCTAACATCCTACTATAGAGAGGTAAAACTCTGTAGAATATTTTGTTTATTTATAATTGCAAACAATCAGAAGCAATTTGAATGTTAAGAAACGTCAAACAGAAGGTTCAGAGTGATAATACATCTACATCCAGACACTGAAATAGGCTTGAAGCAAATGTAATAATATGAGAAACATGTTCTACAATGCCAAGTGAAATACAGTATTCACACTTGAAAACTAATTTTTTTTAAGAATGAGTGAGGTTCTGAAAGAACAAAATACTGACAGTACTTCAAGAAGGCAGAAGGAATTGAGATGTTTCTTACCTTGCTCAATATCAATAACTCTAGCATCTCATGCTTATGTACAACAGTTCATCAATATGCTTTATTTAAATACTTCCAAAGTGTTTCATTATTAGTATTTCAGTAATTATCAAGTGCTAGAATTTCCTATTACCTGTTCCCTTGTAAAGTCTAAGGAGCGTTCAGGACAGCTGACGGACTGAGAAGGCCAAGGGACCTCTGGACTTGTCTGAGTGGCCTGGGTGACACTGTGTTGCTTCCTCACGTCACACTTTCCACTGGTCAGCACCACTGAATCATGGTTGGCATTGGTATCGTCTTGGAAATCAGTTCCAGTGTTAAACATGTGAGAATCTGATCAAACAAACAAATACTTAGATAACAATTCTAAGTCATTTGACAAATCATTAAGTTTTATTATGGAAAACTGATTTTAAAATGAGAATATATCTATTAGTATGAGGATAGTAATATGTGATAGAAAAATACGGAAAGAAAAAACACGGCAAAATAAAAATCTCACTCTTTCAAAAGATCCCAAAATAATAACAACATGCCAAGAAACTAAAAATAAGATCAAGATGTTTGTGACAGAAACATAAACAACTTGTACAAAATATTAGTAAAGTGACTACACCACATATAAAATATGATTAGACCCTCCCAATTGCACCATTCCTGGATTGAGGAAGAAATAAAAAAAGAAATTAAAGACTTCCTAGAATTTAATGAGAATGTGGACACAACATACCCGAACTTATGGGACACCCTGAAAGCAGTGCTAAGAGGGAAGTTCATAGCACTAAGTGCTCACATGAAGAAACTGGAGGAAAGTCACATTAGAGAATTGACAGAACAACTGAAAGCTTTAGAGCAAAAAGAAGCAAATACACTAAGGAGGAGTAGACGCCAAGAAATAATCAACCTGAGAGCCGAAATCAACAAAGTAGAAACTAGGAAAACAGTACAAAGAATCAATGAAACAAAGAGTTGGTTCTTTGAGAAGATCAACAAGATAGACAAACCTCTAGCCAAACTAATCAAAAGGCAGAGAGAGAGCATGCTAATTAACAAAATCAGAAATGAAAAGGGGGATATAACAACGGACACTGAGGAAATCCAGAGAATCTTTAGGTCATACTTTGAAAACCTGTATTCCACAAAATTGGAAAATCTAAAGGAAATGGACAGCTTTCTGGATAAATATCACTTACCAAAATTAAATCAAGATCAGATAAACAGTTTAAATCGACCTATAATCCTAATGAGATAGAAGCAGTAATCAAAAGCCTCCCAACCAAAAAAAGCCCAGGGCCAGATGGCTTCACTGCAGAATTCTACCAGAAATTCAAAGAAGAGCTAATTCCAGTACTCCTCAAACTGTTCCGCACAATAGAAGCAGATGGGATATTGCCAAACTCTTTCTACGAGGCTACAATCACTTTGATACCCAAGCCACACAAAGATAAGACTAAGAAAGAGAACTACAGACCGATATCCCTCAGAACATTGATGCTAAAATACTCAATAAAATATTGGCGAATCGAATCCAAGAACATATCAGAAAAATCATCCACCAAGATCAAGTAGGCTTCATCCCAGGAATGCAAGGATGGTTCAACATACGAAAAACCATTAATGTAATCCACCATATAAACAAACTGAAAAAGAAAAACCACATGATCATCTCACTAGATGCTGAAAAAGCCTTTGACAAAATCCAACATCCCTTCATGATAAAGATCTTGGAGAGAACAGGAATAACAGGAACATATCTAAACATGATAAACGCGATATACACCAAACCAATAGCCAACATCAAACTAAATGGAGAGAAACTCGAAGCTTTTCCTCTAAAATCAGGAACAAGACAAGGATGTCCACTCTCTCCATACCTCTTCAATATTGTACTTGAAGTTCTAACTAGAGCAATAAGACAAGAACAGGATATCAAAGGGATACAAATTGGAAAGGACGAAGTTAAACTTTCACTATTTGCAGATGACATGATAGTCTACATAAGTGACCCGAAAAACTCTACCAGGAAACTCATACAGCTGATAAACACCTTCAGCAAGGTAGCAGGATACAAAATTAACTCAAAAAAATCTGTAGCCCTACTGTATACAGATGATAAACTCAATGAGAAAGAAATCATGGAAACATCACCTTTCACAATATCCACAAGCAACATAAAATATCTGGGGGTAACACTAACCAAAAAAGTGAAAGACCTGTACAATAAGAACTTTGAGACTTTAAAGAAAGAAATTAAAGAAGATACCAGAAAGTGGAAAGATCTCCCATGCTCTTGGATAGGCAGAATTAACATAGTAAAAATGGCAATCCTACCAAAAGCAATCTACAGATTCAACGCAATCCCTATCAAAATCCCAACACAGTTTTTCACAGACATTGAAAGAACAATACTCAACTTTATATGGAAAAATAAAAAACCCAGGATAGCCAAAACAACTCTTTACAATAAAAGATCTTCTGGAGGCATCACCATCCCTGACTTCAAGCTCTACTATAGAGCCATAGTTCTGAAAACAGCTTGGTATTGGCACAAGAATAGACAGATAGACCAATGGAATCGCATTGAAGACCCAGATATTAACCCACTCACCTACAAACACCTTATTTTTGACAAAGGTGCTAAATCCATACAATGGAAAAAAGATAGCATCTTCAACAAATGGTGCTGGCACAATTGGATTCGGACATGCAGAAAATTGCAGATTGATCCATACCTGTCACCATGCACGAAACTTAAGTGCAAATGGATCAAAGATCTCTCCATAAATCCAGCCACACTGAATCTTCTAGAAGAGAAAGTGGGAATAACCCTTGAACAAATTGGCACAGGAGAACGATTCCTGAACATCACGCCAGAAGCACAGACACTGAGGTCTGCAATCAATAAATGGGACCTCCTGAAACTGAGAAGCTTCTGTAAGGCAAAGGACACAGTCAGTAAGACAAAACGACCACCCACAGAATGGGAAAAGATCTTCACCAGCCCCACATCTGACAGAGGACTGATTTCCAAAATATACAAGGAGCTCAAGAAGCTAGCCACCAAAACACCATACAATGAAATTAAAAAGTGGGGTGCAGAACTAAACAGAGATTTTTCAACAGAGGAATCTGAAATGGCTGAAAGACACTTAAGAAAGTGCTCAAAATCCTTGGCCATCAGAGAAATGCAACTCAAAACAACTCTGAGATACCACCTCACACCTGTCAGAATGGCTAAAATCAAAAATACCAATGACAACCTATGCTGGAGAGGTTGCGGAGAAGAAGGAACACTCCTCCATTGCTGGTGGGAGTGTGAACTTGTAAGACCACTTTGGAAATCAGTATGGCGGTTGCTCAGAAAAATGGGAATCAATCTACCTCAAGATCCAGCCATTCCTCTCTTGGGTATATACCCAAATACTGCATGTCCATACAACAAGGACATATGTTCAACCATGTTCATAGCAGCATTGTTTGTAATAGCCAGAACCTGGAAGCAACCTAGATGCCCCTCAACTGAAGAATGGAAAGAGAAAATGTGGTACATTTATACAATGGAGTACTACTCAGCAGAAAAATGCAATGGAATCTTGAAATTCGCAGGCAAATGGATGGAACTAGAAGAAACCATCCTGAGTGAGGTAACCCAATCACAAAAAGACAAACATGGTATGTACTCACTCATATATGATTTTTAGACATAGAGCAAAGGTTTACCAGCCTATAATCCTCTTCCCCAAAGAAACTAGAAATCATGAATGACTCTAAGGGATAAATGGACCCCAGGAATGGGAAGTGGCATAAACTCCCGAGCTAATTGAGAGCATGAGGGTAGGGGAGTGGGTGCTGCCACAATAAGAGTACAAGAAGAAGAGGAGAGGAGAAGAAATGGAGGAGCAGATATATTGAGTTGGGGGAAGAATAGAGGAGAGAGAGCAGGATGAGAGATACCATATCAGAGGGAGCCACTATAGGTCCGAGAAGAGATCTGGAACTAGAAAGATCTCCAGAGAGCTATAAGGATGACACGATCTGACAGTCCGGGCAGTGGAGGAGAGGATGGCCTAGCAGCTCCTCCCCTAGAATGAGAGTGATAACTACTCTCTATGCTATCCTAGAGTCCTCATCCAGTGGCTGATGGAAGCAGAGACAGACATACACAGAAACACACTGAGCTGAATTCTGGAACCTAGTTGAAGAGAGGGAGGAATGAAGAACGAAGGGGTCTGTACCAGGTTGGAGAAACCACATAAACAGTTGGCCTGAAAAAGGGAAAGCATATCGACCCCAGAAGCTCTTTGGGAGGCCAGTACGGGACTAATCCAGCCCCCTGATCATGGATGCCATCGGGGAGGCCCCTGCACTCCTGGGAGCCTCCGGAGGTGGACTGGCTTTTTGCCCTGGTGTATGTGGGGGACTTTGAGAGCCCATCCCACTTGAAGGGATGCACTCTGTCTCTGAACACATGGGGAGGGACCCAGGCCCAGCACAGGAAGATTTGGTGGACTTGGTGGAGCCCCGGTTGGGGGCCCTACCCTGCCTGGGGAGTGGTGGGTGGATGGGGTGGGGGGTAGGTTGGAGGTGGGGGAGAAGGAATGGGGGTAAGGGGAGGGAGAGGGAGAGGGGAATTACATGTGAAACAAGCCTGTTCCCTAACTTGAATTAATAATAATAAAAAGAGAGAAAAAAAAATATGATTAGACCCTAGGCAAGTAGTAAGGAATGCAAAACTGCCTTACGTTTTTTTAAATTTTTCAAATAATTCTATATATGTACAGAGTAACAGAGTTATGCGATCACTTCAGAGCCTATGAAAAAGGCTCCTGAGGGCTGGCATTACGGCACATGTCCTTAATACTGCACTTGGGAGGCAGAAGCAAGCAAATGGTTGTAAATGCTAGGGCAGTCTGCTCCAGAAGTGAGTACAAGGACAGCCAGGATTATGTAGAGAAGAAAACCAAAAAAAAGAAAAATGGCACTTAAAAAATCCCACACCTTACCATAATAAAAGTAGAGGCAAATTGGGAACATAAGGGAACTTACTCAATGTGATGGAGGGTATCGATAGACACCCCGCATCTGTATTCTCATTGTGATTGGAGGGTATTGATAGGTACCTCACATCTGTATTCTCATTGTGATTGAGGAGTATTGATGTATTCTCATTGTGATTGAGGAGTATTGATGTATTCTTATTGTGATTGAAGGGTACGGATAGGCATCCCACAGCTGTATTCTCATTGTAATGGAGGATATTGATATGCGCCCCACAGTTGTATCTCCAATGAAATGCAGAGCATCAACAGGCACCCCACAGCTGTGCTATTTTCCTCTTTGTCCAAATCAGGAACAGAACAAGGATGAGTGTTCTTACAACCTCAATACTGTCCAGGAGGTTTAGCCATCGCAATTGGCAGGGTAGGAAATAGAGATATCCAGACTAAAAACAAGACACTTATAGGTGATATGATCTTGTGTACATAAACACACACACACACACACACACACACACACACACACACACACACACACACACACACACAAATAAAGAACTGGCTACAAAAAAAAAAAAAAATGGAGGGCTAGAGAGATGGCTCAGTGGTTAAGAGCACTGGCTGCTCTTCCAGAGGTTCTTAGTTCAATTCCCAGCATCTACATGGAGGCTCAAAACTGTCTTTGGATCTGATGTTCTCTTCTGGTGTGGAGATAGATGTACATGCAAACAAAAAATTGCTATACATAAAATATATAGGTAAATAAATAACTAAACAATTGGAACTAATAATTCTGTACAGCAAGGCTGTAGGATTTTTTTTTAATCAGCAGCACAAAAATGAACTATATTTATGTACTGCTATATGGAATAATATTAAAATGAAATTAAGAAAATAATTCCAAGATGGGCATGGTGGCACACGCCTTTAATCCCAGCACTGGAAGGAAGAGGCAGACATATCTCTGTGAGTTCCAGGCCAGCCTGGTCTACAAACTGAGTTCCAGGACAACTAGAACTGTTACACAGAGAAACCCTGCCTCAATAAAGGAAAACATAATTCCATTTAAAATGTCTTAGAAAGAGGCATGAGCCCTGTGTTCAACCCCCAGAACCATCCAAAACAAAATATTTTTAGAGAAAAGGATACTTAAATTTAGAAAAAGTTGTAACATATCCTGCGAGCCGGATGCAGCTGTGCATATCTGTAACCCTAATCCTAGAGAGGCAGATGGAAGACTCTAAGCTCCAGGCTAGCTTGGACTACAAAGGAAGATTCTCTCTCAACACAAAAACCCCTATACAAAAACAAAACAAAAACAAACAAACAAAAAACAAAAACAAAAACACACCTATACTCTGGAAATTTAAATCATTGTTGCAAGAAATTAAAGATGAACAAAACTGACAGAAAACATTCCCAGATCCATGTACTAGAAAATTTAATATAGTTAAGATGGCAATATTGTCCAATAGTCTATTAGAATCTGAGCTAATGTCTTTGTAGTGTCTTTATCACATTTCTAAAATTCATATGGAACTGCAAGAGAATCCAAAGAGTCAAACGATATTGAAAAAATACAATAATGGATGACTTCCATTTTCCAAAATCAACATTTACTCTAAGACCACCTAGTAACCAAGAAAAAGTAAAGCTGCCCTAAGTATAAAAGAGAATGGAATATGGCTGAGAACCCAGAAGTAAATCATGTCTGTGATCCCTAACACACCAAATACCAGCTCTACCATATCATGTTGAGTTAAGAGCTATATTTAAGAACTAAGTCTATAAAACTCTTAAAGGAAGGCATAAGGGTATGTCTTCAGGTTTGGTGATAGACTCCAAGGAAATTAATCCAACATAAAATAGTAACAAAAGAAAACAGGCAAACTCGACTTCATTTAAATTAAATGTGGCTGTGCTTCAAATCTATTTAAGTTTTCAAGATTTTTTTTTATTTTATATATTTTAGAGTTCTGCCTGCATGTGCATCTGTGCATGTGTGTAAAGGGCCTGCGGCAGCCAGAAGAGGACATGAAATCCTCTAGAACTGGAGGAGGTTTTCCCCTAGGGTCCATGCTATCTCATCTCAGGTTCTTGGCCTCATTAACAGTGCCAGGTATAGACTCTACCTCATGGACCTGGCATTAAATCATTGAAAAATTGGTTGGTTACTGCCATAATATTCATACAACCACTGCAACAATGGGCAGATCTCACAAGAAAGTCATTATTGTAGCTCACAGGGTTTGGAGCTGGGTGGTATGGATGGCTACTTTTCTCCTCTGGTAGTGTGTCCAGCATTGTCCAGCACTACGGACACTAGTAGGGGTGAAGCTTCCAGTTGAGAACCAGCTCCAATTTTCCATCTTCTATACCACCAAAATGCAGTGTGGGACTCCACTGGCCAATAACTCAAAATGTAACCCATTCTTAGGGTTTTACGTGGTAGCACATTATGTCTAATTGGAGTATTGTCTTCCACATTATATGGTGACTATATTTAAATTCTTTTTATATATGTATATATTTTAGAAAGCTTCTACAGTAGGTCATATTGCTTTCAAAAGGCTTTTAGTCTCAGTTATCACCACCCCCATATTGCCTGCTCTATCCTGCCCTCCCCTTCCTACTAATCCTCCCATTCCAGTTTTCCTTTTATCTCTTTATATCCTCAAAGAACTCCTCCTTCCCTGATCCCTTACTAGCTATTATAACCTCTGTGGGTATTCTCCATGAAGCACTCATATCTATAGCACAATACTAACATCCATATATAAAACAAAACACGTGATGTTTGTCTGTCTGGGTCCTGGTTACCTCACATAGGATCTATGTTTCACACACAGGGGTGGGGGGTTGTGTGTCACACAAAACTACAAATCCTTTTTTGTTTTCATTCAAGACTCATCTGCAGAACAGGTATCAAGCTAACTACTGATGAGTTATTTCCAGGGTTTATACATAGATATTGTAGACTAATGTGCCAAAAGCGTTCCTCAGTTACCACTGCTGCCAATCCGTACAAAGTCAACAATGGGTGGGTGACAAAAACAATCAGCATGTAGATGATTCAGTGTCAGTGCATCAGGTGCTCCTGACAGCACTCTAGTGTACCTCTGATGTGGAAAGAGCCATCATCATTCCTTTCCACCACAAGATGATCAATATGCACAGTCACAGGACTTGGCTGCAGAGACACTGTGCTACTCCGGGGACTGTCATCCTGGAGGGAAGGGACAAAATATTGGCATGTTCTTATTAAAGTACTAAAATAGTTGGCACACACCTTTAACCCCAGCACTCAGGAGGCAGAAGCAGGCTGATGTCTCTGAGTTCAAGGCCAGTCTGGTATACAGAGAAAATTCCACAACAGCCAGGGCTACACAGTGAAACACTGTCTCAAAGAGAAAAAAGTTAAAATAGTCGACTAGAATAAAACATGAGTTTAGTTAATTCTACTTTTAGTGAGTTATAAATTTATCTATACAATTTTAGTTAGTATGTCAAAAACATTGCCTGCACAAATTTTCCCTTTCTAAAAAGGATCTCTAACATTCACTGTAAAGAGCACCATTCACTTTCATAAATTCTAACAGAGGACATAATTTAGAGAAGGCATCACTTTAGACATGAATCGAAGTCCAGAAAAGACAATGCAAACATTTATGAAAATGAACTCCTAGAGCCCAGTTAGGGGTCAAGACCATTCTGGGGAAACCCACAGAAACCGCTGACCTGAGCAAGTGGGAGCTCACAGACCCCAGTGTGACAGCTGGGGAACCAGCATAGGACTGAACCAAGCCCCCTGAACATGAGTGTCAGTTGGGAGGCCTGGGCAGTCTATGAGGCCTCTGGCACTGTAACCAGTATTTATCCCTAGTGCAAGAATGGCTTTGGGAATCCATTCCCTATGGAGGGATATTCTCTCAGCCTAGATACATGGGAGAGGACCTAGGCCCTTCACCAAATGATATGACAGACTTTGACGATCCCTCTTCGGAGGCTTCGCTCTCGATGGGGAGTGGTTGGGGGGAGGAATGGGGGGTTGGTGGGGGTCATGGGAGGATTGAAGGGAAAGGGAAAACTGGGACTGATATATAAAATAAGGTTGTTTTAATTTAAATAAAAATCAATAAAAAAAAAACCAGCTCTTAACATACTTTTAAATTTATCTTTGTATTGGAAACTTGTATCTTCATTGGCATTACAGTTGCAACAGTTTCATCTTCCAAAAAATTTTGAATATTCAAAAGAGAAGATGTTAGAAACTCCGTACTAAAGTTCTCTATGTGGCATTGGAGAAATCCATTTTTTTCTGCAAGCAAAGAGTGTATTACAGCACCGGGCCCACTTTCAAACCTCAGAGAAATCTCAGGAGAGGATTTGGGATGAATTACAGCTTTCTGGTCAGAACCTAAGAAACAAGCATAAAAACTGTAACTTTGTAACACTACTAAAAAGAACATTATACACCATTAAGATTATAGTAAAAATAACAAAGACACTACATATTAAAGGAATACATGAAACAGCTTTAACATTGACTAGTTTAAATGAGTCTATAGTATAAATAAGATATATCATAAGCACCATTATTTCACTTTTTCTGGGTAATTTTCAAATATAATACTGGCGGTTTTCTACATTTTCTACTTTTTAATAATAGGAGAAACTTCATGATAAACTCTGAAAGGCTACTCTCTCCAGTTTCAACAATTTGAGTACCCAGCTAAGTCTTTGCATTTGCACCATCCTCATTAAATTAGAGCCTCAAACAATGTAAAAGTATACATGTAAGATGTTATTGAAACATTCCTGAAAAACACTTAAACCTGAAATTATAGTAAAGAATATATGTAATTCATATATAACTACATTTATTTATGGATTGACCTTGTTCCAAGAAAGAATTTGAGTTGGTTTACCAAGATAAACATCAATGTTTAAAAACAAATTTTAAAACTTCAATAGAAATCTATAGAACATCATATTTAAAAGCTACTAGTAATGGAAAGATTGAGGTCAATTAGCTGTGAACAGAAATAGTGGGATATTTTGTTTATTTATTTTATGACAACTAATATCAGAATAAACATATGGCAACAAGCAACACCCACACGGCACACAAGGACAGGATTAGAAGAAGAGAAAAGCTGAAGATACACCCCAGCTGTTGGTGGTTCTAGTCAGTCAAAGACCAAAAGAGGCCAGGAGCCTTTTTTTTTTTTCCTAAGAAATGGTATGTTTACCTCCACCTCCCAGGATAGGAAATGACAGCGTACTTGCTGATATTATGCAAGATTGTATTAATTCCTATACACTTTGTACCATATAGAATTCCATATATATAGCAAAGACATTGTATTAGTATGATCCACCTTGAGCTGAGACATTGTAAAGCAGGATTATTAGTGAGTCATGCATGCAACACACACACACACACACAAAAATTTAAAACATATTTAAGTACTTTATGTGAAAAGTGGTTTAAGAAAACCCTTACCAACTGGACGGTTTCCAAGGTAATTCCGCAGACTAATGTTGCCTAACTGACTCGGTGTCACCTGGTTCACCTGAAGACAGATTTCTGTGTCTTCTCCCCTGATGTCAATTTCCCCATTAATGCCAGTGATTTTAAACACCACGACTGACATCTATCAATGGTTGTATAAACACTGTTAGTACACCATGTAATTCCAAACAAAACTAAACAAATAATGAAAGAAACAAATCTTAACCTCTACAAATACCATTCTGACTTATCAATCAAATTGCCCTTATGGCCCACACAGCCTAGCCATTGTATTTTATAGCTTAAGCATTTCTAGTTCAAAATCAGAAATCAACTACTTTTCAATTAACAATACAATGTCATGAGTAAAAACTTCCCTATCATTGAGCTGTTTCTTAAGACTATCAAAAAACTGTACAAAATTGTCTATAGGCTATGTATATAAGGAATCTATGAAACATAACCAACTTTGGGTTTAGAATTGGGTTCTGTATACAAGATATCTCATACTTATATGTAAAAATTCACAAATTTCTAGAGTACTTCTGCACTCAAGTACCTCTGTGCCCAATAATTTTAGACAAAGGATGTTGAATCTTTGTAGAAAAACCCTAGCTGTTTTTGTTTTCAATCCATAAAGAGAAAGTATTTTGGTTACAAAGACTAATAATATGACATATCCACATATGAGTGGATGTTCAGTAAAACTAGCATATGTCTAAATTCCTCCATAATATTTCACTGTGTCAAAAAAGGTTTAAAAGAAACTAGCAACCTATTTCCTTTGTAGAAGGACCTTCATTGTAAGGACTGGCTACTGTCTATGCCATCAAACTTGTAAAAAGTATATTCAAAGGGAACTAAAATATCGGTCAAACTATAAATGGGACAGAAGATGGAAAAAATGAAGAACAGATCTATTCCCCTCCCTTCTTCAATACAAAATAAAAAAAAAACAAAACAAAAAAAAAAAACATAAGACAGGAAAGCACAGGAACAGCCGGTTGAATGATTAGCAGAAAGAATTTTCAAGAGTAGAAGCATCGAAGTAAATTACCCAGCATTTAAGCTATCATCTTATAAATGAAGGTCTTAAGATGTGCACGTATCAAACATGAAGTACAGCTGGTATTTCTTCCCACAGAACTTTGAGATGATAAACATACCAGGTCATCACGGCTCTCCAGAGCACCATCTGAGTTAGTACTGATGGCATCAGGAGAGGCTTCCCCACAATTCTGCATATTTGCATTGGTGTTCACACTCTCTGCTGGGCTCTGGCAATTTGTATTTGAGTTCCTTTTAATTGCTGAAATAATATAAAAGTAAATTAATAAATTAAAATCTGTTGATATATATCCCAGCAACGTTTATATATATCAAAAGTGGACTATTCCCTTTAATGCTTTTAAGCAAAGCCTTATTCAATTAGTACTAAGCAAATACAGACAAATTATGGTCCGTTAGCACAACAGTAAAACATCAGAGATATTGTGCTGGCTAGATTTATGTCAACTTGATACAACTATAGCCATTTGAGAGAAACAAACCTCGATAGAGGAAAATGCCTCCATAAGATAAGGCTGTGGACTAGCCTATAGAGCACTTTCTTAATTAGTGATTTATTGTGGAGAGTCCAACCCATTGTGGATGGTGCCACCCCAGGGCTGATGGTCCTGGTTTCGATAAGAAAGCAGGCTGACCGAGTCAGAAGGAGCAAACCAGTAAGCAGCACCCCACTACAGCTTCTACATCAGCTCCTGCCTCCAGGTTCCTGCCCTGGCTCCCTTCAGTGATGGACTACAACGTGGAAGTATAAGCTAAATCAACCCTTTGCCCCACAACTTGCTTTGTGGTCATGGTGTTTCACTGCAGAAATAAAAACCCTAAGACAAGATGCTAAATCTGCTAAAATAGCAATGACAATGATAATAATAAGCATTAAATAAGCAAACTTGCTACTGCTGCGGCAGCACTGCTGCAATAGGAAGCCTTGTCAGCTTCACATCTCCCATCTACTCCCACGGCGTCGCTTCATTCTGAGTGCCTGTCCTCCTCTGTCCATCAGACAGCAACTCCTAGTCACTTCTCACATGAACTGAATACCATATGGCTGTTCTCCATTACTTTCTAACTGCTTAAACGTTTCAGTGTGTTGTACTTCGATATACCTCAAGCTGTCTATCACAGATTAATACTTTACCATAAAAGAACTATTACAAACCAGATGGTGGTGGCACACGCCTTTAATCCCAGCACTTGGGAGGCAAAAGTAGGTGGATCTCTGTGAATTCCAGTCCAGCCTAGTCTACAGAGCAAGTTCCAGGACAGCCAAGGTTGTTACACAGAGAAACCCGGTCTTGAAAAACAAAACAACAACAACAACAACAAAAAACCCAAACCAAAACAAAAAAAGGACTACTACAAAAATGTGATGTCACAAATCAAAGACTAAAACTATCAGCCCCAACTCAGCACTGTTATTAACTCCTATGTAACTATTTGGTTTCTACCTTGTTGCTGGTCAATGTGGAATGCTCAGTAACTTGTGCACCATACATGGCAACAGAAAGTGTTTGTGACAGTAGCTGTGGTATACGAAGTTAACAGAGCATTTCCCAGTCTTCCTCACAGTCCAGGGATTAAGGATTCTATGATGAAAACTTTTGCTAAACTGTACAAAAAGTAAAACAGCTTTATAGGCACAGCTCTAAGAAACTGAAGTGGAAAAACATTTGTCACAGTCAAGAAAATGAGACATGGGGCCAGCAAGATAGCTCAGTGGGTAAAGATGCTTGCCACCAAGACTGAAAACTTGAGTTTGATCCCTAGAATCCACATGGTGGAAGAGAGGAACAACTTGTGCAAGTTGTCCTCTGACCTCTACACATGTGTGCTTCCCTGTGCAACACACTCCAATAGATAGGTAAATTTCAAAAAGGATTAAGGGTTCTAAATTTCACAGTGTTGAAGCATGAGAAGCTTCTGAGATCAAACTGAAAATTAACAAGATCAGATTTATATTTGGGGGAATAGTCTGTTTATAGAGTGAAAAAATAAAAATAAAAACAAAAAACCAACCAACCTGCAAATGAACAAAGGCAGAAGTGACAAGACTCATTAGAACAGCCACTAGGGACTTCTACTCTAGGAATTCAAAGCTGGATGTACAGTCATGAAGTCCTTCTGCCTGCCTGCCTGATGAAATGAACAAGCACTCGGTATATAGAACTCTAAGTACCCACGGAGCACTTCTTGTAAGAATGTTCATCTCTAGTGAGGACTCTTGCACTACACTGCTTTACCTTTTCCCAACAACACATGACTATCACTTCCATCACTCTCCAACTGCTCTTCCAATACCATGCTGTCCAGTGAGATGGCATCCAGTGAGACCTGAGAGGTGCTCCTTTTCATGTTCTTGTAAGGAACACAGAGTGAAGCTGGGGTGGGTGGGCAACGCTCCTTAGGTTTTACGCTGTTGGCAAATAAAATTAATAGAAAATTACTGCAGGTATAGAGAAGTTCATCTTAAAATACTCTCGATAGCTGTGGGGAGAGGGAGTGCACCCTGTAATCCCAGTAAAGGCTAAAGGAGCACTGAACTCCTAGCCTGCCAGGCCACAGAGATGCTGGCCATCAAAGAAGACAACTGTAGTAAAGCTGGCATATCACACAGATCCAAAGGTATACCAAAAGGTAGGAGGAGCTCAGAGGCCTCCTCAGATTCGGTAAATAGACTCTTTTAGTCATAACAAAGCCACATCTTGAGGTTTTCTGCTCCCAAACAAAAGAAACAAACAAGCCAAAGAAATAACAAGAACAAAAGTAAAACCATTTACATCCCAACAGTACCATTACCTTAAGGACGGCTGAGATTTAAGTGATCTGGCTGTGGGGACCTCCTTACTGTCTTCAAGGTTCTCAGGAACTGAAGGTACTTCAGGAAGGAAATCTTCAGCTCTGAAGATTGACTCTATAGGTCCACTGCCTTTACCAGCTAAAGCATTTGAAGGTGCGTTTTGATTACCACTGTTATTCAGTGAGAGTCTATTTGAGTCATCTCTGTAGCTCAAGACACTATCCGAGTCTGTGCAAGACACATCCTCTCTGTGACTTACTTCTCCTGAGCCACTCTTGTAAACAAGCCCACTACTTTCATCTTCACTTATTTTCCCTAAATGTTTATCTGATAAATAGTCCAGAAAGGAAGTGCCTTTTTGCAGATTTGTGTCACTGGCTGACTTGAAAAGCAAAGGATCCTTTAAAGGGACATGGCTAAGGTCAACACTCATCGATCTGTTGTCTGACATGTGATTAAGAGTAGCATTTCTAATTCGATGTATACTACTCCCACCTTGTTTCCTCTTTGAAGACAAAAACCCCCCATTTTCTGAGGGTAGGTAGTCAGGAAGCAGCGGGCTCACACTTTCAGAAGCAGGAGAGCGCAGAGTGCTCGAGTGGTCCACAGGATGCAGCAGCAGGGCGAGCTCTGCACTCCTAAGTAAAACCCCAATGCAAATGGAAGTCTGAGAAGCAGGGCTGCCAGTCACAGCTTCCACATCCTTCCGCAGGGTGTCCGAAAGCAGAACGAGCGACTCGTGTATGAAAAGCAGCAGCAGATACTGGTAGTGATTGATCTGCATGCTGACATGTTTATGAACACGCACCAGGACATGAACATCTGCATCTGAAGACGAAGAGGAAAACTGTAGAAAGGTTTCTGATGCCGGTCTCTGACCACCATTTGTCAACGGCTCAGACTCTGTACTATAATACTCCTTCAAGAGTTTCTTCCGCTTCATTCGGCCAGCCAAATCACTGGACTCACTTTGTGAGGTATTAAGAGACACTTGATCACAAGTCTGGAGTTCTTTCTGTAACTCTGCATATCTTGTTGGTTGGCAAATCCAGATGGACAGAGGAAAGGAGTCTACAAAGCTTATTGGTCGTCCCTTTCCACTTTTCATCCCTTCATAGTCTATCCAAAACTGGGAGAAATACACCGCCCACACATCAGTGGCAGCAGACATCTTCAGAGTGTTTTTATTCAATTTGGGAATAATATTCCCTTTATAAACTTCATGCATTTTGGTATCTTGTTCATGAGCATGTCTCTGGAAGATTGGATGGAGAAGATTAAAACTGTCACAGGATTTGGGGAATCTAGTGTAAGTTTTGCTAAAAAAGTCACAGTCTTTGAAGTCTTGAAACAAAGCCTCTAGGTCAGAGTGCCGGCAGTTTGGACAGTGCCTTGTGTTGGTGGCGGTCATTTCGGAACTCTGGATAGATACCGTGTGGGGCTGATCTTGATGGCAGCCTTCTTTCATTTCAGAAGGAATGACAAACTGGAAAAGAAAACAATCTAGTTCAATTTACAAATCCCTAAATCTGGATACAATTACAAGGACTTGTAAAAAAAAATTTTTTTTTTTTTTTGTTTTTTCGAGACAGGGTTTCTCTGTGTAGCTTTGGAGTCTATCCTGGCACTAGCTCTGGAGGCCAGGCTGGCCTTAAACTCACAGAGATCTGTCTGCCTCTGCCTCTCGAGTGCTGGGATTAAAGGCGTGCGCCACTACCGCCCAGCCAACTTGTAATTATTTTTATTGATAACTTTCCCTCAAAATTCTTCTTTCCTCTCCTGATATAAATCACCTCTTCTCCCTCTGTTGAGTCTCCTAATAAATTCAGTTAACAAATTAACCACTGAAGACACACGTCTTGTGAGACATCATGTGTACTGACAATGCTCTTGATCATGTATTTTTAATCATGAAATAATCAGAGAAATACAGGTATGATGGATGTAGCTCACTGATTAAATTGCATGCTATTATATACAAGGCCTTAGTTAGATTTGATGTCCAGTACCATAGTAAGTAAATGAATAAATAGATAATAAATGCATTTTTCAAAACTTTAAGTGTTTATGAGTTCACAGAAAAAAAATTTAAGTCTGAAAAACAATACTGATATTTTGTTAAGATTTTTAAATCCAAGTGTTTTAGGAAATAAATGACAGTGACTAAACAGACAGATGTCATCATACTCAGTTGTCTGGGCACACATCTGTCATCCCAGCACCCCGGAGAAACTAGTAGGGGATCTGCTAAGAGAACACAGTAAGATGATGGGTCAAACTTTACTGGAATAATTCTCAAGGATGAACTGAATCTAGTCTTTAAGTGTTCATAGCAAAGAGTTTAGAGTGGTTTCTAGGTACTGTTCATACCCAGAAAATATAATGATCTTTATTTAGATCTGTTTCAAACAGCCATAAAGCATGTCCCTTTATGCCAAATTGAAAAGATTTTTATTTATGCCAGGAAATGTGGAGATTATTTGTATAATTTCTTGTTTTGTTTTTTGTTTGTTTCTTGAGACAAGGTTTCCCTGTGTAATATCTCCGGCTGTCCTGGAACTCACTTCACAGACCAGGCTGGCCTTGAACTCACAGAGATCCACCTGCCTCTGCCTCCTGAGTGCTGGGATTAAAGGTGTGAACCACCATCGCCCAGTTTTGTTAATTTCTTAAAAGAGGCTACAGTACATAATCCACCAATAACAGACCTTGCAATAAATTTTCAGCTATGTCCAGGGTTTACTCTATTTATTAAACTGTTTTTCTTTTAATCTTTTCCCTTTAAAAATCAAAGCATGTACACAGCTCAGATTAGTAGTTACAATAAAATGCCACTTTTTGGTTAACTTTGGATATGAATTATGGAATAATATGAACAAATACAACTCATACAATTTAAAAACTTTGTTGCATATTTAACCTTTTTGAGAAGAAAACTTGTACAAACCCTGTAAAGGGGGGGGGAACTAAAAATTTTTAAAGACCTTTGTTGTAATATTATTCATTTATTTGTTTGTTTATTTTGATGAAGTGTCAAGAGTAGTGTGTGGAAGTCAGGACAACTGGCAGGAGTCACTTTTCTACCCATATTGTGGGACCCAGAGATTGAACTCAGGTAATAAGGGTTAGCTTATAAGCACCTTTACCTGCTGAGTCACCCACTAAACATTTACATTTTACTGCTATAGCTTACTTCCAAATGAATAGAAGCTAGAGAAAAATTAAAATCATAAATACACAAATGGGGAAAATGCAGTCTCTTAACATTTTCTATAACTGTAAATCAAAATTCAATCTTAAATTTCAGCATAAAAATTAAGATAATAATTAAATTTATTCACATCTAAACACAGTGTTATATCCGGGAATACACTGTCAATCTTACTTCTATAAAACTGGTTTTGCTCTCAGCTGGGTGTAATGGCACATGCCTTTAATCCCAGCACTTGGGAGGCAAAGGCAGGTGGACAGATCTATGTGAGCTACATAGTGAGATCCTCCCCCCCTCTCTCTCACACACACACACACACACAAACACACAAAGAATAAAACAGCTATATTCTAGCAGTCACTTGTTTATACAATACCTTTAGCATTAAGCCATCAACTCGAATATCAACATGCTCATCAGATTTTGAATTGTCATTCAACTTGTACACAGCCATGAACTGATTAAGACTCTGTTTTAAATCTAGTAGGAACTGGTTTAGCCACAGAATGCTTCTTTCATCTACAGTAAATTGTAGAGCATTCAGCTGGCTATACAGGTTGGGAGATGGAACTGTGGAGAAAAAAATGTTAAACACCATTAATAAACAGATAGTTATGTTTCCCAAGAAAAGATATTCTTAACAAGCTGCATTCTTTCTTAATAAATAGCACATATGAAGTTAGATATGTGACTAACAGCAAATACAGACCTAAGACATTTTCCACTGCCTCGCTAACTGAAAAATATAGTTTAACGTAAAATTAAATGTATAGACAGAAAGTACTATCAGAGTCTACCAGAAGCAAACTTGTAAAACCATCACTTTGAAAAACTGTGTCACCGTCACAACCTGTGTGACCTGTCTATAAAGCCTTTCCTCCCTGCATCTCAGTCTGCATCCTCAAATAGCCGGCTTCCTAGGAAAGTGATGCACTGGACAGAAAGCCCAAGAGGAAGAAGTATAAGAAGCTCACTTCCTCTTTAGGAAAGGCTCAGGAACAGTGCTTTTGGGCAAAGCAGTAACTGAAGTGTCTCAAATAATCTGTTAATACACACTCATTTTCCTCCCACTCAGCTAATGCTGATGATTAGAGGATATATCACTTCTGAAACCACGGGTATATTAATCACAAAAGCTACACATTTCAGAACAGCTTGATAAGGTTTTTATAAAACTAAGAATCCTTAGAGAGGACCCCAATTTTCCCAGTAACACGTGACATATCAGGTGAGGCTCCCCACAGTTTCTGGTAACTATGGTTCACAGATATGATAACTATAACTAATAAAAGTTCAACAACAGATTGAACGCTTCTTTCAATTTATTGATACTACCTCCTACAGAACCAACTTGTGCTCTTAGTTGAATACATACAGATTTTTGTTGTTTCAAAGAAAAAGACCCTTTACTCTAGAGATGAAGTGAATGTCTCTCTACAGTGGTGCACCTTACTCCCATAGATCTAAGACCAATGGCATGGTCTGAGGATGGACTGGAACCTCTGATACTGCCCTTAACCCACTCATGGTAGGAGCTAAATAAAGTCCCTGTAATTGGAAGAACTTGAGATGGTTCACAGGGTCCTTGAAGATGATGAAGACATGACATTGATTATTGGTCCAAAGATAAACTATAGGACAGAATATATACCCTGAAAGTAAAATGAGGACCTAGATATCCAGACACTCCTTCATCAGTCCAATCTATCACAAAATATAGTATGAATGGAATAAGCAAATTTACCAGGATGGTGGATGCCCAGAGCACATCACTGTCAGCAAAATGGCAAAATTTGTTTATCATTAAAGTTATATTCTGGGGGACTGAAGAGATGGCTCAGAGGTTACGTGTATTGGCTTCTCTTCCAGAGGTCCTGAGTTCAATTCCCAGCAACCACATGGTGGCTTACAACCATCATAATGAGATCTAGTGCCCTCTTCTGACATGCAGGCATACATGCCAGTAAAACATTGCATGCATAATAAAAAAAAAAATCAAAAACAGTCATGTTCTGGGCTAAGACATCTTAATAATGTCCAAAGAAAATACAAAGCTTCCACAGGCATACAATTCATTATAATGATCTAAACTTGTCTAAAATCAACAGCCTCTTATGCATATAGATGTCTTGATTAAGTAAAGAAATCCTAGCAAGTAAAAATGACCTACTAGACTTTTGCAAAGATGTAATAACTATGCATACACCCATTATGTTTTCAGGTGATAGGAGGGAAAACATATTATAATGCTTCCTTCTGTTGTTAAGGCATTGTGATTTAAACACTAACCTTGAAGTACATGAAACTGAATTCAGGTCCACAAAGTGAAAACAAGGCAAAGAACATTAAGTGGCAAGAAACTGTGTTTCTGAAAAGTACAATCTTAAGGAAGAGAGGTAGGAATGGTGAGCTCTCTCTCCATCCTGGAGAAACAGGAATGGTATGCTCTCTCCATCCTGGAGAGACAGGAATGGTGGGTGTGCTCTCTCCATGCTGGAGAGCTACAGTGAACTGTTCACATTGCAGCAGGTACAGTGACTATTGTCATAGACTATGCTAGGTTTTCAAGTGTTGTGGATGCTGATAACTAGAAACATTAAAAATAGGTTGAAGATTGTTTTGATGTCAATATTAACAATATAGAGATATTGAGAAATCAATAAATTTTTGTTAAGTGTTTGTGATTATTATACATAATAGACATGATAAATACTTTGTTTAGAGTCTTGTTTAATAAAACATGAATTTAAGTTTTAAGTGAAGTGACCAGTGCAGTAGCACATGCTTTAATCCTAACACTAGAAGCAGAAGCAAGAGTTCAAGGCCAGCCTGGCCTCTTACAGAAGGCTCCAGGACAGCCAGAAATATACAGAGAAACCCTATCTTTTAAAGTAAAGAAATAAATGAAGCAGACAAATAGGTATATGGGTATATGGGTGATTTTGAGATTATACTGAGTCTTAAAAATGTTTTATAGAATTTCAGATCAAATTAAGAAAAAGAAATCCCAACATGTAGAAAGCCAAAAGAATATTCTACCAATGATCTGCATTTGATTGGGGGCTTGCATTCATCTCTTCACTCAATTCACAAAAGCAAAAAAGATTCACTGAAGGGCTATACTTTATGCATTATGCTAAGGACACAGAACAGAAGAGACATAAAGCATGATCCAATTCCATTAAAATTTGTATACATGACATAAATATGAAATGAAAAACATTCAAGCCTCTCAGAGACGAGTTGTGATGCCAAGGTGTTTTGTCTTTAGTAATGAAAGAATGTATAGAATGCAGAGGAAAATGCTTCATACTCTGGAAGAAGGGAATTTTTAATTTAAGAGGTGATGGCAGCAGCCATAAAGAAGACTAGAGAGCAAGTGTAGTCCCCAAGCTAGGCACACAGAGAAGGAACAACACTGAGCAGCAGAGGGCTCTATGTGCCATTTCCAATAGGGTATCCAGATGACTGTGTAGTTCAGAGATACTTCTGTGCTTATTTGCTGTTTTGGCAGACATTCATTTGTCTGGGGTTGGTGTGATGCTGAGGACTGAAAACAGGTATCACAGATGATGGGTGAGCATTCTACATCTCGGCCCCAAAAAACATATCAAATTAGCTAGTGGAACCCTATACTAGGCTCATAATAGTAAGGTAGGGGGCCAGTATACAAAGCAAACATAAAAAAGAGGCATATGCATTAAACACAAGATCGGGAATACTACACTTTTTTCTATGAACCAAACAGTACATTCCAGCCCACGCCTCCCAAGTCCTCTAATTAAAGTCTTTAGATTCAGCGCCTCAGTGACTATTTGGAGATGGAGCTCCTGAAGAGCAATGAAGGCAAAGTGAGTCCATGTGAGTGGGCCCTTGTCCAGTGTGGCTGACCCCGTGGTACACACCTTTAACTCCAGCACTTAGGAGGCAGAGACAGGATGCCCACCTGGTCAATATAGCAACTTTCAGGCCAGCCAACCAGGGCTACATAGTGAGATACTGTCTCAAAACAAAATTTTTTTAAAGAAGTCATATAACCTGGAAACTAGTCCCAGCCCTAAGGAGAGCGAGGCATGTAGAACTGAGTTCAAGCCCAGCCTGATCTACACAGTGAAAGTACCAGGCCAGCAAGTGCTACATAATGAGAACCTGTCTAGAAAAGCCAAAGCAAAAAACAACCAAACAAAATAAATCAAAGTGGACAGTGCATAAAAATTAACACTTGGCTGGGTGGTGGTAGTGCACACCTTTAATCCCAGCACTTGGGAGGCAGAGACAGGCAGATCTCTGTGAGTCTGAGGCTAGCCTGGTCTACAAAGTGAGATCCAGCACAGCCAGGGCTGTTATACAGAGAAATTCTGTCTTGAAAAACAAAAATTTAAAAAAAAAAAAAAAAATGACACCTGAAGTTAGTCTCCGACCTCCACACACATACCACACACATGCAAAGATCACAATACAAGGAAGACTTTAATTTGAAGAATTATGGTGAAATGAAACAAAAGCACATAATTTTAATATTCAAATAAACAAGTGTATAATCATTTTAATTTTAGGAAGCCAAAAAAGTTTAGAAAGCTATTTAACTTTAGGAAGCTAAAAAGAAACTTCAATTTTCCATTTTTAATAAAATAGTTTTATAATTCTGACTTGCCAATGAAATTTTACTAAATGAAAAAAAGACAATTTTCTCCAATAACATTCATTCATACTTCATTAAAAAAAAAAATAGCTAGTAAGCACAAAAGAACTGGATAAAAGCATATAAAATCAGTGACAAATGCTACAAGATTCCTGCCACCAAAGAGGCCACAATAGGGACAAAAAGAACTTATGTACAACTATTAACAATGTGTACAAATTTAGTATAAAAAGTATATCCTAAGCACAGTGATAAGAGTAAATTTTCCTGCATGAATTAATAAAACCCAAACTATTCATCCAAAAATTCATTAATGAACAAACAATAATAAAGTAAACTCTCTTACTTGGAAAATCTTTGCCATCTGGATAGTAATATTCTGTGAACTCTATGTAGATAGCTGACATTTCTTGTGGAAGATACAGGGATTTTTTGTTGCAGGAAATCATACTTTTGGGGGAAGAGCGACATTGTTCTGCTGTAGATACCTGGGGAAAAAAGTTTGCTTCGATTACACAGAATAAAGCCCCTTCCAAAGAATTTTACAATGTACATACACATCACTTTCAATCTTAGGAGCACTTCCAGGATCTGTGGGTGAAGGCACTTGCTGTCAAGCCTGATGGCCTTGGTTCGATCCCTGGAAGCTACATGGTGAGGAGAACTGAGTCCTACAAGTTGTCCTCTCACGTCTGCGCATATGCTATGCTGTGTGCAGGGGTCAAGGTGTGTGTGACATGCTACATATATAAATAAATGCTCAAAAATAACATACAAAATGAAATATCCACCAATCATTCAGAAAACTCTAATCAATTCAGATCTTTATCAATTAAAAACTTTATTACACAGCAAACGCTGTTCTGGAAAAAAAAGAAAAGAAAAAGAAAAGAAAAGCTTCACCTTGTATACTATCTTCAGTAAACTTACTGTTTTGAGCCTTTAAAAGGACAGGAAAATAGCAATAACCATATATTATTAGTTAATATAGATAAATAATTGGCAGATTCAAGACATGGAAGAATCCAGGCCAGAATAGTTCCCCAGTATGTTCTTTATAACTCATCGTAGATTGTCTATTATTATGAAAGCATTTTAGAGTTTGCAATACAGAAAAGAAAAAAAGAAACTGCAGCTAGATGATGGTGCAGTCACCCAATGTGAATGTATTTAATATCAGTGAATTGTAATTTTAAAATAATTATAATAAGAGCTGGAGAAATGGCTCAGAGGTTAAGAGCATTGACTGCTTCCTCTTCCAGAGGTCCTAAGTTCAATTCCCAGCAACTACACAGTGTCTCACAACCATCTATAATGAGAGCTGGTGCCCTCTTCTGGTGTTCAGGCAAACATGCAGACAGAATATACATAACAATTAAATAAATCTTAAAAAAATATTACTATAATGAGCTGGATGGTAGTAGGGCACGCCTTTAATCCCAGCACTAGAGAGGCAGAGGCAGGCGGATCTCTGAGTTCAAGACCAGCCTGTTTACAAAGTTAGTTCCAGGACAGCCAGGACTGTTACACAGAGAAACCTTGTCTCAATACACAAAATAATAATAATAATAATAATAATAATAATAATAATAATAATAGAAAAGTGTGTCAATTTTACATAAACAACTGATATAAAACACAATATAATAGTTCAGTCAAATAATTTGATTTCTTAATTATGTCCAAGAGAACTATTATTTTTAAGGCCCTGGATACACTGTTTTCACTCTCTCTGCTAATGGTTCATTTGTAATTACATCAAGGAAATGTACTCATTGGGCTGAGGGTATGTACAAATCCCTGAGTTCAATCTCCAGCACTGTACAATTCAGGCATTGTGGCACATACCAGTAATCTCAGGACTCTGAAAACAGAGTCATGAGAAAAAGAAGTTCATAGTCAACTTTGGCAACAAGGCTGGGACACAGGATAGCCACTATAATAAAGAGTGCACTCATTCTCAGTCAATGACGTTTTATCCATTTATTATTGAGGCTAAGTAGGTGGGCTTGGAAACTCTTCTGTTTCATTTGTTCAACAAATGCAAATGTTTCTTTTTCATGTATTACTACTGTTATATTATTGTTGTTGTTATTGGTGTGTGTGTGTGAGTGCACACATGCCATGGTACACATGTACACATTCTAAGAGGACTTTAGAAGTCAGTTCTCTCATCCTATCAGATGGGTCCCAGGAACCAAACCCAGGTCATCAGGCTTGGAGGGAAACACCTTCACCTGCTAAGCCATCCTGCCAGATCCACATGTGTCTATATCAAATATGAAGTGTTAAGAGAATGTATTTTCTTTTGACAATATTTCTTCTTGAAATAATCAAACTTTCTGGTTACTTGTAACATAGATTTGAGACAATTTACACTGTATAATTTAAAAGCTCTCCTGCACATATAGACACAAACACTTCTTTATTATGTCAACTTAAAAACAAAAGCATATTTTAACGATAAAAGTTACAAAACTTGAGAAGAAATATCACTATTTTCTGTCACTTTTATTTTTGTGGTTCTTATAATGTTTCTGGATACAGAGTCTCCTCACTACACTAAAAATGAACAATTTGAGATTATGAGTAATAATTCTCCCTCATTTATCTATGGATTTACTTAAATGTTAAGATTTAAAGTTTACTTTAATGCTGGGTGTGGTGGTGCATGACTATAACCCCAGCATTCAGGAGGTAGAGGCAGGAATAAAAACAGTTCAAGGCCAGCCTCAGCTACATAGGGAACTCAAGGCTAGCCTATGCTACATGAGAGCCTGTTGCAAAGGTTTTTAAGAAATCGATAACAAGTAAATAAGCTGCATTATAAATAGTTTGTAAAGAAAGGTATTGCGCAATGAGAAAATAATCAGGGCTTTAAGAATACTTAAATGAAAACTTTTCAGATAAAGCAATAGATTTAACCACAATAAATGAGAACTTACAAATAATTATATGAACCTAAATGTTTTTACTTTTAAAAATAAGTCAAATATATTTGGTACTCTTGAAGATTATGATACTAGGCTATATGATTACAGCTTGAGTAAAACAGTACATATGGAGCAGGAAATAAAAGTAAATTCACAAAAAAATTAAAAAAATAAACTCACAACACAGTTTATAAAGGTTGAGTACAGCAAAAAGGCATTTCAGGTTCTTCCACATAGACCACTGCGCTGTAAGAAATTTGGTCTCCATGAAGAGCTCTGGGCTTTGTTCATGCTCCCCAGAGATAACCACAAGCTATAATTTCCTACTCACAATGTCAACTGATGGATGTATGGAAACCAGAATACTGTAGGTTGGGCTGGTCACACTCCATAGTCCTATTAGTGGTTAGAGGTCAGGAAAGACGTTGGGTCATCTGCCTTCAGTCTACTCCAAGATGAATTCAACCACAAAAGCAATATGTGTCCACAGTACACATCTGCACTGTGGGACTAGGGAGAAACCCAGGGTCCTCAGAACGCTAAGGAAACTCTCTACCACTAAGCTACATCAACAGCCTGAATTTTACATCCAAAAGCCTTCCAGACTGTGCCTGGGCAGTACTTCTATGGCAGGTTCCACTTTGTATCCTTTTTCCTTACAAAGTGAATGTAACAGACTCCAGTGAGTTCTGTGAGTATTGTGAGTGCAGGACTGAACCCAGGTGTAACTAGAGAGCCCCAGAACTTGAAACAACCTGCAGTACTACTCCCTTGACTTCAGTTTGTCTGATTCAAGATAATTACATCAATAAAAATCAGTAAATTGATATTTTCTATCCCATATAATTTGCATCTTATAAAATTAGTCTAGAGCTTAAAAGATAAATGGTAGGATTAAACACCTGGGTAGCTAGAGATGAGAAGACCTAATACATACCTGGTATATATTGAAATCAGCAAGTCTAACAACAACAGAGCTGGACATCAGCTTTGCTTTGGATGGCTGAAGTAAGACTGAAGTTGCTTTAGGGGTCCCTTTCTCTGTGAAATACAAAAACACTCCTTTCAATTCACTATGAAATTACTTTTCATAGCACTCTTCTGCTGTAGAGAAAGCTACAACAGGTGAATGCTAAATTTCTCAAACAAGATAATACATATGGATGTAAGTATGCTTTTGTAATGATAATTTTTTAAAACAAGAATCATATTTTAATTATATTTTGTCACTCTCTTCTCATGATGTTAAAATTGAAAAATTAACAAGGTACTTGGGAATCTAAATATTCTAAGTGTATATTACCATTACTGGTTATACTAATGTGCAAAGTGTTGAGGACCAGGCAACTGACTCAGCAGTTAAGAGCTCATAGTCTCTTGCAGAGGAAATAAGTTTGGTTCCCAAGACCCATGTTATGCAGCTCACAACTACCTGTAACTTCAACTCCAGGGAATCCCGTGCCCTTTTCTGACTCCACAGGTATTGCACTCATGTGCATAAACCCATACACAAACATATACACATATACATTATTAAAAATAAAACCTCTTTGAAGTGTTTTATTCTATACAACTGTTAGTCTACAACTTTTGAATTTTAAATAATACTTAGAAATGCTTATAAAAATATATTCTCATGCTCCCCTTGTTCTCTTCCCCCATTTGAATATTAGGGGAATATCATTTGGTGAAATACCTGTTTGTGTGTGCTGGGGAGAGGCATGTGTTGGGGATTTAGGAGGTGAGCCTACATGTTGATTCTTCATAGCCTGTTTAAGCATTTCAACGTTGTATTCAAATTCATGTAACAACTCGTTAGCCCATCCATTCTTTGTTTTGGTTGCATCACTAAAATACATCCAATGATTACAACTATCTCCTGGAAAAATGAATAAGAGGAACTTCATTGCATGCATGACTTTTTTTTTATTCTGTTACAGCAAGGCTTTTTATAAAACTTAAGTCATTTTCTCAAGAGAGTCATTTTTGTTCTATTTTGAAAGAGGGTCTTAATTGCAGAAGGGCTTACCATACCAGGCTTAAATCTTTAATATAAAAAAAAAATCAATTTGCTTATGTAACAAAATAAGAGTGAGACAGAGGAAAGAGTCTCAAAAGCAACCTAGATGACTTCCTATCTAGAACCTATCCTTGGTGAACAACGCTCAATTCAAAGCTAAAGATTTGGGCAATTTTTAGTAGATGCTTAATTACCTGGCAAACAGCCACTGTAAAAAATCTTAGAAGCCAGGCGTTGGTGGTGCACGCCTTTAATCCCAGCACTGGGGAGGCAGAGACAGGTGGATCTCTGTGAGTTCGAGGCCAGCCTGGTCTACAGAGCGAGTGCCAGGAAAGGCTCCAAAACTACAGAGAAAAACCCTGTCTGGAAAAAAAAAAAAAAAAAAAAAAAGAATCTCAGAAAAATACCAAGGGAAAAAAACCTTTCATCAAGTCTTGTAAAGTGACCAACCATAATCTAATACATAAAGCTATCAAGATGATGGTTATCAAATATTTAAGGAAACAACAAAACTGCACAACACAGGTTCCAATCATAAACAGATACACGTTTTGAGAGGACAAAACAAAATCTAAATTAGGTTTCTTTGTAATGACTTAGAGAAGTTGCAGGTACATACAACAGAAAATAAAATCTACTCTATGACTGTCTTCCCTTCTGAAATAATAATCTCCACAGTTAGAAAGCTTTTCTATTCCTTTGAAACTAAAGCTGCATTGCTGGGCATCCTCCTGCATCCCCCTGGTGTTGAGCATCCTCCTGCATCCTCCTGGAGCTAGGCATCTTCCTACATCCCCCTGGGGCTGGGAAACCTCCTGCATTCCCCCTGGTGCTAGGTAGACATCCTCTTGCATCCCCCTGGTGCTGGGCTCATAGACCTGTGACAGCACAGCAGCCAGCTGAAAGTTTCTGTAAATCTTCCCAACTATGACAGGACCTGAGACACAGCCCTCCAAAAGACACTGGGACAAACAGCAGTTTCTAAATCTGCCTGTGCCTACAGAAAAGTAATAGGCACTGACAGAGGAGCCAGAACATAACAGTCTTACTACTTTTTAAAACTCCTGGAAATTTTATTACATTTTGTTTTTTGTTTTTCTCTTATTAGTGTAAATTACAAAATGAAAACAAATAAAGAAATGTGGAAAAAATTTCCAATATCATCTAAAATTCAAATTATTGAATAATGACTTGATTTGTCACAAATAAGAAAATAATACATGTTGCTATATTCTAAATTTTTATAAGTTTTAAAACATGTATTTAGTATTTATTTAGATAATTTTAATTCTCTCCTCTTCTCCATCCCCTTCCCTTTTTCTCCCTACTCCCTCTCTCTGTTATGGCTGTGGATAGAACCTACAGCAGCAAACATGCTATTCAAGTTCTCAACCATTAAGTGATACCTTAGCCCAAACTGATCAATTAGAAACTTTAACAGATACAGTTTCTAATCTGCATGAATCTTAATATATTTCTAAGACTATTCTATATTCTTGGTAAAATGCTGCCAGAGGAAAAATAATAACAATATCTTGGTCTCTCCTTAGTAAGTTAAAACAAATGAACAATTAAATTAAAAAATAACTGGCTATGTCATTTTAAAAGCAAGATTTCCATATTTTAAATACATTATTATACACACCTGCTTTATGATAAGGATAATAATCTATGGTCAGCTGTGTGAAAGAGAGCTGCATAGCACCTCCACTAATACGTCTATTTGACTCTGGGAAGAGAAAAAGAATTAAGGGAGGGAAGAAGAGGGAAACACTTAAGCAAATATTTAAAATACTGAATTTACCATTAAAAGCTTTACAAAACTCAGATTCCAAGTAGCAATAGCAAGACACCCAAGATAATTGGTTAACTCTGGTTTATATCAACTAATACAACTTTTAGAATAGCTCCACAGTCCTCATCTGAAGCTTTGAAGTCCACAAGACAGCTCAGCAGGTTAAAACATGTATCAGCAAGCCCATCCCATGACCTGAGTTCAATTCCCAGCTCTCATAGTAGAAAGCCTCCCAAATGCTGTTCTTTGACCTCCAGGTGTTTGGAGCTATTTGTTTTGATACTCAGAATAATGCCAATCTCTGACCTCCACGTGTTTGGAGCTATTTGTTTCGATACTCAGAATTTCTGCTTTTTTGTTTTTGTTATTTGAAAGTGATATGGTATGTACAAACATTATGAGTAGTTTCTGAGGTAGTACTCAGTAACAAAAATAGTATTCTGCAACAAAACCTACGAAATGGGTGACATAAACACAGAATAAAAAAGTGTCTTGGTTAGTGTTCACCATCTGATGAGGTTTTTGCAAACTGATGAATATTTCAGAGCCTTTAGGATTTCACAACAGAGATGTCACTACAGAACTATAGAGTGTGGGAGACATCATCCAGTGTGCTTATGACAGAGGTCACTGCAGAACTACAGTGTGGGAGACATCATCCAGTGTACTTATGAGAGAGAAGTCACTGCAGAACTATACTGAGTGGGAGACATCATCCAGTGTATTTATGAGAGAGAAGTCACTGCAGAACTGCAGTGTGGGAGACATCATCCTGTGTGCTTATAAGGGAGTAATAGCAAGAATGCCAGAGCTTAGAAAATTCTAAACAAAAACGCTTAGTTTTATCATCTCATTTTGTTACTATGCTTTAACATTTTTTTGGTTTTTCCTTTTCAATCACTAAAGCAGAAAATGACAACTATAAACCAAAAGACACAAAGTGGGCAAAGAAAATGACAACAAATTCCTTTACAAACCCCAAATCTTCTGCTCTACTCTTCAACCCTGTCCACTTCTAGGCAGTACTGGGGACTGACTGAACCTAGGGCCTCCCACATGCCATGTAAGTGTGCTTGCTATCACAGAGATATATACTCCCTCAAACTTAAAAGAAAGTTCAGAGAGGGTATAATTAACTTGCCCTATGCTGGCTCTGAATTCACTTTGTGGCCCACAAAGGCCTTGAATTTGTGACCCTCCTGCCTTAAGGTCCCAGTGGCTGTGATTATTAATCTGCTAGCCTTTTACCTGTTAGTCGACTCCTCCTGATTTCTCTGATGACTGTAGAAAAATTTCTTCTCCTAAGTACCTAGCATACTTTCTCAGCTTTAAAAACAATAAAATCCAAAGGATACTCTAAAGCAGGCCTGAAAACCACAGGTCAAATATCTCAGTTTTTAAGGGATCTTCGCTTCATTCTTACACTCACCAAAATGATATAAACACAGTCCCTGAGGTAAGCCTGCCTGCTGAACTCTCCCATCACTGTGGGCCATTGACACTATGAGAGAAGCAGAAACACTGGGCACTGAAAGTGTGGAACCCAGATTTTCAAAATGACCAAGAGCAGCTTCCTGCCTGCCCTATTACCCCAGTCTACTCAATAGGGATGAACACAGGGACAAAGCTTAAAACAGGAGTCAGGTTCCGTATGAAAAGCCGGGGAGACACAGCAGGAGATACAACATTACAGAGCTGCACAGTTGTCTTTATGGGCACAAAGAACATGGGTTCAGGGATGGAGAGATGGCTCACAGGGTAAGAGCACTCACTGTTCTTCCAGAGGACCTGTGTTCAATTCCCAGCACCCACACGGCAGCTCACAACCATGTGTAACTATAGCTCCAAGGGATTCACATTCTCTTCTGGCCTCCAGAGGGACTGGGCACAGACACACTTGCAGGCAAAATACTAATACAACACAGGTTTGTAGACAGGTGAATTAATTAAAATGCTCACTACAAGTAAATACTTAATGAATAGACTGTAGGATAAAATTAATAGATAATTTCAAAAGACAATTCTAAGTTATTTTATTCAAAGATGTCATTTATCCAGTCTTTGTTATTGTTGCTGTTTTCAGACAGGCTCTCATTATGTAGTACTAGGAGACTGGCCTCAAATTCACAGAGATCTGTTTGCCTCTGCCTCTCAAGAACTGGGAATAAAGGTGTGTACCACCACATTTGGCCAATTTTCAAACCTAATTTTACTGTTAGCACTGATATACAACAGTTAATTAAACAAGTATTAAGTACTAAAGCCATTTATTAAGTATAAAATAAATGTTTCATTTATACACCAATCTGAATGATATTTTAATAGATACTACATATAATAAACAATAGTTTTGTAGTCAATTTATACAAAAGCCAAAATAGTTTGATGTAAGATTACCTTTTTCTTTTGTGTGAATATCATCACAGATGTGTAGATCTAGATGAGAAATGACTAGGTGATGGGAGGTCTCCTTAACATCATAGTCATTGAAGCGTTTTACAATTGCATCATTTAGATCGGGAGCGTTGGCAGCCTGTGGGGTCTTCACATGCTGGGCAGATGAGGCTACAGTAGAGCTCTAAAGATTCCAAACCACATTATCACGGCCTGGTCACAGCCTCAGAATGTCACACACAAGCAAATCTGAATATTTCCAGCAACAAACTCATGAAAAATGAGCATAATCCAGTGTATTTTGTATCAGTAGCTCAGCTGCCTTAAAATACCTTCTGAATTATATAAAAATAAAATCTAGATTAAACACCTGGAGAACTATACACAATCTGACTGTAAGCCAAATAAATTTCAGTAAATATTTGTACACATTTACTCTGTTTTCCCCACCCTCGCCTCTTCAATCAAAGCTTCTTCCTCCTCTCTATTTCTCCTTATTGCTAAGAGAACTACGAGTTATCATTAAGGCCTCAGCTTCCTTAGCAGTAACTTCTGGAAGATGTACATAGGTATTGCTTTCCAATCTGGATTGATGTGTCTTTCAAGTCATTTTCAAAAACTCATATACACACGTCCTCTAGACTGGCCCCGTTCTCTAGCCTCCTCTCTAGCTCATCTTCTGGAATAAATGTGACTGAACTTTCCTACTAGAACCCAGATGCCAATATATATGAAGCCCGTCTTGTCCACCCACTCCACTTGTGCAGGAAACTGCCCTGCTGCAGCCCTGTAGGCTGTTCCTACATTTAAAATTAGGTGACACACACCTCCCAGCACCCAGGAGGCAGAGGCAGGTGAAGCTATGTGAGTTCAAGGCCAGCCTAATCTATAAAGTATGTCCCAAGCCAGCCAAGGCTACATAGTAAGATCTTGTCTCATAAATAAATAAATGAATGAATAAATAAATAAATAAAATAGTAAATATTAATAAATTAGACCACACACACACACCAAAGAACTCAGAAAGGGCCACATGGATAAGCATTACAAACGTGTCAGAATGGGACAAGATTTGTCATCAGTTCTGTAGATGCTTACTTGTTTTCCTGGCTATTAGCTCTGTAAAACTTTGTTAGCACCAAGAGGTAGAGTGGATGAGAAGAATTTATTTTAAAAATGGAATTCAGTGCTTGACACTCCAAGTTACATGTTACTATTTACAATGTGCTTCACAGTATGCTATTACTTCCAATAAGCCAATCCTATTACAGTTCATCCTAAGGTGCATTAGCACCCCTCCAGACTCATTCCAAACAAAATAATGGAGGTCACTTGTCACTTAGTCATGCGAATCACTGTTTCTGGCAGCAAGTAGTTTAAATTTCCTGTCTTGTTCCCAGAAGTATTTGTTCCTCCTGGACAAACCCATCACAGCCTGGAGAACTGTAAGAGGCTGCCTTCCATCTCTTAAGTAAGGTAAGTGCAATTCTGGCATGGGAGAACATGTGTAACATCCAAAGCAAGCATATTATCAGGCAGTCAGAAGAAATAAAAAGCACATTAAGGTAGAAGGTATGGAATTCAATTTCCTTAAAATACAAAGCTCAGGAACCGAGTGTAGCGTGCGTGTGTGCGTGCGTGCGTGCTGTGTGAACACAGGTCTCCGTGTGACAGTGTGTGTGCAGGAGAGAGGACAACCTCACCTTCCTCCTAATTTGTGCAAGATCTCCCTTTCATGGCTAAGCTAGCTGGCCCACAAGCTTCCGGATTCTTCTGTTTCCACTTCCATCTTGCCATAGGCACACTCCTGCCTGCACTTCCCAGCTTGCCATAGGAGCACTGGGACTAGAGATGCTTACATTACCTGTGGCCTTTTGTGGGTGCTGGGTATCCAAACTTGGATCCTAATGATGGTCAGCAAGCACTTATCTCACTGAGCCATCTCCATAACTTGGTTCTTCATTTTAAGACATAATCCCATTACATTATAAAACCTCTCCAAATTCTGCAAAAGCTCAGTTTGAAACTTCTGTGCTCCTATCATTCCTCCACCTCCTTCTCTTTTAGTTCTTCCCTTTGATATTTATGTAGAACTGAAGGGCTTATCTCTTACTCTTTGTAACATTCTGAGGTTCTTGAAGGCAGGACCACATAGTTGTTTTTTCCATTAAAACAGGTACCTATGTACTCTTGTAAACAAGTAGGCAGTAAACAATGTCAATATGAACAGCACTGAAAGCCGACAATGTATGCCACTTCCATGTACCAAGCTCCATCACCAATAGGCTGAGATTGCTGAGAGATATAACTGCATTAAAAAACTTCGTAGAAGTATGATTTTGTAAGATCTCATAAAATTTTACCACAGGAAGTTATACAATTTATTTCTAATTTTAATAAAATAATCCAATATACTACCCACCAGAATTTTCCATGTCCCTTCTACTAAGATGTTTATATACTAGCAATCAGAATTGAATACTGGTAAAGACTGAAAGAAAACGATGCTTTTTTATTCAGATAAATTGATGCTTCTGATTGCCTATCCCCAATCCACCACCGGCCATCAGAAAATTCTAACAGAAGTTTTGTTTTCAACTTTAGTGTGTCCAAACAGTTGTAGCTATCTATGCTGCCAGCTTCCAGTGCCCTCTCTTATAAAACCCAGGTTTTATTTCTATTCCCCTTTACCTCAAAAAATTAAAAATGGATTTTTTTTTTCCTCCTGAACAGGATTACTGGGCTAGGAGATAACTCCGTGCATGAGGGCACTTACCATATAAGCACAAAGACTTGAGTTCAAGTCTCCAGCACTCATGTGAAAAAGTGGGGCACTGCCAACTATAAGCACTGTGAGAGGAAGAGCTAGGATTACTGGGGCTAACTGCCATTCTAGCAGCAAGCTCAGTGAGAGACTATCACAAGGAAATAAGATGCAGGGAGATGAAGTGGGAGACACAATACACTCCTGTCTTCATGCTTGCATAGGCATGCACACACAAGCATTATACCATCAAATACTTCTACACTGGCAATCATTCTATGCCCTGTACAAAGAGCTCAAAACAAGCACTAGACACATAGTAATGTCATATTTAACATTATACTACAACCGATTTACATACAGAAAATACTTTGTTTCAGTGTTACAATATCATATAAAGGAAATACCAACTCACCAGTCTGTTTAAACTAAGCTACATATTGTCTTTTTTTCTGGGAATTTGTAGCATACCTGTGTAGGTTCAGGAGCCATACTCTTCCTTTGTTCTGTTGATTTTTCTATTGCTTCACTAAGAGACTTTGCATATTGCACCATAGCTTTCAATTGGGAATCCGTTAAAACCCATAACAAATCATCCAGTATTAGAACTAACTTTGTTGCAATGACATTGCAGTCTTTTAACTGTAATAAAAATGATTTAGAAAATTAATCCAAGAATAAAACATAACACACTTACATTTACTAAAAGCATAAAGTTTTTCTTTTCTTTTTTTTGACACAGGGTTTCTCTGTGTAGCTTTGGAGCCTATCATGGCACTCGCTCTGGAGACCAGGCTGGCCTCGAACTCACAGAGATCCGCCTGCCTCTGCCTCCCGAGTGCTGGGATTAAAGGCGTGTGCCACCAACGCCCGACTAAGCATAAAGTTTTTTAATAGGATTAAATGTGGATATGAATAATTACTTCATTCAATTAAGTATTTAGGCCTTCAAGATGACTCAGGAGGCAAAGTCACTTGCAACCAAGTCTAATGACCTGAGTTCAAACCTCAGGATCCTTATAGTAGAAGGAGAGAACCAACAACTGTAAATCATCCTCTGACCTCCACAAGTAACATGACATGTGTCTCCCTTCTCACGAGATAAATAATAATGAAAATGTAACAAATATTTATTGAGTTCCTATAAGATAGAAAGAATATTTCCCAAAGCTAGAGACAATAGTGCTAAAAAAGACTAGCAATTTTCTGAAGTTACATAACATGTGCTTAATTTTTATGTGTAGTTGACAGATCATAACCACTTCTAATAACTGAACTCATCCTGAAAGGTTCAGGCAGCTCAAACCTAGGCCTGTGTTGCGTGGCCACATGGTTACATCACTCGTTACAGGGCGTAGGGACTCTGCATTCGCGTGCTCCCCCTTTTAAGCCTGTGCCCACATCTCTCTGCACGCTCTCTCTGTTTCGGGTGGTCCCCCCCTCTTTCCTCTCTCTTCTCTGCCCTGTTCATGTCTCTTCTCCCACCTGTAATACATTTTATGTTTAATATGCCCTGACAGTTCATGTTCCATCTCCATCTCGTGACTTCTAATTTAAGCAAAATAACAACACATCCTCCTTGGAAAAGTGGAATTACAATCATCAAATACCAAAAGGCTAATTCACCCACATTTCACATTTCAGGCAGTCTCTGTTACGATCGGAGACAACTCCCTGCAGTGGACTTGCCTCGGTTATTGATGTTAATAAGCACTGACACAAAATACACAGCATGCTTCAGAATCTTTAATTAGGCCTGTTTTTAAAAGTATCTCCTCCTCGATGATATGGTAGACTTTGGGGAGCCCCTTTTGAGCGCCTTACCCTGCCTGGGGAGTGGAGGGGGGATGGCTAGGGGCAGGTGGGATGTTAGGGGAGAGGGGAAGGAGAGAGAGAAGGGATTGACTTCTGAAGCAAGCTTGTTTCTAATTTGAATAAAATAAAAATTAAAAAAAAAAAAGTATCTCCTCCTCATTCAATTTCATCACCATATCCAGTGGACTCTCAGGCTCCAATACTCTTATTGCTAGTTTCTTCATTTATCTAAGTTATCAGCAACATTTTTTATGTCTGTTTAAGATAGGATCTCTATGGAACTAGAACTGGAACTCTGCCTTCCAAGTGCTGGGCTAAAGGTGCGTGCCACCACGCCTGACCCTCCAGCAAAATTTTAAAAACTTACTGAAGATTAAAGGCTTGGCTACCAATTATAAAAACCATTGTTGAGCAAACCTCAGTAAGAGAAATTTCTTCTTCCTCCTTCTCAACTTTTTCATTTACCCCCCCCCCCCCGGTTGCATTTGAGGACTGAACTGAAAGTCTTATTCATGCTAAGTAAGCATTCTACCACAAGTTACACTCCGTCTGTGAAAGGAAACTGGAAGACAGTAAATATTCAACAAATATCTGAATCTTAAAAAAAAAAAAAAAAAAAAAAAAATCGGGCTATGGAGAGATGGCTCAGCAGTTAAGAGAAATGACTGCTCTTCCAGAGGACCCATGTTCAATTCCCAGTGCCCACATGGCAGCTCACAGCTGTCTGTAACTCCAAGATCATAGACATCTATGCAAGCAAAACACCAAGGCATATAAAATAAAAATAAATTATTAAAAAAATAAATAAAAACCAAACCTATGAGCACTTAAATACTCATCTATCGCCGGGCATTGGTGGTGCACGCCTTTAATCCCAGCACTCGGGAGGCAGAGGCAGGCGGATCTCTGTGAGTTTGAGACCAGCCTAGTCTACAAGAGCTAATTCCAGGACAGGCTCCAAAGCCACAGAGAAACCCTGTCTCAGAAAAAAAACAACTCATCTATCAGATGAGGAGTGCTATAACAACTATGCTAGCTTTCCATAAACTTGACGGGTGGCACCAGTCCCCCTCCATCTGCCAACACTGTCCAGATACACAACTCCTAGTGTCAGTGTTCCACCTGACCATCTCCTGCCTATTTAACACCACACAAAAAGGCAATCGGACTTACTCTTCTTTTAAGGGTGACTCTAATTTTTGACTGGTTAGTTATTAATCGAACAGGAGCACACATAATTTCAAGATGTGAACTTTGGGTAGCATCTGCTTCAATTCGAATCATCTGCCAATTTATTTCTTTAAATGTCAGAACCTAAGGAGAAAACAGAGATTAGGAGCACAAGTTCATGCAAAATGAGAAAGTGCACATTTATGAAAACAAATAAAAAATGGACCTTCCCAACTAATTTTTATGACATTCTAAAAATATTCATCATGATACTTTTATACTTCATCAGATTCAACAACATATAATTCAGAATTATACTCATAAGACAACTGGTACTTTCATTTAGGAAACAACATAAACAACAAATAGCACTAGAATCATGACTATAACAGTATCTGAATAAAATTCAAAAGTGGCTAATGGTGCTTACTGTGAAATGCTGGCCTGAACTTGACCCCTGGAACCCACATTAATATAGGAGAGATGTGACTCCACAAAGTTATGTGTACACACACACACACACACACACACACACACACACACACACACACAAAGACATACAGGCATAGACACACACATGCACACACAAATAGTCACACATGTATACACATGCACACACATATATACACACATATGTACACATGCTTGCAAAGACATACAAATGAGGCATAGACACACACGGACAAAAAAAATTTTAATTAAAAAGTAAGATTCAGAAAAAAAAAAAAAAAAAGAAAGAATAAAAAAGTAAGATTCAGACCGGGCAATGGTGGTGCAGCCTTTAATCCCAGCACTTGGGAGGCAGAGGCAAGCAGATCTCTGTGAGTTCGAGACCAGCCTGGCCTAAAAGAGCTAGTTCCAGGATAGGCTCCAAAGCCACAGAGAAACCCTGTCTCGAAAAACCAAAAAAAATAAATAAATAAAAAAAGTAAGATTCATTACTTCCATAAGGTGAAAGATGTATATAGTAAGACATTAAAATACCAATATTTTATAATTAAATTATCTATATTAATAGAAAAGCATACTTGTAAATCCAGAAGAGAAAATCCAGTACAATGTGATTCTGGACAACCATAAATGTAATTATTTTATTTTAGAGTGTGTGTGTGTGTGTACACACCTAAGTGTAAGCATGTATACCATATGTGCATGTACCTACAGAAGCCAGAAAAAAAGAGTCAGATTCCCCCTGGAACTAGTTACAGGTGGCTGTGAGTCTCCCAATACAGGTCCTAGGAACCAAACTCAGGTCTTCTGCAATACCATCAACAATTAGCTGCTAAGTCATCCAGTTGTATTTTAAATAGATTTTGTGTACATGTGTGTTTATGTATGCATGTGTGTTTATGTGTACATATGTGTTCTCTCCTTCCACCCTGTGGTTCCAGGAATGCAATCTAGGTCATAAGGCTCAGCAGCGAATACCCTTACACACTGAACCGACCACTGATGTGCTTATTTTCAATGTCTCTGTTTATTTATTCATTAAGAAGAATGACTGTTACCTCTCCTCTCTGTGGATCTTGAACACGAGTAAACTTCAAGTCTGCATGTTCCCAGTGTGCGTTGACACTATAGATTCGGAGCTGAGAAAGTTCAAAGGAAGCATTGAAAGCTTTTGCTCCAATTCTGATGACAATGGAATTGACAGAAACAGTAATTCCCTCAACAACTTTTTCAGCAAAGCCATATTCACTGGGAAAACAATACAAAGCAAAAACAAAATAAAGTCATTAAAAACGATGCTAATAGTCTCACAGAGGTCCACATATACAATTCCCTCATATCTAACTCACATTTCCAAAGTAAAGAATGCAAAAGAAATCATTCTTACTATACATTTTCTTACTTTTCTTTCCCTCTTTTTTTCTTTTCTTTTTTTTTTTTTTCTTTTTGGTTTTTTGAGACAGAGTTTCTCTGTGACTTTGGAGGGTGTCCTGGAACTAGCTCTTGTAGACCAGGCTGGTCTCGAACTCACAGAGATCCGTCTGCCTCTGCCTCCCAGAGTGCTGGGATTAAAGGCGTGTGCCACCAACGCCCGGCTTCTTTCCCGCTTTCAATAACTGTAAAAGTATTTCTAATCTTTCTCCAATTCTTTTGGACTCTAACCAATCTAAACAGTAACTAAAAACATAAAATTTAATCCATACTATAAAATCTCAACAGTTTCTATACAGAGGAGAAATTATAAAGTTACATGACAGCCTGCCACTGTCTCTTGTGATCCAAATCTAAGCTCTACACCCAATGAACACAGACAGCTCTCCATCATCTCAGCACAGGACAGATGACATCATACAGACACACGGGAAGCAACACATAAGCCTGAACTGGTTCACTCTTCCAGTGTACATCCCTGGTGCCCTCATCTGTTGAGCCAGCTCACCAGCTCCTAAACAAGTCATATTTTTAAGAAATATTTTTATTTTATGCTTATGAGTATTTTGCCTACATGTATGCAAGTACAGAGACCAGAAGAGGACGTTGGAGCAGGAATTTCAGAAGGTTATGCACAGCCATTTCAGTGCTGGCAATCAAAGCTGGATCCTCTGCAAGAGCAGCAAGTCAAGTACTCCTGACTCCTGGGCCGTCTCTCCATCCACATAAGCAAGTTATTCTTAAACAATTATTTCAACTTTTCAATGAAAAGTTATGAAATAGTCCACATGCTACTATGTTTTTTCTTTCTTTCTTTCTTTTTTTCTTCCTTCCTTCCTTCCTTTTATCATTCTTTCTTTTCTAGTTTTTTGAGACAGGGTTTCTCTGTGTAGCCATGGCTGTTCTGGAACTCACTCTATACACCAGGCTGGCCTAGAAGAACACATAGAGATCCATCTGCCTCTGCCTTCTGAGTGCTGGGATTTAAGGGTGCACCACCATGCCTGGATATGAATTTTATAGTATACCCAAAGGTCTATAATTTACAAAGATAAAGTTTAGTTTTGGGGGGTTTGTTTTTTTGTTGTTGTTGTTTGTTTTTTGGGGTTTTTTTTTCTTGTTTTTTTTCTTTTTTTTTTTTTTTTTTTTTTTGGTTTTTCAAGATGAGGTTTTTCTGTGTAGTCCTGGCTACCCTCACTCTGTAGACCAGGCTGGCCTCAAACGCATAGAGATCCACCTGCCTCTGCCTACCACATCATTTAACTTTTAGAAATAACAAAAGCTCATTGATGCATAGGAAATGAGGAACAGAGAAATATTAATACTCCAAGACCCCTAAAACGGTTGTCTGAATAACCAAAGAGCAAGTATAACAATACATGGTAGTAAAAGTTATGAGAGGCCAGGTACTGATGGCACACACCTTTAATACCAGCACTTGAGAGACAGGCAGATCTCTGAGCTCAAGGCGAGCCTGGTCTACAGAGCTAGTTCCATGACAGCTAGAGCTATTACACAAAGAAACCCTGTCTCGGAAAACCAAGAAAAAAAAAGTTATGAGAATATGGACATTCTTAAGATAAATTTTGTTTTTGAAACAGGATCTCAAATAGGTAGCCATGGATGACCTTGAACTCCTTATCCTTCTGCCTCTGCTTCCTGAGGGCTAGGATTCTAGTCATAGGCAACCACATTTGCTTATGTATTGCTGTATAAATCCAGAGCTTGGCGCATGCTAAGTAAATACTCCATCTACTGAGGTACATCCCCAATTCAAAATACCCTTTGCTAAACACACCCTTCTTGTGACAATGTAAAAATATGTAGGCCTATGCAGTAAGATTAGATAAAGCAAACAGCTTATATACTGTGATTTTTGTGAGCATTACTAAGTAAAAGTTACTTGAAAACAAAGCCCTGAAAACCTGACAGATGATCAGATAACCCAGGCAGCTGCTGAACACAGACAGTGCTGAAGGACATAACATGAACACAAACAGTGCTGAAGGACTAACTGCCTGTACATAAGATGAACACAGACAGTGCTGAAGGACTACCTGTATAGCATGAACACACTGGACAAAAGAATGTCCGTATCTACAGCTAAAATTCATTCTTTCATGACATTCATAATGGCATAGATTTTCAATCTTATGAATTATTGATTTCCAAAGTTTTCCATCTAGTATTTTTAGATTGTCACAGCTAACTGAATACATGGCAAGTGAAACCACAGTTAACTATAGGCATGAAAAATTAAAAGCATATCTAATTTATAGAGTACCTAAGCTCTTCTGCACTGCCCTTGGCTACTCATTACTATTTAACAATATGATAATGAAGAGAAGTGATGAATCTTAAAAATAATCTGCTACTAACTAAATGTGGAGACTGTAATAAAGAGGTGGCTTAAGCAAAGGTATCTGAGGTGAAAGGAATTTATATTCTTCCTGCCCTGCTGCTGCAGATAAGAGAGCCACTGCCATAGAAAGGAACACCTGGTGACAGCCACACAGAGCAGAGGACATGGCTTACCTCTGTCCTGACGCAGTTGCAATTGGTGATGGACCGTTAGGGGCTCGAGGCTCTTCACACGTGCTCATTTCCATTACGACTTTATCTAGAGACTAACAAAAATTAAATAATTAGACATTTATGTGCACTGTGAGAATATGAAGCATATTTTCCCTTTCATTTATTGAGGACCAAAGCAAACAATTATAAAAATGCAAAAGGGAAAAAAGCATTCAGTCCTTCCCTAAGGCACTGATCTCCTGGTGGAAAAGGTTACATACACATTCTAAGAGTCTGGGGGAGAAAATACAGAAGCAGCCATTAACTGATGAGGTCACTAGACTTAATGGAAGCATAATGTCTAATCCCACTTGTATCATCTCATTGCCGATATATTATATACTAATGAATGGGACTGAACTACATCTAAAAGTCTTATCTTGAGACCTGAAATACAAGACATAAACTAAACAAAATATGAAATGAGCAGGGAAAACACTCCCATAAGAGGAAAATTATCTTTTCCAGATAGTTATTTTCTTGAGATATATCTAATGCTTTTAATAGTGACTATCTACAAATCCAGAATTTCATTCTATATTTTAAATACGGCATGTATCACTATCTGAAATCATCTTATTTTATTGTTTATTTGTTCAGTCAACCTCTGTTAAAATATACATTTCTTCAGCTCAAAAAACATGTGATTTCAGCCAGGCAGTGGTGGTGTGCACCTTTAATCCCAGCACTCGAGAGGCAGAAGTAAGTGTAGGGGATGCTGTAGCCACACCAGCTTAGGGGCTGGCTTCAGGTGTGTCTGACCATGCCTGTGAGGGCGTGATCAGGTGACGTAGAGTGAGGGGCATTCAGGTAGCTGGTTTTGTTTTGTTTCACTTTCAGCTTGCTGTACAGACTGCTGCCCGCAGGCTGACTAGGTCGCTCTGTAACTAAGGCTTTTTCCCTATTAAAATCCCTTGTATTTCTACCTGGCTTTGTATGGTAATTTCCCATATTATCTGGTGTCAGGATCGGGATCTTGGAAACCTAAGTCCATTTGGGACAGCCTGCGGGTCCTACCGGGACTGCCACCTAGGCCAGGAAAGCGCCCTCTCTCCACAGGTGCTCCCGGCTTGCAGCCCACCCGCTGCACCACCAAAGCGCATTCCAGCTGCCTTTGAGCTGCTCAGAACAGTCTGCCCAGCAGGGAGATTTCCACAGACCTCCCCACTGTTACTGTTGCAGTTTCTAGCTGCAGGCACCATACCGGCTCAGACTGCGGCCTACCGGTGCCGGGAGGCCTCCTGCCCTTAGCCGAGAGGCCTCGGAAGTAGGCCTTGCCTTTCAGCAGGGTCCCTTTCCCTTGGCTGCGGTGGTAAAGCCGCATCTCTTTCAGTGGTTGAGGCCACAAGGCCGTATACTCTCTAAGATAAGCGCAGCTGCCTTTGTGACCTCTCTCCACCGCTGCTACTATCTTGCCTGACCAACCACTGCCAAATGCCCCGCGGAGTAGCTGAATGCCTGCACCACCTGCTGGTCAAAGATAGTTACTGCATCTGGAGTAGAAATCAGGTAAAATTATGGTGGAATATTTATCATTTGCTAAAATTGGTAATATTTTTGCTTATTATGTGAATTCAATGTTTGAGGAGGATGCTAATCTGCCAATTACCAGCCTATATGCCATAATGGCAGTTAGCTTGCTGGTACAAATAATATTGCTAGCCAGAAGCCTCAGGAACAGGGACAAGGATAACCTCACCACCTGCTTACAGGAAATAACAGCTTTTACGCAATGAGGTTTTGGAGAACAGATTAGGTCAGGCCACAATTGTGCAGCAAGTGGAACAGAAATTGGATGATAAGCTTGGCTCTGTGTTCAATATGCTAAAGACAGAGCTGTCTGTTACCCAAGATGAAATGCAGCATATTTATGATAAGATAAACACAGAGAGATCCTCCATGTCTGAGGCGTTAGAGGCTAGGCTGTCAGAGGGCCATGATGAACTAAAGAATATCTGTAGCCAGCTAGAAACTCAGATAGGCGCTGTTACCCAGAAACTAGATGCAAAAGTGCAAAATACCCAGGATAGGGTTGAAGAATTGAACAATGCCATACATCTGTACAGAAGGCAGAATTATATGCAATTCTCATGGCACTTATGGATTTTACAGAACCTCTTAATATAGTTACTGATTCTCAATATGCAGAGAGTCATCTTACACATTGAGACTGCAGAATTCTTTCCTGATAATACAGAATTAACCTCATTGTTTTTACAATTACAGGAAACTATCAGAAACAGAAGTAATCCTATATACATTACACATATCAGATCCCATACAGGTCTGCCAGGCCCACTAGCACAAGGCAATGATGAGATTGATCATTTAATTGGAAGTGTGCTAGAAGCCTCAGAATTTCACAAGAAACATCATGTAAATAGTAAAGGTTTGAAAAAGGACTTCTCCATCACTTGGCAACAGGCCAAGGAGATAGTGAGAAACTGTCCTACTTGTTCCTTTTATAACCAAACTCCATTGCCAGCAGGTAATCCTAAGGGTATTCGGAGAAATGAGGTTTGGCAGATGGATGTCTTTCACTTTGCAGAATTTGGAAATTTGAAATATATGTATCATACTATAGACACATTCTCAGGGCTCCAATGGGCTACTGCTCTTAACTCTGAAAAAGCTGATTCTGTTATTACCTGCTAGAGGTGATGACAGTTATGGGTATACCTGCACAAAAAAAAAAAAAAAAAAAAAAAAAAAGGCAATTCTCCAGCATATGTCTCCACAAAATTAAAACAATTTTTCAAATATTATAACATAAAGCATGTTACCGGTATACCACACAATCCTACAGGACAAGCAGTGGTTGAGAGATCTAATAGGACACTAAAGGAGATACTCAATAGACAGGCTTGGAAGACAAAAACCCCCAAACATAGATTGCATAATGCTTTATTAACACTAAACTTTCTTAATGCCAATGAGAAAGGCTGCAGAAAGACACTGGACTATGGAGAAAACTGCTGAATTGTATCAGCTGGTATACTTCAAAGATGTACTAACCTCTGTATGGAAACCAGGACATGTGTTACATTGGGGTAGGGGTTTTGCATTAGTTTCCACAGGAGAAGAAAAACTTTGGATACCATTAAAAGTTGATCAAGATTTGAGTTGGAAAGGAAAAACCTCTCGATGAGGAGAAATGACAGGTATTCTACTAAGGCATATCTCATAAACTAAATAGAAACCTCCCAAAGGAAAGGCAAATGTTTTGCTTTTATCTCCACAGGAAAACTCATCTCCAGAAGGCAAAGGACACTGCATGGGTAGATACTTAAGAAGAGAAGGTAGCTATAACCATCAAACAAAGGAACATTCCATACGGTAAACTTTACAGCTGTCTCTCAGAGAACTCTATTTCTCTTTATTTCCTAGTCCCTATTCAATTAAACCAATGCTGGATTTAGAGGTGGATTTGGTTTTCCTCCTCTAAAATCAAAGCACATTGTTAGCTAAACTTTAAGAGTTTCTGTATTGTATCAAGAAGCCAATTGATGTAATACAGAATAAGAGAAGAATTTGGGGACTGTCTTTGTCTTTTCTTGGCTCTTTCCTTCAAGGTATACACCCTGTCGTAATCGTTATTCTCCCATGGTTGCCTTTTCTACTATACACACTTACACAAGCAAACATTTCTCCACTAACTGTTTATGTTTAAATCCCACACAGCCAATGAAGACATGCCTGTCAGCAATCCCTGGGTGCCCCAGAAAGAAAATGGGCCACACCTCCTTTTCTGCACTGGATCCATCTTGCTCCATTTCAAAGGACACTCCAGCCAGAGCTTCGGGTACTGACTTCAATCAAGTTAAAGATTTCAATCAAGATCTTCAATCAAGCGAATCCCATCTAACATGGACTGGATAAAATCCACTGAAGACTTTCACTACACTAAATTTTCTTCCTACAGGACCCCACAAGGCTATCGTCGTCCCATTTCAGCAGGAAGTAACTTGGAGAATGCTACATCCCCTTTCCCCCATTGTTGTCACTTAGGATATTGTATATACCTAGTTAGGGATAGCTTCCTATTGTTTATGGTTCGGATTGGAAGGAGGTGTTCAGGCTTGGACACCTCTTTCAGATGACTTTAGGGTTTAGTTAAAATAGATAGTTAGGATGTGACATAAGCAGATAGTTGTGTCTTCTTATATTTCACCTTTATGATTGTTAATTTTGGATACTTTACACTGTTAAGTTTTAATCATCTTTTAGACTAAAAGGGGAATTGTAGGGGATGCTGTAGCCACACCTGCTTAGGGGCTGGCTTCAGGTGTGCCTGACCATGCCTTCGAGTGTGTGGTCAGGTGACAAAGAGTGAGGGGCATTCAGGTGGCTGGTTTTGTTTTGTTTCACTTTCAGCTTGCTGTACAGACTGCTGCCCGCCGGCTGGCTAGGTCGCTCTGTAACTAAGGCTTTTTCCCTATTAAAATCCCTTGTATTTCTACCTGGCTCTGTATTGGTAATTTCCCACATTATCTGGTAAGTAGATCTATTGAGTTCCAGGCCAGCCAGAACTACACAGAGAAACCCTGTCTCGAAAAAACAAAAACAAACAAACAAAAAACAAAAAACAAAAAACAAAAAACAAAAAAAAACAGAAGAACAGAAAAAAAAAAAGAGAGAGAAAACAGGTGATTTTATAAAAAATATTTATGGAATGAGGGAGGCTAGGCTAGGAGTGGGAATTAACATGTTCAAATACACCAATTCAGTCTATAACAACACCCCAAAATTATGGAATGAATGACTGAATCAGTAAAGAATCCAGGGCTGGTAAGAAGGTGCAGTTAGAAACACATGCTGCAAACCTAGCTGAAACACATGGTGGAAGAAGAGAACCAACTCCTGCAAGCTGCCCTTAACTTTCACATGCCCGCCATGGCATGCATGCATGCACATGTGCGCATGCACGCACACAAATAATAAAATGAAACTTAAATGATTCACTGCAATGAAAATTTGCTCGTAAGGCTGATTGCACAAAAGGGTATATACTATGTGGCAAACCAATGCCATCAGGGCAAATGTGTTGGAGAGTTGAGAAAGATGTAGAAGCAAAGGTTTGTTTTGTTTTGTTTGTTTGCTTGCTTTGTTTTATTTTTATTTGATTTTTTTTTTTACTTTCTTTTGGGGGGCCTGCAGGGCTGAGAGGAAGATATGGGGGTATTGGGAGTGAGCAGAATTAGGGAGCATGATGTGAAATTCCCAAAGAATCAATAAATAAATTATGTTTAAAAAGGATTAATACTTAATTTTCTTTAAGAAGTGAAGTACATTACAGAACATATGACTAAACTTACCAGACAAAGGAGAGCAAGAGCACAGAAAATCTGGGTCAAAAGTTATTGAAGTAATGCTATAATATGTCAGTGAAAAATTTAAAAATGCAATATGCCAACTGGATACAATGTCCTAAAATAAAAACTATAAAATTCCCCTTAATTTAAAGTTCAAGGTTCTTGAGCCTGGGCAGTGGTGGTGCACGCCTTTAATCCCAACATTCGGGAGGCAGAGGCAGGCAGATCTCTGTGAGTTCAAGACCAACCTGTTCTACAAGAGCTAGTTCCAGGACAGCCTCCAAAGCCACAGAAAAACCCTACCTCGTAAAACCAAAATAAATAAGTAAATAAAGTTCAATGTTCTCATATAACAGTTGAAAAAAACTAGGCCCAATAAAAATAAAGCAAAAACTAATAGATGGAAAGTCCAAGAAACAAAATATTAATATTTATAGAACAGTTAATTTACACATGTAAATGTTTATTTTTATTTCAGTACTCACCAAACAGATGGGATGTGTTTTCAGTTTTGTCCATGGAATCTACAAATAAAATATTTTCTTTAAAATGAATAATTAAAAACTAATATGAACTACTAATCAAAAGACATCTCTATATATAGAAGATAGGCAGCAACATCTTTCTTAGACTACAAATTATTCATACTATTGAAATCAGGGTATCTACTTTATATAAGAAAATCATTGAAACATTTTTAACAGTCCTTAAAATACATTTTAATTACATAATTTAAGAATTTTCAGCAAAGCATAATCACTGTTCTGTTTATTAATTTTTTAACTTTAGAATTCCAACCACTATTTTTGCAGCTATTCAAAATAAATCCAAATATCTGATAGAAAATGCCAACTACAACAAAGAG